>NC_081184.1:70691414-71011056 GCF_029867415.1 Vicia villosa | reverse complement strand
AGTTGGCTAAATTTTGGGAAAATGCATGAAACCAACATTGTTCAAAATTGCATTTTTTCCAAATGGGGCCAAGTTTTCAGCATTCAAACATCATTTCCATGTTACTATGGGCCTCCCACGACCAAGACTAAGCCCATATCATTTTTATCCATTTTTGGCATGATTTTATCTTACTTTAAGATTAAAATTAAAAGGAAAATGCATGGATAATGGTAGCTTAACTTCCAAGCATGACTCACCACAAAGAATCTCTGGTTTTTGCAGAAGATTGGAGAGCAAGGCAAGTGCATTGAAGGCAAGTCAAGACTTGGTCAAAAATTCAAGGTTTTTAATATTTAAAAACCAAACTTTCAACAAAGGCAACAAGGCAACTTAGCTTCAATTATAAGCATTCAAATGCTTATATATAGCTTAGCATACTTCAGTAACAAAGGGAGACAAGTTCAGAACAAAAGAATAGTGTATAACATACTTGTACTCACTTGTTCTTTTTCAAGGAAATTTAAAATTCGAATTTTAATTTCCAGCTGGTTTCAGTTCAAACTAAACACTTAAACATCATCTCTAAGATTCACTGAAACTATTCAAATCATTTCCAAGTCTTAAAACCCACTGAATCGAGCTATACAAGCCACGGTTGGTGCAAACTAAGATTGACTCATATCTGATCATACACGTAAATCTAGCACGATGTAATTGCATATTTATGTTTGGTTTGAAGCTCTGGTCGTTTCTGGAGCTTCAATTGGATTTCCATGACTGTTTGATGCATCTGCCATTTTAGGGTTTCATAGCTCAAAATTAGGGTTTCCTGAAATAGGCCAAATTATAGGTTCAAATAGGTTCCATTGAATTCGTATGAACCAGACGAACTTAACCATGGTATCGCGCCAGATTAATGCTTCGTTTTACTTGCATTCGCTATTTTTTGCAGGTGTAATAGATGGAAGCTTTTACACCACCTGCAAACGCAAGGTGTAAAAGACTGGGTCTGGTGAAGAAGATGATGCGTGGCTCCTTCCTATTGGCCAGGGCGCGCGCGTGTTTTTATTTTAAAAAATTTCTGATCCAATGCTTTGCAGCTCACGCTTGTGCCATGTGTCTCAATTTGAACACCATCTGATCTCATTGATCCACCATCCAACGCTCCAGACACGCAGTTCCATGCTATGGCCCCTCAATCAAACCACACAGGATTAGTATCCTTTTATTTCTATTTTATTTTCTATTTTATTTTAATTTCTTTGTTAAATTAATTAAAAATCTTTTTAAAAATTCAAAAAATCCCACAAAAAAATATTTTAGACTTCTAAAAATATATATTATTTTCTGAAATAAAAATATTTTATTTTCTTCAAAATTTCAATATTTTGTATAATTAATTAGTATATATTTATATATTTGCTTTTTAATTATTCTAACCAATCAAAAAATCATAAAAAAAATTGTTCTTAATGTTAAAAATTATTTATATATTATAAACTAATTTTGTACATATTTTGAATAATTTTATCTTTAAGTTTTAATTATTTGTATAATTATTTATATAATTATGTTCTAATTAACTTAAAAAATCCAAAAACAATTTCAAAAATTCCAAAAAAAATTAATTTTGTTCTAAAATCAATTAACAAACATTTTGTACATATTTTTAAACTTATTTGCTAGGTTTAATCATATTTCCATCTTTTCTTTATTTTAAATTAATTAATAATGCATTAATTATATTTAAAATAAATCACAAAAATACAAAAATATGCCTTTTATTTCTTGCAATTTAAAATTCCTAGATAAATGTATAGGATGTCAAATTCATGTAAATAGGCTAGTTTACATTTCCCGCACAATCGATGTAATAGCGTAGATTTACTTTCTGCACTTTACATTTCCGCACTTTAATTTCCAGCACCCATATAAACTGCGTGTATGTCAAAGATAAAACTGAACCGTCAGATCACTAACTTCAAAGATAAATATCTGAATTCAATCACAATCACATTTGCACCTCCTAGGGTAACCCCTTTTCACTCTTTTCAAAATCAAAGTTACATTTCTACTGTTTCGAGTACAAAATCGAACCTTTTGTTTATATCCGACGAATGGATAGATTTTTAAAGGGAACAAGGATAAAGACCTCCTAACTCAGGGTAGACCTCCTAGTTTGCTTGCTCAAAATCAAAACAAACAAAATTCTCATACACTGTTGTTTTTCAAAACAAATTTTCCGAAAGACAATATTTTGTATACATCCAAACACGGATCATTACAAAATTAACGATCTTTTCAAAACATCTTTCGAAAGATAAACAAGCATTTGTATATATCCGCACAAGGATCATTACAAATTCTATTTGCAAAGGTATTTCAAAAACACAGGTAAAGCATTCCGAATCAATTGAAAAGTAAAGCAAATGAGCTAAGCAAACTAAAGAGCCCATGGATAACCATGGATACAAAGGGTGCTAACACCTTCCCTTTGTATAACCTACCCCCTTACCCAGAATCTCTCAAAGGTCTTTTTTCTGTTTCTTTTATAAACCTTTCCTTCATTGGATAAAATAAAAGGTCGGTGGCGACTCTGTAAACTTTTTCAAAAGTGACGCGAAAGCGTCCGATCGACAAAAAGGAGTCAGTTCACGTATCCCACGCCACGGAGGGGTATGGCCCGAAAGGACGGCCCACAGAACTGGCGACTCTGCTGGGGAATACAAATTCAAAATGTTTTCAAAAGGGGTTACCTTTAGAGTATAGATCATTTCGATGTTTTCAATTGTTTGATCTGATTGCTTTACTTTTCACAGGTTTGCTTGGGTACTTTGCTTGTGTGAAAGATTCTAACCCGAATCTCGAGATACCTTAAGTATATGACAATAGACCAAGGAAACTGTACGGCATGTACCGATACGGTTGATCTGGTAGTCATCGTTAGTGTGATACTTTGGTTTATACTGATGTCCCTTGAAAGCGATCAAGGAGTATATTAGGCTTCCGAAGTGTCATTAACACTAATTTGTCTTAGAACCTTTTAGTTGAACTTGACTTGTGGCCTATTAAGTGGCTAGCTTTGAAATTGATCGAAGCTAGTTATCCTCGAGGAATATTCTTGATCGGCCGTCCGAGCGCCGTATTGAGATGTTGTCTCCAAGGATCATAGAACCCGAATACTATTCTAGGACAGGTTTTCAACCAACTCAACTTCAGAGGGGAGGGTATCACCTATCAACCTCATGCAAGCCTTTAAACCTAAGGCTATTGTTTGATTTGTTTTTGTGTGCCACATGTTTGCATCATAAACACATCATTTTTGCACTACACATTTCAAGGATCAAAGAGTTTACTTTTGTTTTTGCAGGTAATGGCTCCCGCCACCAGAGATTACATCCGAATCAACATCTCAACGATACCGTCTGAGCTAAAAGACTTGGTGTCAGAATTCCCCAGGAATGTTCAATTCACTAAAAAGCATGGTCACCTACTCCATTTGGTTACCTCAAAGTTTGAAGAAGACATGATACGGGTCCTGTTCCAGTTCTTCGACCCTGAACATCATTGCTTCACATTTCCTGATTACCAGTTGGTACCCACTTTGGAAGAATTCTCTGAATTAATTGGATTACCAATCCGAGATCAATTACCTTTCACTGGTTTAGAAAGAAAACCAAAACCTGAAGTCATTGCTGCTGCTTTACATCTGCAAAAGTCAGAAATCAAATCCAATTGGGAAACAAAGAGTGGAGTTGAGGGTTTGCTTGCCAAATTCTTATTGGAAAAGGCTCGACTACTGCTAGAAAACAAAAGTTATCCAGCTTTTGAGGAAGTTATGGCACTTTTAATCTATGGGTTGGTTTTATTCCCAAATCCCGACCAGTTCATAAGTGTACACATCATCAACCTTTTCCTAATCCGTAACCCGGTACCAACATTGCTGGGAGACATCCTACACTCTCTACACACTCGTACCATGAAGAAACGAGGAACTCTCATGTGCTGTATACCACTACTGGCTAGGTGGTTTACATGTCATCTTCCCCGATCAGTACTGAGAAATGAACAAAGAGCACAATGGTCTTACAGAATCATGTCTTTATCTCATTCAGATATCCGATGGAACAACTTCTTTCGAAGAGACATTACTATCATTGATCATTGTGGAGAATACCCTAATGTGCCACTCCTTGGCATTAAAGGAGGTATCACTTACAATCCCTCTCTAGCTCTACGCCAATTCGGATATGCAAGAAGCAACGGTCCTCATGACATGATTATCCGTGGCATTGTGTTTGATTACGAGAATGATTCTCACAGACACCGACGAAGATTCATACAGGCTTGGGACAGTGTCTATAGAATAGAAAGCAAAACTCTGGGGCAATGGAATTCTATTCCTATGGAACTTTACCTCAGATGGGTGCGTACTCATGCTCAAAAACTCATGATGCCCTATCCCGCTGTTCTACCTGTGACTATCGAATCAGAAGTCGAAGGTTACGAACCTCAAGTTATTCTACACCCGGATATGCCAACTGACTTGGAAGAGTTGCAAAAATCCTGGGTTCAACTCAAAGAGGAAAGAGACACCTTCAAAGAACACTGTCAGGACTATGAGAGAAGGCTATTCGAGCTCACCAGACAGCTTCAAGAAGAACAAAGAATCAACGCATTCCTGGGGACAAAGAGAAAGCGTCCACGGGAGACCTGAAGGATCATTCCATTTTATTTCTGTCTTGTAAGCCCAAATGAGGCAAATAAAAAAGAAGCAAAAAAAAAAGCAGAAAAAGAAAAAAGAAATAAATTGATTAACTAACGTTTGTTTCTTCTTTAACAAATCTAAACTCTAAGATCCTTGAAAAATTGCACACACATTTCACTTCATGCATTGCATATACATTTCATACATTGCATTCATATACATTGCATTTGCATTTCATACATTGCATACACATTGCATACATGGCATCCAGTCATACACATTTCATAACAGGTTCTCATGACGGGTTTCTCATCTCTTCGCTGTTTATTTCAGTCAGAAGAGATGGAATCTGAGGCAAGCATCAAGAATCTCGAAGTACAGAATGCCCAAGTTCAAGTGGCAATTCTGGAACTGGCAAAGGGGCAACAAGAGCTGAAAGCCCTGATACTCAAGAAGAAAAAGAAGCCTAAAGAATCTGCAGACTTGAGTTACCTGAGAAGGAAGATCAAGATCCCTGTCAAAAAAATCAAAAAGCCACCAATCCCTGAAATAGTCGGTGATGGTGAACAAGAAGATAATCAAAGCAACCAGGGTTCTGCTAAACCCTCTCTCTCTTCAAATGAAGAAGAAGATCATTCTGGAGACGAACAGGATAATGACAAATACCAACAGTTGGAGGATCGTATGAAAGCTATGGAAATACAAAAAATACCTGGCTTAGATTTCAATGATCTGGGACTCGTCTCGGATGTTGTTATCCCTCCAAAATTCAAAGTCCCGATCTTTGCAAAGTATGATGGAGTTTCTTGTCCAAAACTACATTTGAGATCTTATGTGAGGAAGATACAACCTCATACAACAGATAACAAATTGTGGATTCACTTTTTCCAAGAAAGTCTGTCAGGTACACAACTCGAATGGTACTACCAGCTAGAAAATACCAAGGTTCATACTTGGGAAGAATTAGCTGCTGCTTTTTACAAACAGTACCAATACAATGCTGATCTTACACCCACTCGTACTCAATTGCGAGGCATGTCTATGGGACCAAAAGAAAGTTTCAAAGAGTATGCACAAAAATGGAGAGATATGGCTGGAAGGGTTCAACCACCCTTATCTGATCGCGAACTAGTCGACATGTTCATGGGCACTTTAACTGGCCCATTCTATAGCCATTTGCTGGGAAGTTCATCATCAGGTTTCACTGACCTAATACTGACCGGAGAACGTGTCGAAAGTGGCATTCGAAATGGAAAAATTCAAGTAGGATCCTCCTCTGGTACTACAAAAAGGCCCATCAGAAATGAGGTCAATACAGCGCAAATTCAGACAAGTCACAAAAATGATCAGCATCAATCTGTAGGGGCAGTTATGATCTCCGCATCTGCACCTCAAAAAGATCAACAGCCAAAATATACGCATCGACCAGATGCACCAAGAAGAACTTTCACCAAAATCAACATGCCAATCTCTCAGGCATTGCAGCACTTGCTTAAAGCGGATCTGATCACATTAAGGGGTCCTCCGAAGAATGTCAATACTTCTTCTCTGAATTATCGCCCTGATGCAACATGTGCCTATCATTCAAACTGTCCAGGACATGACGCAGATCACTGCTGGGCCCTGAAAAATAAAATCCAAGACATGATAGATGCTGGAGAAATTGAGTTCGATCCTCCAGAAACTCCAAATGTCATCACAGCACCTATGCCAAAGCATGACAAAACTGTTAATGCTATCATAGACACAGTTTACATTTATGATGTGAACGAATTATCAACTCCACTCTGCGAAGTCAAAGGAAAGCTAATCCGAGCTGGTTACTTTCCAGGGTGTGACCCCGACTGCTTTTACTGCTCTTGCCTGCCCAATGGTTGTGAAAATCTGAGGATGGGAATTCAAAAATGGATGGATCGCCGTATCATTATGTTTGAGAGGCTCCCTTCTATGGACGTACTGTGCGAAGTCTTTGCAAACGGGATAAGAATAGAGGATGCCTCAGTGATCTCCAGCTTACCGTTCAAAATCTCTGCCAAGGCTCCATTCAAACTTTCTGCTACACTCAAAGTGGCATCAGTAGTCATTGCTAGACCAACTCCATTTCCATACTCCTCAGACAAAGCTGTCCCATGGGGATATGACACTAATGTTTACATTCATGGAGTTAAGCAGGATCCCTCGACTAAAGAGGACGCAACACTAACTACTTCAGCTGTAAGTAACATTGCAGGCACTAGCAAGATCACGAGAAGTGGAAGAATCTTTTCACCAGAAATTTCTCCAAATATTGCTGCTAGTCCAATCCAGGTTCCAATTCCTATTCCAGATATCAACACTCGAGGCAAAGAGCCACTGATCGAACCAGTTCAAAATCCGGTAGAGATCACTGCTGAGGATCCATCAAAGCAAGAGATGGACGAAATATTGAAAATCATCTGCAAAAGTGATTACAATATTGTCGAACAACTGGGGCATACTGCTTCAAAAATCTCAATGTTATCTCTGCTAAAATATTCAGAAGCTCATGCTAAAGCTCTAATGAAGTTCCTTCAAGCTGCGCATGTGCCTCAAGAAATCCCAATCGACCAATTTGAGAATTGTGTCGCCAGTCTTACAGTGCCCAATGGTCTTGGTTTCTCTGATGTGGATCTAACTCCTGCTGGAAGAAATCACAACAAGGCCCTGCACATCTCTATCGAATGCAACGGCACCACTCTGTCTCATGTGCTAATAGACAATGGTTCCTCTCTAAACGTGTTACCAAAGGTAATACTGGAAAAACTTGACTTCAAAGGAGTTGTGCTACAACCAAGTAATGTGGTTGTAAGAGCCTTCGATGGGTCAACAAGAACGGTGTACGGAGAAGTTAAGCTCCCAATCAGAGTGGGCTCTCAAACTTTCGATGTTATCTTTTCCGTAATAGACGTTCTTCCAACATACTCCTGTTTACTAGGACGCCCTTGGATACATGGGGCAAACGCTGTAACTTCTACCCTGCATCAGAAGTTAAAATACCCAGTAAAAGGAAAGGTTGTCACAGTCTATGGCGAAGAAGAATATATGGTCAGTCACTTGAGCAACGACAAGTATGTTGAGATGGAGGGCGAATCCATCGAAACTCCGTATCAAGCTTTTGAGGTTGTATCTCCAGATATCTCTACCACCAAGCATATTCCTGCTACTCCAGCTACAACTATGGCTTCTCTCAAAGATGCCAAAGCCATGATTGAACAGGGTGATCGCACAGTATGGGGACAACTCCCTGATATACCCTACAAGTCCGACAAGCTAGGTCTGGGCTATAATGGTGAAAATCAAAAGAATGATCAAAATCCTCGCTCTGAAGGGTTAATATCACACTTCGCCAGCCAAGAAGTAAACGCCATTGATGATGAAGGGACATACTTGAACCACATCATTCAGCCATATCCAGACGAAATTCCACCCATTACCATGGGAATGTGGGATGCTGTGGGAGGACCAAATGACGGTTACAACTACCAGTATATCACACCTCAGAATTCTTACATTGCTCTGGAAGATCTTACTCCAACAGAAGAGGGTAATCAAAATGACGGAAGTATCACAAGTCCCGTCACTCAGCAATATCAAAATCCACCCAAAGAAGTATGGGACACGCTAGGAGAACCCAGCGGCAAATACGACTATATGGTGAAATATTCCGCTCCTCCGAGCTTTTCAACTCCCATCAAAGACATTGTCCCGACTGGATGGGACGAACAGTACGACGACAACTTCGCTCTTGAAGAAGCCAGGAAGATGCCAAACAACGAAGGTTATTATCTGTCACAGTACACTCCTTATCAGGATGCACAAGTCTCTATTCAAAACATCATTCCTACTGCATGGGACGGCCTTATCGAGCATCTCGCTCAGCCAATAGAGGGACCTCCACCTGGATTCTCATATCCAACAAATCATCCAACTTATCCTGAGGAATTACCTACGCATTTTCCCACTAGCGGAATCAATGCTACGGAAGACGAAAAGAACAACTGCAACTGGAACAGCTGGGTGCTCCCTGCTAACAACGGTGGATTGAACAACTGGAAAGCAGAGGATGTGATCTCCTTTGATCAGGAGTAAATGCCATTTCCTGTTTTCTTTGTGTATATTGTGCAAAGATAAAAGTGGTTCCTGAACAATCGAACCATGAGCTTGAAAGCCGTGTGCCTTAGCACAACGGTCCTTCTATAAAAAGGGTTTGTCATATCATGATTATGTGCATTCAATAAGATCATGGGATGCTTGCATGTTCAAAATTTTGTGATCCTTTTTCTTTCTTTATTCGCTTTCAAATAGCTATGTTTTTCTCTTCATACACACTCACATATCTACCATGCAGATTCACATACACGCTGGATCCAGTCAATAACGACTCTGCTATTGCCCGTCATGACTTTGAAAATCCGATCTACCAAACTGAGGACGAAAGTGAGGAAGATTGTGAAGTGCCAAGAGAAATTGCAAGACTTCTAGAACAAGAAGAAAAAGCCATACAGCCTCATGAGGAGCCGATTGAGGTCATCAACTTGGGCAGTGACGAAGAAAAGAAAGAGGTCAGAATTGGGGCTGACTTAGAAAACAGTGTCAAGCAAAGACTGATTCAATTGTTGCAAGACTACGCCGAGATATTCGCCTGGTCTTATCAAGATATGCCTGGCCTTGACACGGACATTGTAGTTCATCGCCTGCCAATCAAAGAAGGAAGCACTCCGGTCAAACAGAGACTGCGAAGGAGTAAGCCTGATATGTCAAAAAAGATCAAAGACGAGGTTGAAAAACAATTCAATGCTGGATTCCTAAAAGTTGTAAGTTATCCTCCTTGGATAGCTAACATCGTGCCTGTACCCAAAAAAGACGGGAAAGTCAGAATGTGTGTAGACTACAGAGATCTGAACCGGGCAAGCCCCAAAGATGATTTCCCTTTACCACACATCGATGTACTGGTTGACAATACCGCACAATGCAAGGTATTCTCCTTTATGGACGGATTCTCAGGGTACAATCAAATCAAGATGGCACCCGAAGACATGGAAAAAACAACCTTCACAACACCCTGGGGAACCTTTTGTTACAAAGTAATGCCCTTTGGTCTGAAAAACGCTGGAGCCACCTATCAACGTGCAATGGTAACACTATTTCATGATATGATTCATCAGGAAATAGAGGTGTATGTCGATGACATGATCGCAAAATCCAACACCGAAGAAGAACATTTGAGTCATTTACACAAGCTGTTTGACAGACTCAAGAAATACAGATTGCGACTGAACCCGAACAAGTGTACCTTTGGAGTAAGATCCGGTAAACTCTTAGGTTTCATCGTCAGCAGTAAAGGTATTGAGGTTGATCCTGCCAAGGTCAAAGCCATTCAAGAAATGCCTATACCCCGTACCGAGAAACAAGTCAGAGGATTCTTGGGACGTCTAAACTACATAGCCAGATTCATTGCCCATATGACTCCTACTTGTGTGCCAATCTTCAAATTACTGAAGAAAGATCAAGTGGAAAGATGGAATGACAAATGCCAGTTAGCCTTTGATAAAATCAAAGAATACCTTCAAAAACCGCCAATCTTGTTACCTCCTGTGGAAGGCAGACCTCTGATAATGTACCTAACTGTGTTAGAAGATTCAATGGGGTGTGTACTCGGACAACATGACGATTCCGGTCGAAAGGAGCACGCAATCTACTATCTTAGCAAAAAGTTTACCGATTGTGAAACAAGATACTCACTACTCGAAAAAACTTGCTGTGCCTTAGCATGGGCGGCTCGCCGACTAAGACAGTATATGCTAAATCACACCACTTTCCTGATCTCCAAGATGGATCCAATCAAATACGTGTTCGAAAAACCTGCTCTCTCTGGAAGGATTGCAAGATGGCAAATGATCCTAACAGAATATGACATTCAATACACTTCGCAAAAAGCAATCAAAGGAAGTGTGGTAGCTGATCATTTAGCTCATCAAGCAGTAGATGATTATCAGGCATTGAACTTTGACTTCCCAGACGAAGACATTATGCTAGTCAATGACTACAAACAACCAGGATCCCGATGGACTATGGTTTTTGACGGAGCTTCTAATGCGCTCGGCAATGGCATCGGAGCTGTGATCATTTCCCCCACAGGAGGTCATACACCCTTCACCGCCAGATTGTGTTTCAATTGCACCAACAATATAGCCGAATACGAAGCATGCATTCTGGGTCTCAAAGCTGCAATTGATCTAAAAATCAAATTCCTTGAAGTCTACGGAGACTCGGCCTTGGTAATCTACCAAGTCAAAGGGGAATGGGACACAAAGCACCCAAATCTAATTCCATACAAAGAACATGTGTTGAGTTTGATTCCTTACTTCGAGGAGATCACTTTCGAACACATCCCACGCGAAGAAAATCAACTAGCTGATGCCTTAGCTACCATGTCATCCATGTTCAAAGTCAATTGGGACGACGAAGCTCCTATGATCACCATTTACAGGCAAGACGAACCAGCCTATTGCAATGAGATCGATACCAAACAAATGGAAGACAAACCATGGTTCCATGAAATACAAAGGTATCTCGAAACCCAGAAGTACCCTGAAGGGGCATCCATTAACGACAGAAAGTTTCTAAGGAGGTTTGCCTCCAAATTCTTCCTAAGCAATGGAACTTTGTACAAGCGCAACCATGACTCGACTTTACTTCGTTGCGTAAACAAGAAGGAAGCAGAACAAATCATGGAAGACATACACAATGGTACCTTCGGTACTCATTCCAACGGACATACAATGGCTAAAAAGATCTTGAGAGCAGGTTACTACTGGTCTACCATGGAGACAGATTGCCATCATCATTCCAAAACTTGTCACAAATGCCAGATATATGCCGACAAAGTGCATGTACCTCCAGTTCCATTAAACGTTCTGACGGCTCCTTGGCCTTTCGCAATGTGGGGTATTGATATGATTGGAGAAATCAAACCTACTGCTTCCAACGGACATCGCTTTATCCTGGTCGCTATTGACTACTTCACAAAGTGGGTAGAGGCAGCTTCATATGCTTCTGTCACCAAGAATGTGGTAGCCAGGTTTATCAAGCACAATCTCATTTGTCGGTACGGCATCCCCGAAAGGATCATCACTGACAATGGCACGAATCTAAACAACAAAATGATTACTGAACTCTGCACGCAGTTCCAGATCAAACATCATAATTCTTCTCCATATCGACCAAAGATGAACGGCGCTGTCGAAGCCGCCAACAAAAACATCAAGAAAATCATACAAAAGATGACAGTAACCTACAAAGACTGGCATGAGATGTTACCTTTTGCTCTTCATGGTTATCGCACATCTGCGCGTACTTCAACAGGGGCAACTCCATTCTCGTTAGTCTACGGTATGGAAGCAGTTCTCCCAATCGAAATCCAGATTCCTTCCTTAAGGATCATGAAAGAAGCCGATCTAGACGAAGACGATTGGATTCAAACTCGATTCGACCAAATACACTTGATCGATGAGAAAAGACTTGCAGCTATCTGTCATGGCCAGCTATACCAAAAGCGCATGATCAAAGCATTCAACAAGAAAGTCAAAAGTCAAGCATACCAAACTGGTGGCTTGGTTATCAAACGCATCATCTTACCACAAGGTGATCCCAGAGGCAAATGGACCCCCACCTACGAGGGACCATTCATAATCAAGAAAATATTCTCCGGCGGTGCCATGTTGCTTACCACCATGGATGGCGAGGATTTCCCACACCCTGTGAATGCGGACATAGTCAAAAAGTACTTTGCTTAAAAAAAAAAAAAATAAAATAAATACAGCTCGCTAAGTTGAAAACCTGAAAGGGCAACTTAGGCAAAAATGAGCGTCTCGGTGGATTGAAAACCCGAAAGGGCGATCCAGGCAAAAATTAGAGACAAAACAAATACAATCCCGGTAGGCTGAAAACCTGAAAGGGCAGCCTAGGCAAAAATTAGGGAATAAAGCATACAACTATGTCCCGCTCAGCTGCCTACTCACCGACAAGGTTCAACACCTCAAAGACACCGATCAGTCCAATCACTTTCTTCCAACAAGTGAGGGATGAGATGCTCGAAGACAGATTGGCAATAGCAGAATTGAAACTTGACTGGATCGTTCTCACATAGCTATTTCTTTTCATAAATACTTTTCAAAACTTTCTGACAATTTCCTACTTCTAGGATTGTTGTCTCCCTATACTAATCCGCCTATCACGGCACCTTTTCAAAAATCAATGCAGCTTATAACTAACATTTTCATTTTTTCTGTTTTGAATACGCGAGCATCCCAATGATATTTTGAATGAACATATGCATTTGAATATGATTGATGTTTACCAGGAAAAACAGGAATAGCATTCCGGACATGTCCCAATTATTTGGACATTATCCTAAACCAGCATCAGAAGGAAGTTTCCCCAATGGAGACACATTCCTCAACAAATCCCTCAAAAAGATTCTTCTTTCGAAAGAAGTCTTATTCCCCAGCAGGGTTGTTCCAGATTACTGTCTTCAGAAGGTGTGATCTCCGCACCCAAACTTGGTCAGATAGTGCATCGGAGGATTATGCATCTTCCTCATTCCCATTTGAAAGGGCATCAGAGCTTCCAGTTACCTTTGGTTCCCCAAGCAGTAGTCAAAGATCCTTCAATAGAACATCCTGGTTCTCAAAGAATTTCCCCAACCCAGGGTACTCAAGCGAGACAGAAGATCATCAACAACCACGATGCCTTCACTTCCAAATGGCTAGCAGGGATTTATTTTCCCAATCACAATGCCTTCATTTCTTGACGACTAAGCTGGGATTTATTTTCCCAATCAGGAGCTTGACACGCTCTAAGCTGCATAAACCATGCATCACATTCACACTCATATTCACATTCATAATCATGCATCATACGCATATTCATACACAACATAACTTGCATATTTCTCCTCTAGCTCGAGGATCTCATATCATACATGCATCATAGACATCGCATATTATTAACTTGATTTTTCAGGTAGACAGATGTCTTCAGCAAAGATGTTCTCACTCACATGCAGTGTTCATCCTGAATCTTATTCAGACAAGCAGTCCTTTCAGATACAATCAAACCAAAGATTCACTCTGAAGAACTCTCGTTCTCAACTCATTTATCATCTAACATTGCTAGTCTAAGGCGATACCTCAGACGGTTCCAGAACGATCTAGCATTTCAGATCTAAGGCGATACCTCCGACGGTTCCAGAACGATCTAGCATTTCAGATCTAAGGCGATACCTCCGACGGTTCCAGAACGATCTAGCATTTCAGATCTAAGGCGAAACCTCCGACGGTTCCAGAACGATCTAACATTGCAGATCTAAAGCGATACCTCAGACGGTTCCACAATGATCAACTTTCAAATCCTTCATCAAGATATAATCAACAGATTCATTCTGATGAACAAACCATCAACACATTGTCCAGGTGGCATCCGAAAGCCCATCTCAGGTAATGTTTCAATCTGCCAACAACATTTCACAGACAACATTCAAATGCAACTTCCAACATCTCTGCTGATCAAGGTAAGTGCAAATTTTCAGGGCATCTATTTATTCAATCATCTTCTACCCTCAGATTTCAGACAATCTCTTCAGGTTTAAGAAGATTGAATAGGGGCAACTGTTATACCCCAAAATTTGCCCACTTCTTTTTTCAGGAAAGTTTCAATATGAAAACTAAGAGTCTCATATAAACATGGATTTTTCAAAATATCCTGACATATGAAGAACTTGGTTTTCAGAATTTTTCCTACACAGTAACTTGGCTTACAGTGGAATTTATTCTTACGCAAACGCCAAATACTGTTCTTTACTTCACAAATACTATTTATTTATTTTACAGATAAATAGTACTAACACAGTTCATGCAGGGTTAAATCTTTTTGCAGGCGCAAAAGCAGGAAACTCACACTGTACTGGTAACAATTGTTTTTGGTTTCCCACTAACTTTTGTACTATATTCCATTATTTTCAAAATCTTTTCAAATCTCTTTTTCAAAAATCAAATCTTAACTTGTGTGTTTTCTGCCAGTCAAATATTTCTATTTCTGTGCAGTAAACAATTTTCAGGTTATTATCGGTAATTTTGCCCGCATACCGTAAATATCAGTTATTTATTATGTTTCTGTTTCTAACAAGTCATGTAAATAAATTTTCATGCTTCACATATAACAAAAAAACAAAAATAACAACAAAAAAAAGAAAATTAACTTTGACAGTTGATTTTTTTCACTTTAACTGCTGCTTCAGTACACGAACAGTCGGTTGACAGACAAACTGCAGACAGTACAATTCACAGTGATTTGTACAATCAATCGAATCAATCATTCACAATTCAAATTTCCAAGATTTTTGTGTTAGAAGTCTTCTGAATATCACATGATTAGCAGAAACTCAACACTGCACAAAAATCAGGTACGCTTAACTGCCTCCTATACAGACAGTCCCTAATCAGGGTTTTTCTTGTTTTAACAGGAGCAACAAGTTTTGAGAGCTCAAATGGATTTCATATACATCCATACATCTCAAAGTACCATCATACAAATTTTCAAACTTCAATTCACTCAGACGCACCGTCAGCAGCTCAAACAGTCAACAGACGACCCGTTTGACCAAAAAAGTCAACTGACAGTCAAAAATGAAATTTTTTGTCAAAGTCCATATTTTGTCAAAGGATTCAACATTTGATCATTGGATGATCATAATTCATCAAGGAAAGATCAAAAATCAACAAAACCCTAAGATTCAAAATTAGGGTTTTTGCCTGAAAAGTCAACTCAACTTTGACTGATCATAACTCTCTCATCCTTCATCCAAAAAATTCAAACCAAAGCTTGTTTTGAAGGAAATTCAATTATCTTTCAAATGCCATTGATCCCATGGTCATTGGATTCACCATTTGAAAAATATGACCAAAGACATTACAGGTCATTTTCAAAGTCAACAAAAAGACACTTTTTTCAAAAGGACACACAAGGAGCTTCAAAAATCATTTTGACATGAGACCAAAGACATTGGTTAGAGGACTCTTTGAGGTTTCTAAAAAGTGCAAGATCTCCTTCATATGACAAAAATTGAAGGATTTACACCTTGTTGAAGTTGGCTAAATTTTGGGAAAATGCATGAAACCAACATTGTTCAAAATTGCATTTTTTCCAAATGGGGCCAAGTTTTCAGCATTCAAACATCATTTCCATGTTACTATGGGCCTCCCACGACCAAGACTAAGCCCATATCATTTTTATCCATTTTTGGCATGATTTTATCTTACTTTAAGATTAAAATTAAAAGGAAAATGCATGGATAATGGTAGCTTAACTTCCAAGCATGACTCACCACAAAGAATCTCTGATTTTTGCAGAAGATTGGAGAGCAAGGCAAGTGCATTGAAGGCAAGTCAAGACTTGGTCAAAAATTCAAGGTTTTTAATATTTAAAAACCAAACTTTCAACAAAGGCAACAAGGCAACTTAGCTTCAATTATAAGCATTCAAATGCTTATATATAGCTTAGCATACTTCAGTAACAAAGGGAGACAAGTTCAGAACAAAAGAATAGTGTATAACATACTTGTACTCACTTGTTCTTTTTCAAGGAAATTTAAAATTCGAATTTTAATTTCCAGCTGGTTTCAGTTCAAACTAAACACTTAAACATCATCTCTAAGATTCACTGAAACTATTCAAATCATTTCCAAGTCTTAAAACCCACTGAATCGAGCTATACAAGCCACGGTTGGTGCAAACTAAGATTGACTCATATCTGATCATACACGTAAATCTAGCACGATGTAATTGCATATTTATGTTTGGTTTGAAGCTCTGGTCGTTTCTGGAGCTTCAATTGGATTTCCATGACTGTTTGATGCATCTGCCATTTTAGGGTTTCATAGCTCAAAATTAGGGTTTCCTGAAATAGGCCAAATTATAGGTTCAAATAGGTTCCATTGAATTCGTATGAACCAGACGAACTTAACCATGGTATCGCGCCAGATTAATGCTTCGTTTTACTTGCATTCGCTATTTTTTGCAGGTGTAATAGATGGAAGCTTTTACACCACCTGCAAACGCAAGGTGTAAAAGACTGGGTCTGGTGAAGAAGATGATGCGTGGCTCCTTCCTATTGGCCAGGGCGCGCGCGTGTTTTTATTTTAAAAAATTTCTGATCCAATGCTTTGCAGCTCACGCTTGTGCCATGTGTCTCAATTTGAACACCATCTGATCTCATTGATCCACCATCCAACGCTCCAGACACGCAGTTCCATGCTATGGCCCCTCAATCAAACCACACAGGATTAGTATCCTTTTATTTCTATTTTATTTTCTATTTTATTTTAATTTCTTTGTTAAATTAATTAAAAATCTTTTTAAAAATTCAAAAAATCCCACAAAAAAATATTTTAGACTTCTAAAAATATATATTATTTTCTGAAATAAAAATATTTTATTTTCTTCAAAATTTCAATATTTTGTATAATTAATTAGTATATATTTATATATTTGCTTTTTAATTATTCTAACCAATCAAAAAATCATAAAAAAAATTGTTCTTAATGTTAAAAATTATTTATATATTATAAACTAATTTTGTACATATTTTGAATAATTTTATCTTTAAGTTTTAATTATTTGTATAATTATTTATATAATTATGTTCTAATTAACTTAAAAAATCCAAAAACAATTTCAAAAATTCCAAAAAAAATTAATTTTGTTCTAAAATCAATTAACAAACATTTTGTACATATTTTTAAACTTATTTGCTAGGTTTAATCATATTTCCATCTTTTCTTTATTTTAAATTAATTAATAATGCATTAATTATATTTAAAATAAATCACAAAAATACAAAAATATGCCTTTTATTTCTTGCAATTTAAAATTCCTAGATAAATGTATAGGATGTCAAATTCATGTAAATAGGCTAGTTTACATTTCCCGCACAATCGATGTAATAGCGTAGATTTACTTTCTGCACTTTACATTTCCGCACTTTAATTTCCAGCACCCATATAAACTGCGTGTATGTCAAAGATAAAACTGAACCGTCAGATCACTAACTTCAAAGATAAATATCTGAATTCAATCACAATCACATTTGCACCTCCTAGGGTAACCCCTTTTCACTCTTTTCAAAATCAAAGTTACATTTCTACTGTCTCGAGTACAAAATCGAACCTTTTGTTTATATCCGACGAATGGATAGATTTTTAAAGGGAACAAGGATAAAGACCTCCTAACTCAGGGTAGACCTCCTAGTTTGCTTGCTCAAAATCAAAACAAACAAAATTCTCATACACTGTTGTTTTTCAAAACAAATTTTCCAAAAGACAATATTTTGTATACATCCAAGCACGGATCATTACAAAATTAACGATCTTTTCAAAACATCTTTCGAAAGATAAACAAGCATTTGTATATATCCGCACAAGGATCATTACAAATTCTATTTGCAAAGGTATTTCAAAAACACAGGTAAAGCATTCCGAATCAATTGAAAAGTAAAGCAAATGAGCTAAGCAAACTAAAGAGCCCATGGATAACCATGGATACAAAGGGTGCTAACACCTTCCCTTTGTATAACCTACCCCCTTACCCAGAATCTCTCAAAGGTCTTTTTTCTGTTTCTTTTATAAACCTTTCCTTCATTGGATAAAATAAAAGGTCGGTGGCGACTCTGTAAACTTTTTCAAAAGTGACGCGAAAGCGTCCGATCGACAAAAAAGGAGTCAGTTCACGTATCCCACGCCACGGAGGGGTATGGCCCGAAAGGACGGCCCACAGGGTACATCAAGATCAATCATTCAAATGGCTCTCATCCCCAAGCAGAAATCATAAATCCCTAGCTGAGCATCTTCAAAACAAAATCATACAAAAAAATCATAATGACACAGAGATCTATTTTCTCAATCAAGACAGGATAAATCATATTCATACATCATACATCATAAACATATTCGTACATTGCAAATTCATACATAACATGCAAGTTTATCATTTATTTTGAGAGACTCGTCACATAATACATGCACCATGACATTGCATAAAGACTAACTTTACCTTTTTCAGAACACAGGTACAAGCAGATGAACAATATCTCTGATTTAATTCAGTTACTACGAACGGTACTGACACGGTCAACATTCAAAGATCTAATTCTATCATCACGAACGGTGTATACACGATCATCTCTCCAAAGTCTAATTCAGTTACTACGAACGGTGCTGACACGACAAACTTTCAAAGATCTTATAACTCAGTTACTACGAACGGTGCTGACACGATCAACCTTCCAAGATCTAATTCTATCATCATGAACGGTGTAGACACAATCATCCTTCAAAGGTCTAATTCAGTTACTACAAACAGTGCTGACACGATCAACATTTAAAGATCTAATTCTATCATCACCAATGGTGCTGACACAATCAAAGAAAGAGACAGACTTAATCATGACTCTCAACTCAGAAAATAACACAACAATGGAGTCACGACAATGGAGTCACGACAATGGAGTCACGACAATGGAGTCATGACAATGAAGTCATGACAATTAAGTCACGACAATTGATTCACGACAATGGAGTCACGACAATTGAGTCACGATAATGGAGTCACCACAAATAAACATGGTAATGGAATCACGACAACTGAGTCACGATAATGGAATCACGACAACTGAGTCACAATAATGGAATCACAACAACTAAGTCACAATAATGGAATCACAACAACTGAGTCACGATAATGGAATCACGACAACTGAGTCACCATAATGGAATAACAACATTGGAGTCATAACAATAGAGTCACGACAATAAATTCACTTATATGACCTAGAAGCTCAGGGAAATCGAGCCCACAACTTAATTCTGAAGCCGCAAATACGGCCTAACGTACAGTCCGAAGCACGGCAATACATCAATTGATGGCATATGTAAGCCCGTCTCCAACAATCACCTCTCAGTACTCCGAGCTCAGATACAGTCTAACGTACGACTCATTCTGACTCTCATATCATCAGAACCAGATGGCATCTTCAAGCCCATCCCCGATAACCTTCTGTCAACATCAAGATGGCATCTTTAAGCCCATCTCCGGCAAAACGGTCTCTACCTCAGCAAGGGCAAATTCTTTGGTATTTTAGTGTTCAATCCTCTTCCACCTTCAGATACCGACTGGCATGCAAACCACTCTACATCCTCAGGTTTAAGAAGATTGAACAGGGGCAGATGTCATACCCCAAAATTTTCCCACTATATTTCAAGCTTTGATTCACAAAACAGCTCAAATGGTCAACAGTCGACTGATTTGACCTAAAGGTCAACTGTGGTCAAAGTATAGTCAAAATTCCTGATTTTTGGTCAACATCCTCATTTTGAAGTATCATTCATCATTTGATCAAGGATTGATCATGATTCATCAAGGAAAGTCCAGAAATCAACAAAACCTAAAGTTTCTAAATTAGGGTTTTTTGACCTAAAGTCAACTGAACTTTGACCAGCCATAACTTTCACATGGAACATCAGAAATTCCCCATCCAAAGATAAATTTGAAGGGAATTAAATTCTCTATAAATTTGTGTCTCACATGCCAAGTCTAAAAATGCTTCATTTGAGAGATATGGATCAAAACATTACAGGTCCTTTTTGAAAGTCAACCAAAAGCAGTTTTTTGTCAAAGCCCATATCATCAAGACAAAATCTTCAAATGAAAAAAAGCTTCCAAAGTGGCTTGTAGAGGACATCTTGAGGTTTCCAAAAAGTCCTAGAACTCCTCCATATCCAAAAAATTGAGGGAGATATGCCTTGTTAAAGATGGACAAATTTGAGTGAAAAATGTGAAACAAAAAGTGGTTCAAAATGAATCTTCTTGCAAAAGAACCCAACATTTTTTGGCCCAAGCTTGATCCTCAAGTTATCAAATATTCAAAAATCAATTTCCACAAAATTATGTGATTTATTTGATTTTATTTGAATTTTTATTCATTTAAAAAGTGATTAAAATCAAATAATCAAAGATTTATGAAAGAGATTTGACTTGGTTCTAATTTCCAATCATATCCAATCAAGTACTCTTCATATTTTCCATCAAAATTCGTTCATAACAACATTGGTGAGATTGGATTGATATTGAGCATATTTGGAAAGATTCATAAATCAATTTTCCTCCAATTGCAATCTTTGATTCAAGAAAGATTTAATCCAATTTTGTTACCCGAATGCACTCTCTATAAGTACATAAACACACTCTGATGCAGAGGGGACGAAAAAACAAGGATTGCAGCCCCAAAAGGAACCCATACGAATTCCAAAAATTCAGTGAAAGAAGCAATTCGGTTCTGGAATTATAGGCTGGTTCAAGAAGTTCTATTGATTCTCACACATTCCTGGAGTCTCTCTGAAACGAATTGGATCATCATCAACACCTAAAGCACCCTGAATCGCGCTCATAGTCACGGTTTATACCAATTTTCTTTCGAATTCGTTTATGCTTACATAATCATCATAAATAACATATGAATACCTGTTGCCTTGTTGCCTTGTTTATTACAGAATAGTCAAGTCCCTCGGATTCCGAGGATGCCTCAGCAAATGTTGCCATCAGTTCATTCTCATCACAACAGATCATAAGTCCCTTCGATGTTGCCTTCGGTTATATGATCTCGTCCCTCGAGGTTGCCTACAATGTGATATGATAGTCCCTTTCGATTGCTGAGGCGTCCTCTTTGGTTGCCTAAAATGATTGTTCTATCCTTCCCTTAGACTACCTGCCCTCTTTATGGCAGGGGCAATCTTATGGCGAACGATAACTTCGACGACTCTTCAACATCCAATAAAAGGACTTCCTACCCTCCTATGGTATGGATAGCCCTGAAAAGCTAAAAGAACATTTTTATAACTTAAGGGTAATTGCTTTTAATTGCTTGCTCTTCTTCAAATTCAAATTCAAACTCTTTTCCCACTCTTTTTTCAAATAAAATTCAAAAAGACTACGCTTATTTACAAGCTAAAGTTCTTCTTCAAAGTTTTTTCTATTCACACACTACACTTCAAACGTTTTTGAAAACAAAAGTGAGCTAAGCAATTAAGAGCCCATGGATAACCATGGATACAAAGGGTGTTTTAAACATTCCCTTTGTATAACTTACCCCCCGAACTCAATCTCTTTCAAAAAGGTTTTTTCTGTTCTTTTAGCCTTTCTTTGGATAAAATAAAATTCGGTGGCGACTCTTGCTTACCGCGACATTTCTTAAAAGTCAGTTCACCGTATTACAACCAACCAATCCAGTCTCAACTAGAAGATAAGTAATTATCTTTCCAAAGGGAATGATGTTCCTTCTGATCTTAGGAGTCTTCAATCTGGCTTGCTCTCTAGAGTCCCTCACAGGATTCCACATGTGGTTAAAAATAATGAAAGGGAGATCCACCTTCTCACGGTTTCCAATACAATACAGAATTTACTGTTGGTCCTTATTGTCATAGTTAGGAGAAACAGTTGCCTTTCTGTGGTAGATGAAACCCAGAAGGATCTTATCCCAAATTCTGTAGGGATCCTTCAATTCCTTGATACTAGTAGACTCTTTTCCATACTTGAAGATTTCTGCATAAACAGCGTCCCAATCTATTCTTCCTATTATGGCTCTAGAAGCACCTTCACAACTTTCCAGACCAAACAATCTTCTGATCGTATTTTCTATAATGGAGATCTCTTCGCCACAAACAAAAGACATAATTTCTTTTGGCAATAATGTAGCATGAACCCAAAATTCTTTAACCAATTCTGGGTAGACCGGTCCACACAAACGATAGAAGAATGGTTCCCAACCCTGAAATAACATGTTGTTCTTCCAATGAAGGTTGTGTTCCTATAGATTATCAAAATCAACCATCATTTCATAGAGAACTTCTAATTCGTCCATAGGAATCATACAAGTCTTCAACGGAGAGAGAATAGTTTGTTGTTGTTGTTGTTGTTGTTGATCTTGTTGTTGTTGTTGTTGAGAAGACGAAACCTTTTGATGAGTTGATGAAGAAGCCATTGAAGAACACATGAGATTTCTGGTTTTCTTAGATTTAGGGTTTTTATGAAGAGATAAGAGGAGACAGAAATGCATAAAACGAATGATGATGAAGGAGAGAAAAGAGAGAAAATGAATATGATATGTGTTTATATAGACCCGGACGTGAAAAATAATGCAATGAGATTCTGAATGCAAGCGGTTACAGAAACTGAATCATTTACATTTAATGTTGAAAGACGTTAGTGAAGATAGCGTGAGATTTGAAAAGATTTGCACAGATACCTAGGGCGACGTCTCATCAACTGCACGCATGCTTGTCCCTTCAGAATGAACACATGGTCATCATCTGGAATAGCTGGTGACAGCTGTTTTGCTTTAACAGAAGTTCTGTATCATACTTAAACATATGAAACGTTAGTAATAACAGTTTCAGAATATCCATATAAACATACATAAACAGAACATCTGATAAGAAAATAAATAAATCAATATAAACTAATCCATATATCAGATCTTCTCAACGCCTTCATTCTGGACATAAATCCATACTGATGTTCTTCAGAATGAACTTAAACCTATCTTCAGCTAGGGGTTTTGTAAAGATATCAGCCCATTGATGGTATGTATCTATAAAGTTTAAAGAAAGAACACCCTTCTGAACATAGTCCCTAATAAAGTGATGTTTAATCTCTATATGTTTAGCCTTAGAATGTAAAATAGGATTCTTAGATAAACAAATAGCAGAAGTATTATCACAGAATATAGGAATGTTACTCTCATATATCTGATAGTCTTCTAGCTGACTTTTCATCTAGAGCATCTGTGTACTACATCCAGCAGCAGCTACATATTCTGCTTCAGTAGTAGATAATGCAATTGTTGCTTGCTTCTTGCTGTACCAGGAGATCAGGTTACTTCCCAGAAACTAACAGCTTCTAGAAGTACTTTTCCTTTCAACTCTGTCTCCAGCGTAATCAGCATCACAATATCCTACTAAGTTGTATTCTTCAGATCTTCTGTAGACTAAACCAACATTAGTAGTACCTTTCAGATACCTAAGAATTCTCTTATCAACAGTTAAGTGAGATTCTCTAGGATCTGATTGGAATCTAGCACACAAGCATACACTGAATAAAATATCAGGTCTAGAAGCAGTCTGATAGAGAAGAGATCCTATCATACCTCTATAGATTTTCTGATCTACCTTCTTGCTTACCTCATCCTTACCTAATACGCAAGCCGGATGCATTGGTGTTTTTGCTTCTTTGCTTTCAGATAGATTAAACTTCTTTATAAGTTCTTTGACATACTTGGTCTGATGAACATAGGTTCCTTCAGAAGTTTGATTGATCTGAATGCTTAGGAAATATTTGAGTTCTCCCATCATGCTCATCTCAAATTCTGCCTGCATAGACTTAGCAAACTCCTTTCCAAGTGTAGCATTAGATGTTCCAAAAATAATATCATCAACATAAATTTGACAAATAAGCATATCCTTTTTAAAGGTTTTACAGAAGAGAGTTGTGTCTACTTTTCCTCTTGTGAAACCATTATCCAGAAGGAAAGAATTTAATCTTTCATACCAAGCTCTAGGAACTTGCTTCAAACCGTATAATGATTTCTTTAATTTAAAAACATGTTCTGGAGACTTAGGGTCTTCAAAACCAGGAGGTTGGTGGACATAAACTTATTCATCTATATAACCATTTAAAAAGGCACTCTTAACATCCATCTGGTACAGAGTGATGTTGTTCTGAGTGGCAAATGAAATTAACAATCTAATAGATTCTAACCTGGCCACTGGTGCAAAGGTTTATGTATAGTCAATACCTTCTTGCTGACTATATCCCTGAGCAACCAGTCTGGCTTTGTTTCTAATGACTTCACCTTTCTCACTCAGCTTGTTTCTGAAAACCCATTTTGTTCCAATGATATTGAATCCTTTAGGTCTTGGAACCAGATCCCAAACATCATTCCTTGTAAACTGATTTAACTCTTCTTGCATTGCAATTATCCTGTCAGCATCTTCCAGAGCTTGATCAACAAAAGTTGGCTCAATCAAAGACACTAAACTAAATTGACATTCTGCATTGTTCTTTAGGAATGCTCTTGTTCTAATGGGATCATCTTTCTTTCCAATTATAACATCTTCTGGATGAGCAGAGTTGAGTCTAGAAGATCTTCTAAGTGTTGGCTCTTCAGATATTCTGAGATTCTCTAAAGACGCTGCAACTTGATCTTCTGCATCATCCTTTCCCTTGGGTTCTTCATGATCTGAGTTAGAGATATCTATATCTGCAAAATTCTCAAACTGCTTTGGCTTTTCAATGCCAAGCTTATCATCAAATATGATATTGATTGATTCCTCAACTATCAGAGTTTCAGTATTGTATACTCTGTAGCCCTTAGAGCGTTCAGAATATCCAAGAAGGAAACACTTCTGAGCTTTGGAATCAAACTTGTTCAGATGATCTTTAGTATTCAGATCATCTGAACACTGATGAAATGTTGGGCTTTCTGTTCTTCCACAATTCATAAGGAGTTTTATTTAGAATAGGTCTTATGGAGATTTTATTCTGAATATAACAAGCTGTGTTAATTGCTTCTGCCTAGAAATGCTTACCCATATTGGTTTCATTGATCATGGTTCTGACCATTTCTTGTAGAGTCCTATTCTTTCGTTCTACAACTCCATTTTGTTGTGGAGTTCTAGGACAAGAGAAATCATGGGCAATGCCATTTTCTTTGAAATAAATTTCAAAGAATCTGTTCTCAAATTCACCACCATGATCACTTCTTACTTTTATGATTTTACATTCCTTTTCAGATTGGATCTGATTATAGAAGTCAAAGAACACAGAATGTGACTCATCCTTGTGTTTTAAGAACTTTACCCAAGTCCATCTGCTATAGTCGTCTACAATGACCAATCCATATTTCTTGCTTCTGATTGATGTTGTTTTGATTGGGCCAAAAAGATCAATGTGCAGAAGTTCTAAAGGCCTAGAGGAAAAGACAACATTTTTAGATTTGAACGCAGGTTTTGAAAACATCCCTTTATGACATGCTTCACAAAGAGCATCTGATTTATATTTCAGATTAGGGAGTCCTCTAACCAGATTAAGTTTGTTAATCTGAGAAATCTTTCTCAAACTAGCATGACCCAATCTTCTGTGCCAGACCCACTGCTCTTCATTAACAGACAGAAGGCAAGTAACCTGTTGGTTCTTAAGATCTGAAAGATCAATCTTATAAATGTTGTTCTTTCTCTTGCCTGTGAAAAGGGTTGAGCCATCCTTCTGACTAATATCTTTACAAGACGTTTGATTAAAGATTATGTCATAACCATTGTCATTTAATTGACTTATGGACAATAAGTTATGAGCTAATCCGTCTACTAAAAGTACATTAGTTATAGAGGGAGAATTACCAATACATATGGTTCCTGAGCCAATGATTTTTCCCTTCTGATTCCCTCCAAACTTTACTTCTACAGCAGATTTAAGTTCCAGACTTTGGAACATACACCTTCTTCCCGTCATATGACGTGAGCACCCACAGTCCAGGTACCATGACATGTTTTCTTTTGCACTGTGAAGGAGATCTGCAACAGGAATTATCTTTTCCTTAGGTACCCACATTCTTTTGGATCCTTTGGGGTTAGTCCTTCTCAAGTTCTGATTGAATTCAGATTTTGCATAAGATTTTCCAGAATGTGCAACAACATATTTCTTTGTGTGTGTGATGTGGAAACTCTTAGAGTGTGATGTGTGTTTAATATCATGAGAATGACCATAGTTGAACTGTTCATACAGAGGTTTGTATTTAATGGTCATTTCATCAACAGGTTCAAGTTTATATGGGATTTCTCCCTCAAAGCATATACCTATTCTTTTGTTTCCACTAACACCATAGATCATAAAGGCTAGCTGACTTCTGCCTATAACTCTAGATAAGAACTTTCTGAAGCTCAAGTCATATTCTTTCAGAATATTGTTAGTGCTTGGAATGGACTTTTCTGAACATGAAGATGTTTCAACATCTTTAGTTAATTTTAAAACTTTTTCTTTTAGTTCAGAGTTTTCTATTTCAAGCCTCTTAGTTTTAGATGCAAAAAACTTTTTGAGCTTTTTGTATTTGATACTAAGTTGACTCTTGACTTCCAGAAGTTCTGATAAGCTGGAAACTAAGTCTTCTCTAGTGAGTTGGGAAAATACCTCATCAGAGTCTGAGTCAAAAGTAGATTCTTCACCAGCATCAATTGTTGCCATGAGTGCTATGTTGGCTTGCTCATCTTCAGAGTCTGACTCTTGATCAGATGAATCAAAGTCATCCCATGTAGCCATCATGCCTTTCTTCTTTTCATACTTCTTTCTGGGCTTTTCCCTCTGAAGCTTAGGACATTCACTCTTGTAGTGTCCAGGTTCTTTGCATTCATAGCACACTACCTTCTTTTTGCCAGATCTTCTGTGTTCAGAAGATTCTCCCTTTTCAAGTCTCTTGAAGTTCTTGAATCTTCCATGCTTGCTCTTCCAGAGTTGATTTACTCTTCTGGATAAGAGAGATAATTCATCTTCTTCTTCTGACTCTGACTGGTCAGATTCTTCTTCTTCTGCTTGAAAAGCGTTAGCACAGTGTTTATTTTTAGATTTTAAAGCAATAGACTTACCTTTCTTCTGAGGCTCATTTGCATCTAGTTCAATCTCATGACTCCTCAATGCAATTATAAGCTTCTCAAGAGATACTTTATTCAGATTCTTTGCAATCTTGAATGCTGTAACCATTGGTCCCCATCTTCTGGGAAGACTTCTGATTATCTTTTTAACATGATCAGCCTTTGTGTATCCCTTGTCAATAACTCTCAATCCAGCAGTTAGATTCTGGAATCTAGAGAACATTGCTTCAATGTTTTCATCATCTTCCATTCTGAAAGCTTCATACTTCTGGATTAGAGCTAGAGCTTTTGTCTCCTTGACTTGTGCATTTCCTTCATGAGTCATCTTCAGAGATTCAAAGATGTCATGAGCAGTTTCTCTGTTTGTGATCTTCTCATACTCGGCATGTGAGATAGCATTTTACAATATAGTTCTTGATTTGTGATGATTCTTGAACTCTTTCTTTTGGTCATCACTCATAGCTTGTCTAGAAATCTTGACTCCACGAGCATTAACCAGATGTGTGTAACCATCCAACACTAAATCCCATAGATCACCATCTTGTCATAGAAAGTAACTTTCAAGTCTATCTTTCCAGTATTCAAAGTTTTCACCATCAAAGACTGGTGGTCTATTGTAACCATTGAAGCTACTACTTCCATTGTTACCATTGTTGTTTTGCTCAGTAGGAGTTGGAGTAGCTGGATCAACCATTTTGTGTTTTTCTCCCTGAATCTTTTCTCTAACACGATTAAGTGTTTGCACCTAGAACCGGCGCTCTGATGCCATTGAAGGAGTGAAAAACACTTAGAAATGGGGGATTGAATAAGGGTTTCTTCTAAAAATGGTAGATAAAAATAAATCACACAGTTATTTTTATCCTGGTTCGTTGTTAACTAAACTACTCCAGTCCACCCCTGACAAGGTGATTTACCTCAACTGAGGATTTAATCCACTAATCAAACTGATTACAATGGTTCTCCACTTGTCATACCCCAATTTTTGACCTAAGATACCACCTCATATCATAGCATATGCATCATTTGCATCTCTAACAAATTGCATAGCTTGTGTTTGCTACTTGTGACTCAGCAGGGTTTAATCAAGAAATCACTCATCAGTACAAGCAACAATCAATTAGGGTTTTGTTCCCCCTTCATCTCAAATGAATCATCTTCATCAACAATCAACATTTGGTCCTCAAAGATTCATTTCAACAAGCTCAGGGACTTTGAATCAACCAAATTAGGGTTTTGACTGAAGATAGCATACCCCTGACTTTTGCTCAGGATTTGACCTAATGACTTGGGACATGACCTCAAGACCCCAAGTGCATCATTTTGACCTAATCCATTGGCTCAAGACATCTCCTACACAAGGATTGATCAACAGTGAAATTTCAAATCATCAGAATAGGATTTTAAAACTATCAGGGACTGAAATCAGGGATCACATTTGGGAAACCCTAAAAATCCCCAGGAAGTCAATCAAAGGTTTCAATCATCTTCAAATAATCCCTATGACAACATCCAATGGAAATTGTGTCTCAATTCAAGATCCACAGTCATCAATTTCATCAGGTCGACAATTAGGGTTTTTTGACCTAAATCACCTGAACAACTGACTTTTTAATCAGAACATGGTGCCACAACTTAAACCATGGCTCAAGGTCTTCCAATAACTCAATGTGATCCATTCATACCACTCATTTGATGGGGATAGCTTGATTCATTTGAAATCTCCAGAAACGCGATTCGTATGAAAAAGTCAACTGTACAAGATCACCATTGACTTTTGGGGAATTTTGGTCAACCTTGACTTTTGAAGTTTTGAATCATCAATATATGATATATGAAGTCATTTGATCAAGAAAAATCAAGAAAATCAATCAAGAATCAAAAAGTCAAAAGTTTGACTTTCCATACTTAGAAAAATTCTAAGTGTTTTTCAATGGTTTTTTCCAAACTTTGGAAGGGAATTTCTCAAAATTTCACCTACAAACTGAAAAAAACTTCCAACATGAAAGTTGTAGATTTTGATCCAATAAACAACTTTGTCACATATGATGATTTTCCAAAAGATCAACCATTTAAGAGATATGGAGCTTTAAAGTTGGCATCTTTTGAAAATTTCACTTAAAATCTCATTTTCTTCAAAGTTCATGGATCTTTTTCACCCATTTCCTTAAAGGTCTTGAAGAAACTTTCAACTAGGGTTTTGAAGTGCATAACATGAGCTTTCCAAAATGTCCAAGAGCATGAAAAAATATGGAGTTTAGCTATGGTTTTGAATTTTGACATTATAGGTCATTATGCATGAAATTACAAGCCATTTTCACTAAGTTCATACACTATATGGCCTATAATACAAGTGATGACACACCAATGCAATAATTGGAAGATATTTTTCTGGTTTGAGATCAGAATGGAAAGAGATAAGAAGCTTGGCAAAATAACCATGGTTAAGTCACTTTTAACCATATGCATTAAATGTGAAAGATTCCATTTTATCTCTTAAGCCAAATCATCTCTCTTTGATCCACTTGCAAGGGCTTTGTATTCAGAAAGCTTGGCCTATAAATAGAGGTCATTTCCACTCCCCAAATCACCCCAAAACTCAGAATCATCATCTCACCTCCATGTTTGCATAAAGTGAACCTTAACATGTCAATTCTCACATCAAGCCATATCTGCCCAAACTATCACTTCTAACACCCTCCATATACTTCATATGAATGATCCAAACACTCACATATGACCTGTAACCTCATAATCTTCAAATTCGATTCACACTCCAAAGGCTCCGCAGATCGGGTTCCATAGCTTAGCACAGGTGAATTCAAATTGCTCCAAGCATCCAGACACCTTCCATAATCATCATTGAAGCTATTCAGATTGATACAAAGCACCTGTAACACCTCCAGATCAAAATTCAATTCTCAGTTTGGCCGTTTTTGAGGTAAGTACACTTGAACTTCAAACTCTATGAATCATGCATCATAAATGAAATATTGCTTTGCCATCTTGTTTCTGCACTATCACTGATCAATAACCCTCAATCAATTTCATAATTCATCAATCATACACAATTTCAGATTGAATCATAGAATTAGGATTCTTCGTGTTCATCAGAAAATTGATAGCCTTAGAGTGAAAATAAATGAAATTAAAGGTCACCATCATGTTCCTTATGAAAAAATGAGTGAGATGGACCCTTTACTTGATCAATTTCATTCAGTTTCGAAGATTTTCAAATTCTTGTTGAGGGTTTGTTCTTGGCGCCAGATTTTGTTCAAAGGTTTTTTTGAAATTGATTGAAAATATATTTAATTGGGCGCGTGTTACTTACAAGCCACAAGCGTGGCTCAGTTGGTTGTTGTTTTGGTTGGTGAGAGTGAGGGCGTGAGTTCAAGTCCTTGTGGAGACAAAACCCAATTTTTTAACACTATTTTTCTTATTTTTCTTCACAACTTCATCAATTAATTTACCCAATCAAATTAACTCATTTTTTATTCATTTTTTACACACTTCTTATTTTATATATGTATTTTATGAATATCAAAAAAAATCACAAAAATATATTTATTTAATACATTTTTAATTAAGTTTAAAATGACATATTTTTAAGTGTTTTTAAATACTTTAAATATTGTTTTTTTATTTTGATTTTTCAAACTTAATCATTTGTAAATATTTTGTGATCAAACCCTAATCATCTAGGTGTTAATTAAGTATAATCTTTGTGTTTATTAATTTGATTTCTTTCAAAATTTCAAACCGTTTCAAAGCGAACGATCACCGTTTTTCAAAATGATAAACCATTTCTTTTTGAGTTTTTCTTTTCAAAAGAAACCATTGATTAAATCTTTTTGGGTTGATCAATTGATTTCAAAAATACCATGGGCCTCCATGTAGGTATAAGTCCCAAGCCCCTTTTTGTACATACTCTTTCCTTTTGCTTTGTACAATTTTTCTTTAAATAGAAAACTTCTTTCAAAACAAACTTTCAAACAGTTTTTCAAACGACGCATCTTTTAACAAAACAATCAACCATGTTTTATAAAATAAAAATGGGCCTCCACATAGGTATAAGTCCCATTCTTGTACATGAAATTAGGTATTTCATTCTACACACACCTTTTTGTATATATCTCGTTCAATTTGTTTTTTTTAACTTCGAATAACAAATCAAAAAATGAAGGTTTTCTTTAGATCTTCCCAAAAATACCATGGGCCTCCATGTAGGTATAAGTCCCGAGCCCTTTTGTAAATACTTGTTTGCATAGCTTTTGAATAAACTCAAGTGGGCCTCTCCCCGAGTATAAGTCCCGAGCCCCCGTGTATACAAATGGATCATGCTTACATGTATATTTCCTTCATAAACTCCATTATATACACATACTTTGTCATATATATGTATAACTGTTCATATTTGTTCATGTTTGTCCATGTTTGTTCATACTTGTTCATATTTGTGATTGTGTTATATATACTTGTTCAACTTAGTACAACACTAGGTTCCCCATAGCCTCCTATTGGGCTTCGTGCAAAGAATCTCCCTAGTTTAGGTTAGGACATAGAGTATGGTTTCCCGGTGAAATCGCTCTAAGAGCTCAAACCAACTATACCACGCCTCCTCTTGGGCTTTGTACAAACGACTTATCCCTCCCATAGCCTCCTCTTGGGCTTACAATGCAAGGACCCTCGATTGTCCCTCCCATAGCCTCCTCTTGGGCTTACAATGCAAGGACCCTCGGATAGCCTCCTCTTAGGCTTCGTACAAGGACCCACGGGTTTCTTATAAGCATCCCCAATATCCAAAAACAAATACCCTAGGAGATTAGACATTTATCATCTCTATGATAGGAGTATCTCATCTATATCATCACAAACAATCAATCAATCAAATTTCTCTTTTGCCACAAGACTGGCTAATCAATCAAACCTTTTTGCCACCATACTGGCTGATTAATCAAAGTTTTTGTCACAAGGCTGACTTCATTGAAACTTTTGCCACAAGGTTGGCTGATTAATCAAAACTTTTTGTCACAAGGCTGACTTCATTGAAAGTTTTTGCCACAAGGCTGGCTAAAAAACATCTTTGTCATTCTAAGCGCCATAAGTGGCACAGCCCAGGGCTTATAATGAAAAGATTTTCAAACAAAAATCAAACAGATGTATGTGATGATATAGATTAGATACATCGAACATTTAGATGACATTTGTCTCTTTTCCTTTGCTTCCACTAGCATAAGTGGGAACTACGATTGCTCTGACTTTCTCAACATCCCTTTGAGAATACGTAGGCACAAGGTCGTATCCTTGGCGAGCAAAACTTCTCCCTCAAACCACTCAAACCTTAGCACCCGTAGACCCCGAGCTACAAATGCTCTGATTCCCTCTAAGGGATATATATGCAGAGGATCGCGATGATCTTTGCGAGCATAATCAAACAAACACCTTAGGTCCCACCTATTTCACAAGAACCTCTCAATAACATGGAATGAAAAACATAACAAAGAAACCTATAGAGTACTATAGATACGTTAGGTGCTAATACCTTCCCTTCGTATAACCAACCCTCTTACCCAAAGATCTCTCCCCCCACTTTTAAGGTTATTGCAGCTTTTTTCCTTTTCCTACTTTGGAAACAATAAAAAGTTTGGTCGAAATAAAGAAAAATCATTTTTTGAGCACTCGAGCCCAAAGAAGGCATCAGGTGTCTCATCCCGAAAAAAGATACAATTTTTCCCCGCGACAGAAAAATGGCGACTTCACTGGGGATTTTCTTTTTATTGTTTCCAAAGGAAGGGTTAATTCTATTTGCTATATTTTTCATTTCATTTTTGTTACATGTGTGGTTCTGGTTCTGTTACATGTGTGGTTCTGTTACAAGTGATACATTATGGACAAATCCTAACCCGGATTAAGTACACATAAGAATTAGGTGGAGGGTATAGTCATGTACAGGCGTACGTGAGAATCCTTCTGCTCAGTGGAGGTTCCTTGTTGGTAATATATGTTTAGCATGTTTCGTAGCGAAAACATTATTGCTGCATTGAACTGTAGAAGCTGAGTTGGCCGTAGAACCCCAACCCATCCTGGCCTTATTAGGTTGTGGCGCAGAAACGATTCAGGTGAAGACTTGGATAGTTGTCATGCGGAGAGCCACACTCAGACGAGTTTTTCTTGAGAATATTTCTGGCTCACAAGTTCAGTCGTGCAAGCCGGTAATATCCGAAAGAAAAATGTAGACTCTGACGTATCAGTAGAACATGTTGTGCAGGTGATTAACTAGAACTATCCCATTTTTGGTTCTCTGACCTCATGCTCGTGACGCTGGACCTTTGAACCTATGTGTACCATGTTTGTATACCATGTTTGTGTTACCATGTTTATGTACCATGTTTGCGTTACCATGTTCGCTTTACCATGTTTGAATATGTGGCATCCATGCATCCATGCATTCATACATTCATTAAAAAACCCATCTTTTTCCATAAAAACATGATTTCTCCAAAGATTTAGAGGATTTTCTTTGCAAACATTATAGGATTAAGTTATGGAAGGGGTAAAAAGGTATACCAAAAAGTACGGTTTCAAAGCGCCTGATGCGGGAAAACTGATAGAATTAGCATCTTCTGTACAAGATCCTTCTAATTTTAGGAAAAGTTATGGAAAGCTTTTGCCTATCCTGAACACTCATGTTGATGAAGGACTTCTCAAAACTCTGGTTCAGTTCTATGATCCCGTTTACCGGTGTTTTACCTTTCCAGACTACAAGTTGGTACCGACCTTGGAAGAATATGCCAATCTTTTGGGTATTCCCGTGTCTGACAAAATACCTTTCAATGGTTTGGAAGCCATTCCTAAGTCACACGTCATTGCAGCAAGTATCCACTTGAAGAAATCTGAAGTAGAGAGTAATTGGACTACCAAAGGAAACCTCCCGGGTTTGACTTCGCACTTCCTAATAAAGAAAGCCTTTGATTTCATCGAAACTGGTAGCATGATAACTTTTGAAGCTATACTAGCCTTGCTCATCTATGGGTTGGTTCTGTTTCCCAACGCCAACGACTTTGTTGATATCAATGCCATAAAGATCTTTCTAATTGGGAATCCTGTTCCGACTTTGCTTGGTGACATGTATTTCTCTGTTCATCATAGGAATCGCCAAGGCGGTGGAATCATTGTATACTGTGCACCATTGTTGTTCAAATGGATTGTTTCACACTTACCTGAGTTTCCTATTTTCACGGAAAACCGAGAAGGTTTGCGTTGGCCTCGAAGACTTATGTCCCTTACTAATCATGATATTCGTTGGTATACCTTGGCTCACTGTGGTACAGAAACCATTGAAAGTTGTGGAGAGTTCGCCAACGTACCCCTCATTGGTACACAAGGAGGAATTAACTACAATCCGGTCCTAGCCCGACGACATCTCGGGTATGCAAATTCAGCTAAACCCATTGGTCTCGCAGTGGAATGCTACTTTTACCGAGAAGGGGATGATCCTCAAAGGTTGAAAACAAGAATGGTGAGAGCTTGGTACGACGTCCGATGGAAAGAAAAAGGTGAGGCAAGAAATTGCATTACCGTGGACACCTACACCTGCTGGGTAAAGAAAAGAGCAAAGGAGTTTCAAATGCCTTATGTTTATGAAGAACCCATGTTTCCTGCAGTATCTCAACTGCCCAACATTCCCACTATGGAGGAATACCAAGACACTTTAGCCAAGATGAGGATAGAGAAGGATGCTTGGGAAGATAAGTTTCGTAAGACCGATGTGGAAAACAGAAAGTTGAAGAAAAGAGTGAAAGATCACGAAGAAACTCTTTATTATCAAGATGGATGGCTCATGAGTAAAGATGAGAAGATCCGTCAGAAAGACGCTGCAATCAAGAGGTACATCAAAGAAAGCAAGAAAAAGCTTGAAGGCTCAACAAGCAACGCTCCAACTCCTTACAATTTGAAGAATGTTGTTGACAAGCTAAGGACCGAAAAGGCCGAGTTGAAAGCTTATTATGGGAAAGAAATCATGAAGCTCAAGCTACACAACGCATTTGGTTCTTCATCTGACGAAGATGTTTAGGATTGTTTAGCTTTATTTATTTTGCTTCTGTAAGGAGCTATGCTCCAAGTTGTAACATTTCCCATTATTTCAATAAAAGAATAGTTTGTGTTCCAATGTTTGCAAGAAAATAATCTTTAAAATGTTTGGAAAAATCATAAATTTCTTTTTACATACATCATTCTGCATATCGAGTCCGTTGTATAGAGTCTCATCTTTTGGATCTTTCTCCAATAGATCGTCAAGCTGTCGCGTCTCAAAGTTTCTCGACCGCGTTCGCAATCAGATCACATATACAATACTCGTTCAAGCAGAAGAAGAGTAATGGAACACTCTGAACAAGAGAATATTGAGCTTCGTGGTACAGTGACCACCCTTCAAGAAAAGTTGGAAAGTCTCACTACTCTGGTTGACTCCTTATTGGCCGCACAGAATCAGCAGCCACCACCCAACAGTCAAGCAACAGTAACATCTGAAGTCACTACTCCAGTTTCTACAGTTGCATTCAGCATTCCATCTTTCTCCATGCCAGAAGGTTGGGGCCCGCCTTTTAGCTTTGGTGCAGGTTTCCGCCATAATTTCTCTGGGGTTCAAACAACCACAACTGAAGCGCCTGCTACACAGGGTTCAGCATTTATTCCACATTCAGGGGTAACTTTTTCCCAGATCACTATGGCACTTTCTCAACCCACTATGACAGTTCCGACCCCTACGGTTCACACAGTTCCCTATGGTGGCAATGAGATTTATCATGATCAGGATGATAGCATAAATCAGCGTAATCTTGTGGGAGATCTCCAAGAGCAGTTTAACAAGATGCAGCTAGAAGTTAAAGCTATCCGTGGAAAAGATTTGTTTGGAAAGAATGCCCAGGAACTATGTTTGGTTCCCAGTGTACAAATACCTGCTAAATTCAAGGTCCCTGACTTTGAGAAGTACAAAGGTAGTTCTTGTCCACAAAGCCATCTTGTGATGTATGCTAGGAAGATGTCTACTTATGTAGATAATCATCAGTTGCTTATCCATTACTTTCAAGACAGTTTGACTGGTGCCGCACTGAAGTGGTACACAGGTTTGGATAGCACCAATATTCGGACTTTCAATGACCTAGGCGAGGCCTTTGTCCGACAATACAAGTATAACTCGGATATGGCTCCAGACAGAGATTAGCTCCGATCCATGGCTCAGAAAGACCATGAAGCTTTCAAAGAGTATGCCCAACGATGGAGAGAAACTGCTGCTCAGATTAATCCACCATTAAAAGAGAAAGAGATGACAAAGATCTTCTTGAATACTCTTGGCCCGTTTTATTATGAACGCATGATTGCTAGTGCTCCAAGTGATTTCACCGAAATGGTAAACATGGGGATGCGTCTAGAAGAAGGGGTCCGAACCGGACGTCTAACTAAAGAAGGTGGATCTTCAAGCGGAACCAAAAAGTTCGGAAGTGGTTTCCCAAAGAAGAAGGAACAAAGTGTTGACATGGTATCCCAAGGGAGGCCAAGAGGAAATGTCAATCGTCAACGACAGGTAGCTGCTATCGCACCAGCCGTTAATACAGCACCGAATCCGGGATTTACCCCGCAGTTTCAACAACAACAGCCTCAACAGCAAGCTCAACAGTTTAACAACAATCAGAATCGTGTGCAAAGAGCTCCACAGTTCGATCCGATTCCAATGACGTACATAGAATTGTACCCTGCTTTGATTGAAAGAGGTCTTGTTCAAACTAAAGCACCACCACCCATACCTGAGAAACTCCCATGGTGGTACAAAGCTGAGGTCTCATGCCCTTATCATCAAGGAGCACCTGGCCATGATCTTGAGCATTGCATAGCCTTGAAATATGAAGTTCAGAGGTTGGTTAGATCTAATCTCCTCTCTTTCAGAAATTTGAATCCAAATGTGCAAGCAAATCCGCTGCCCAATCATGGAGGGCATGTTGTAAACATGGTGTATGAATGTCCTGGTCCATACCGAGTCTATAATATCAATTTCTCAAGAGCAGATTTGGTACAAATGCACGCTACTCTCTGTCAAGGGCAGAATTTTCGCCAACATCACTACGGTTCCTGTAGCATATGTTGTGTAGATCCTCACGGATGTTCGATTGTGAGAAGAGATCTCCAAGTTCTGTTGGATAATGGTACTATTCAGATCTACAGAAATAGGAATGAAGATGAAGTTAACATGATAGGATGTTATCCGCATGAGCTTTTAGTCTCAGATATCAACTCGGAAATGCCTAAAGTTAACGTCATCGTTCCTTATTTCAACATGCCTGAGCGCATAGAAGTAACTTACAACAAACCAAAGGTTCCTATTGCTCCTTTGATCATTTGTCTACCTGGACCTGTTCCTTATGACTCTGACAAGGCAGTTCCATACAACTATAATGCAACAATGATAAAGAATGGACAAGAAGTTCCTTTACCTACTCTTTCATCTGTCGTAAATATTGCTGATGTGACTCGCGTAACAAGAAGTGGACGTGTGTATACTCCACTACCTCCAAAGCAGCCTGTTGCTCCTGCAACCAGGCTAAATCTTGTCAATACACCAGTAGGGAATCTTGTGGAAACTCCTGTCAGTAATACAAACACTGATATTGGTCAATCCAGTGGAACCAATGTCAATCCTGACTTTGATGAAATTTTGAAGCTTATCAAAAGAAGTGAATACAAGATTGTGGATCAGCTTATGCAGACTCCTTCAAAGATCTCAATACTTTCATTGCTTTTAAACTCAGAAGCCCACAGGGAAGCCCTGATGAAGGTCTTGGATCAAGCTTTTGTAGATCATGATGTGACTGTTGATCATTTTGATGGGATAATAGCTAAAATAACAGCTTGCAACAATTTAAGCTTCTGTGATGAAGAACTCCCAGAGGAGGGCAGAAATCACAATCTTGCTTTGCACATTTCTATGAACTGTCAGTCTGACTCTTTGTCCAATGTGTTGGTAGACACCGGATCTTCCTTGAATGTGATGCCAAAGACGACTCTTGCTCGCTTGTCTTACCAAGGAATGCCTATGAAGTTCAGTGGTGTATTTGTCAAAGCATTTGATGGATCGCGAAAATCTGTTATCGGCGAAGTCAACCTTCCCATGACAATTGGTCCACATACATTTCAAATCACCTTCCAGGTCATGGACATTCAAGCTGCTTATAGCTGTTTGTTAGGACGACCATGGATCCATGAAGCAGGGGCAGTAACTTCTACGCTCCATCAAAAGTTAAAATTTGTAACAAATGGAAAATTGGTAACGATAAGTGGAGAACAAGCCTTGATGGTGAGTCATTTATCCAATTTCTCTTTCATTGGTGCTGATGATGTGGAAGGAACTCAGTTCCAAGGTCTCTCTTTAGAAGACGAATCTTCCAAGAAGAAAGCATCAATCTCTTCTTACAAAGAGGCGGTAAAAGTAGTGAAAGATGGAACTACCACTGGCTGGGGGCAAGTTGTGATCCCTACCAAGAATGAAACCAGAGCAGGACTCGGATGTTCACCAATGTTCTCAAACTGCACCAAGAAGGATGAAACCCTTCGTCCGATTAAAGAAACATTCATTAGTGGAGGGTTCCTTAACCCGATTCCTCAAGAGGTTAATGTCCTTATCGAAGAATGTATCGAAGAAGGTCTACCTGATCCTGAAGAAGAATGGAAATGTTATCTCAATGACTCAGGATACATATCTCAGGAAGAATCATATGCATCGTTCCATCCTCCTTCAAAGGAATCTAAAGGCAAAGAAACTGAGCCTGTTCTTGCAGAAATCTGGGACACCTTGGGACAACCAAGTGGAAAATATGATTATATGGTGAAATATACTGCACCTGAAAGTTCAAAGATTACGATTGAAGATATCCAACCAACTGGATGGGGAGACTCCTTTGAATATAATAGTCAACCAGAAGAGGCTTATCAGCCCTGTCAACTTTCTCAGCAGCCTGAAATTACTGAAGATTTCGGCTTCAATGCATCTGCCAAGATTTATAATCCTGAAGATGGTTATTATCACATAAACGCCATTTTTGAAGATGAAGGGGAGGATGGCCCCGCAGTTGACTCAGAAAGTGTCGCTGACAATGAGTCTCTTCATCCTGAAGACTGGGAAATACATCCTGAAAATTCTGAAGATTGTGATTCATCTTATGCTCTTCAAGAAATAGAAGAAGACCGTTTCAACTCTACAAAGAACAAGGTTGACAAACCAGGACCTTCAAATCCTGCTCGACCAGCGGTCAATGTCAATACTGAAGATAATTCTGAGGAGAATTTTCATGAATACATAATACACAGAGGAGTTCGTTGCTACTAGAAAGCTGTCGACGTTCCGAATGTTGTTCGCCGCTCAAAGTAATCACCTCGCTGTTATTTTGACCTCCTGCCTTGCCCAAAGCAGAGAGATGTTTTATAGGGCTTTGCTCTTAAATATTCCGCCCAAATAACTTTGTGTATAGGGCTTTGTTTTAAAAGTTTCCCTCTTTGTCCTGCCCAAGACAAACGAGTTTGTGTTTAGGGCTTTGTTTCAAAAATGAATCATAAATAAAGTGTCATTTTGAATTCCCTACATTATATGTTTTATTTTTGATTTTTTCTGGAAATGGTAATCCTAAAAAACCAAAAAAAAAACCAAAAAACTTTTTCAAAAAAAAATCTACATACACTCTCGCATTCATAAATTTTCTGAAATAAATATAAATCATATGTGCAGATTTATTATTGATGAACCCATTGAATGCAATAACCCTATGCCCTCTCCCAACTTTGAGTTTCCTGTGTTCGAAGCCGAAGAAGAGGAAGAAGAGGAGATCCCGGGCGAGATCTCTCGATTACTTAAGCACGAGGAAAGAGCCATTTTGCCTCACAAAGAGCCTTTAGAAAAGATCAACTTGGGTTCTGAAGAAGACAAAAAAGAAGTGACCATTGGATCGCTGCTTGATACTGATATCAAGAGTAAGTTGACAGACCTTCTCAAAGAATATGTTGACGTGTTTGCCTGGTCCTACCAAGACATGCCTGGGTTGGATACCAATATTGTTCAGCATTACTTGCCATTGAAGCCAGAATGTCCGCCAGTTAAGCAAAAATTGCGAAGGACTCACCCTGATATGGCTAAGAAGATCAAAGTGGAAGTTCAAAAGCAACTCGACGCAGGTTTTCTTGTCACCTCAGAATATCCTCAATGGTTGGCCAACATAGTGCCAGTTCCGAAGAAAGATGGCAAAGTCAGAATGTGTGTTGACTACCGTGACTTGAACAAGGCCAGTTCAAAAGATGACTTTCCATTACCTCATATCGACATGCTGGTTGATAACACCGCTAAGTTCAACGTCTTTTCCTTCATGGACGGGTTCTCCGGTTATAATCAGATCAAGATGGCTCCTGAAGACATGGAGAAGACATATTTCATCACCCCATGGGGTACCTTTTGCTACAAAGTGATGCCGTTTGGATTGAAGAATGCAGGCGCAACTTACCAAAGGGCGATGACTACTCTCTTTCATGACATGATGCATAAAGAAATTGAAGTTTATGTGGACGACATGATAGCCAAGTCCAGTACAGAAGAAGAACATATTGAATACCTTTTGAAGTTGTTTCAACGACTAAGGAAATATCAGCTTCGCTTGAATCCTAACAAATGTACTTTTGGGGTTAGATCTGGAAAACTCTTGGGTTTCATTGCCAGCCAAAGAGGTATTGAAGTAGATCCCGACAAAGTCAGAGCTATTCAAGAGATGCCTGCACCAAAAACTGAAAAGCAAGTAAGAGGATTTCTCGGACGATTGAACTATATCTCCAGATTTATCTCTCAAATGACTGCTACATGTGGGCCAATTTTCAAGCTTCTCCGCAAAGATCAAGGGGTTGTATGGACTGAAGATTTGCAGAAAGCGTTCGACAGTATCAAAGAGTACCTGTTAGAGCCACCAATATTGATTCCTCCAGTTGAAGGAAGACCATTAATCATGTACCTTACCGTGTTGGAAGAATCCATGGGTTGTATGCTTGGACAGCAAGATGAAACCGGTAAGAAGGAGCATGCCATCTATTACCTGAGTAAGAAATTCACAGACTGTGAGTCTCGTTACTCCATGCTCGAAAAAACATGTTGTGCTTTGGCTTGGGCTTCAAAACGTCTCCGCCAATACATGATCAACAATACTACTTGGTTAATCTCCAAAATGGATCCGATCAAGTACGTCTTTGAAAAGCCTGCCTTAACAAGAAGGATTGCCCGATGGCAAATGCTGTTATCTGAGTATGACATTGAATACCGTGCTCAAAAAGCGGTCAAAGGAAGCATTCTCGCCGATCATTTGGCGCATCAACCAATTAATGAATATCAATCTCTCAAGTTTGACTTTCCTGATGAAGATGTCTTGTACTTGAAGATGAAAGATTGTGACGAACCGTTACCTGAAGAAGGTCCTGATCCTGGATTAAGATGGGGCCTAATTTTCGATGGAGCAGTAAACGCTCTTGGCAATGGAATTGGGGCAATCATCATCACTCCCAAGGGTACTCATATCCCATTCTCTGCCAGACTGCTATTTGATTGCACCAACAACATCGCAGAATATGAAGCTTGTATCATGGGTCTCGAAGAAGCCATTGACTTAAGGATCAAGATCCTCGACATATATGGAGATTCAGCCCTCGTGATCAACCAGATCAAAGACAAGTGGGAAACTTACCACCCTGGCTTGATTCCTTACAGAGATTATGCAAGACGTCTGTTGACTTTCTTCAACAAGGTGGAATTGCATCATATACCTCGAGATCAGAATCGAATGGCAGACGCCTTGGCTACTCTATCTTCCATGTTCAAAGTCAATCATTGGAATGATATGCCTAAAGTCAGAATTACGCGCCTTGAAAGGCCCGCCTATGTGTTTGCAACCGAAGCAGTCATCGATGATAAACCGTGGTTCCACGACATCAAGCGCTTCCTTCAAACTCAAGAGTACCCGCTTGGGGCATCAAACAAAGATAAGAAAACTCTAAGGAGACTTTCTGGCAGTTTCTTCCTGAATGAAGATGTGCTATACAAAAGAAATTTCGACATGGTTTTGCTCAGATGCGTGGACAGACACGAAGCAGACATGTTAATGCATGAAGTGCATGAAGGGTCCTTTGGAACTCATTCAAATGGGTATGCAATGTCCAAAAAGATCTTGAGAGCAGGATACTATTGGTTGACAATGGAATCTGACTGTTACAAACACGTGAAAAGATGTCACAAGTGCCAGATCTACGCAGATAAGATCCATGTGCCACCGACTCTACGCAACGTTCTCTCATCTCCGTGGCCTTTCTCCATGTGGGGTATCGACATGATTGGAATGATCGAGCCGAAAGCTTCAAACGGTCATCGTTTCATCTTGGTGGCTATTGATTACTTCACCAAATGGGTCGAAGCAGCATCTTATGCCAATGTTACAAGACAAGTGGTTGTGAGGTTTATCAAGAATAACATCATTTGCCGATATGGTGTTCCCAGCAAGATCATTACTGACAATGGTTCAAACTTGAACAACAAGATGATGAAAGAATTATGTGAGGAATTCAAGATTGAGCATCATAACTCTTCTCCTTACAGACCAAAAATGAACGGCGCCGTTCAAGCTGCCAACAAGAACATTAAGAAGATCGTCCAGAAAATGGTCGTCACTTACAAAGACTGGCACGAAATGCTGCCATTTGCTTTACATGGGTACCGTACTTCAGTGCGTACTTCAATGGGGGCAACCCCTTTTTCTCTAGTATATGGCATGGAAGCTGTGCTCCCCGTAGAAGTTGAAATCCCATCAATGAGAGTCCTCATGGAGACTAAGTTATCAGAGGTTGAATGGTGTCAAAGCAGATACGATCAGTTGAACTTAATCGAAGAAAAACGTATGACTGCTCTATGCCATGGACAGTTATACCAAGCAAGGATGAAACAAGCCTTCAACAAAAAGGTTCGACCTCGTGAATTTCGAGAAGGCGACCTCGTGCTTAAAAAGATCTTGTCTTTTCAACCAGATTCTAGGGGCAAATGGTCTCCTAATTACGAAGGCCCGTATGTTGTCAAAAGAACATTTTATGGCGGCGCCATGACTCTTGCAACCATGGATGGTGATGAACTCCCATATCCTGTGAATGCTGATGCAGTCAAGAAATACTTTGTCTAAAAAAAATACAAAAGAACAGCTCGGTAAGTCGAAAACCCGCAAAGGGCGACTTAGGCAAAAAGGAGCGTCTCGGTGGACTGAAAACCCGAAAGGGCGGTCCAGGCAAAAATTAGAGACAATAAACAGAAAAAAATTCATCCTGGTAGATTGAAAACCTGAAAGGGCAATCTAGGCAAAAATTAAGGGTTCATGACAAAGTAACTGCATCAGTCCGTACTTCGTCACCTGAGGAGTCTTTTTCATCAAAGGATCTTCAATCAAATCATCGCCAATCTGAAGCGAGAAGCACAGTTGGAACTCAAAGTTGTTAGGGAAAATAGTGGTTATTGCTTTCAATGTAGCCTTTTCCGCATAATTACCATTTCTAACTTTTGTAAATACTCCATGGAATCACGCCTTTAGCTGATTACCATCCTATTAAATAAATTTGAGCCTTGTGCCCATTTGTTTGCAATCTCTAATTTCTTTTAGCTTGCAAAATGACGCTTTAATTGTGTTATTCGTTTTTGAAAGAAAAGAAAAAAAGGTTTTAAATGAATTTACTTTCCTTTTTTCAAAATAAAAGCAAAACTTTCCATTGAGTTGTGAACAACAGAAGGAACATCAACAGCTATCTCCATAGGATGAATCAAAGATTATGATAGGAAAAGCTCTTCTATCCCTAGTGAAGAAGGTCTTTTATCCCCAGTGAAGAAGGTCTTTTATCCCCAGTAACGAAGATTTTCTATCTCCAGTGAAGAAGTTCTTCCATCTTAGTGAGAAAAGATGCTCGTCTTCCCTAGAGAAGTTTAAAGCACGCAACACCATTCATCATCTGTGTTATCTACACCGTGTTGAAGAACATTTGCCAAGTATCTGGTTGTATTGCGATGTCGGTCCCTCTCCAGTATACTTCTTTGTCTGTCAGTATTGTTAGCATGCATGCGACATTCATGACATTCATCATTCATACATATTTGCATCATTTATGCATTCTTGCATTTTTCAAATGTTTGCTTCGAAATCACTTGTTCAGGATATATCTATCCCAAAAAAGAGAAAAAAGAAAAAAAAGAAGAGAAAAAAGAAAAAGAAAAACGAAGCAGATATGGGCGTGTCATCTCTCCAGTAGGTTGTCACCCATAAGCAGAAAGAACATCTTCTTTCTCCAGTTCCCCACTGAGATCATTCCTCGTGGAAGAAGGTTGCTTCAGTTTCTCCTTTCAAAACAAAGGAGAAAATCCCCAGTTGAGTTCATGCCTCATGGGTACAAAGTCTTGTTTGACTATTTCTTTCCAATTCATTCTTGGATAGAACAATGTCTTTACCAGAAATTCAAATTCCGATTCCTCAAACAGAGTCGTGAAAAGTAGAACCATAAGCAATAGCCTCATCATCTGAGCAGCTTATTTCTCTTTCAAAAGATTTTTCCTCTCTAGGAAATCAATCATGAAGACCATTTGACAATCAGGGCCTTATTACTGTTCACAAGGCTGAATAACCAGTAATTTCCCTAACAAAGTCTCCAGGATTATTTTATCACTCGGCTGATAATTGATCATGTCTTCAAAACCACTATCACGAGGCTGGTAGTCGGAAACCTTCTTGTTCTGGTTATATTATTTAACATGTCTATCACCATGCTGATAGTCGGTAATATTAACTGAACCTTTGAAACTCTTTTACCTTGTCAAGTCTATCACCATGCTGATAGTCGGTAATACAGTTTCATACCTTTCACCTTCGCATTATTAACAAGTCTATCCCTGTGCTGATAGTCGGTAATGTCGATAGGTAAGCTTTTCTTACAAAGCTATCATTCCCCGGTGAAGCATACACTTGCTTTCCCGAAAAGAAAAAACGGATTCTCTTCCTAAAACGGATTGAGACATCTTTCTCGATCTCTTGTCCCCAGTGGAGTCAGTTTTGATATCCCTCGGTAAAGATATCCTTGCATCATCTGCAATTTTGGTATCTTAGGTCCAAAATTCGCGTCTTCTGATATTTAAGTCTCTTCCACCCTATCAAAACGAAGATTTTCAATCTTCATGTCTCAGGTTGAAGAAACTTAAATAGGGGCATCTGTCATACCCCAATTTTTGACCTAAGATACCACCTCATATCATAGCATATGCATCATTTGCATCTCTAACAAATTGCATAGCTTGTGTTTGCTACTTGTGACTCAGCAGGGTTTAATCAAGAAATCACTCATCAGTACAAGCAACAATCAATTAGGGTTTTGTTCCCCCTTCATCTCAAATGAATCATCTTCATCAACAATCAACATTTGGTCCTCAAAGATTCATTTCAACAAGCTCAGGGACTTTGAATCAACCAAATTAGGGTTTTGACTGAAGATAGCATACCCCTGATTTTTGCTCAGGATTTGACCTAATGACTTGGGACATGACCTCAAGACCCCAAGTGCATCATTTTGACCTAATCCATTGGCTCAAGACATCTCCTACACAAGGATTGATCAACAGTGAAATTTCAAATCATCAGAATAGGGTTTTAAAACTATCAGGGACTGAAATCAGGGATCACATTTGGGAAACCCTAAAAATCCCCAGGAAGTCAATCAAAGGTTTCAATCATCTTAAAATAATCCCTATGACAACATCCAATGGAAATTGTGTCTCAATTCAAGATCCACAGTCATCAATTTCATCAGGTCGACAATTAGGGTTTTTTGACCTAAATCACCTGAACAACTGACTTTTTAATCAGAACATGGTGCCACAACTTAAACCATGGCTCAAGGTCTTCCAATAACTCAATGTGATCCATTCATACCACTCATTTGATGGGGATAGCTTGATTCATTTGAAATCTCCAGAAACGCGATTCGTATGAAAAAGTCAACTGTACAAGATCACCATTGACTTTTGGGGAATTTTGGTCAACCTTGACTTTTGAAGTTTTGAATCATCAATATATGATATATGAAGTCATTTGATCAAGAAAAATCAAGAAAATCAATCAAGAATCAAAAAGTCAAAAGTTTGACTTTCCATACTTAGAAAAATTCTAAGTGTTTTTCAATGGTTTTTTCCAAACTTTGGAAGGGAATTTCTCAAAATTTCACCTACAAACTGAAAAAAACTTCCAACATGAAAGTTGTAGATTTTGATCCAATAAACAATTTTGTCACATATGATGATTTTTCAAAAGATCAACCATTTAAGAGATATGGAGCTTCAAAGTTGGCATCTTTTGAAAATTTCACTTAAAATCTCATTTTCTTCAAAGTTCATGGATCTTTTTCACCCATTTCCTTAAAGGTCTTGAAGAAACTTTCAACTAGGGTTTTGAAGTGCATAACATGAGCTTTCCAAAATGTCCAAGAGCATGAAAAAATATGGAGTGTAGCTATGGTTTTGAATTTTGACATTAGAGGTCATTATGCATGAAATTACAAGCCATTTTCACTAAGTTCATACACTATATGGCCTATAATACAAGTGATGACACACCAATGCAATAATTGGAAGATATTTTTCTGGTTTGAGATCAGAATGGAAAGAGATAAGAAGCTTGGCAAAATAGCCATGGTTAAGTCACTTTTAACCATATGCATTAAATGTGAAAGATTCCATTTTATCTCTTAAGCCAAATCATCTCTCTTTGATCCACTTGCAAGGGCTTTGTATTCAGAAAGCTTGGCCTATAAATAGAGGTCATTTCCACTCCCCAAATCACCCCAAAACTCAGAATCATCATCTCACCTCCATGTTTGCATAAAGTGAACCTTAACATGCCAATTCTCACATCAAGCCATATCTGCCCAAACTATCACTTCTAACACCCTCCATATACTTCATATGAATGATCCAAACACTCACATATGACCTGTAACCTCATAATCTTCAAATTCGATTCACACTCCAAAGGCTCCGCAGATCGGGTTCCATAGCTTAGCACAGGTGAATTCAAATTGCTCTAAGCATCCAGACACCTTCCATAATCATCATTGAAGCTATTCAGATTGATACAAAGCACCTGTAACACCTCCAGATCAAAATTCAATTCTCAGTTTGGCCGTTTTTGAGGTAAGTACACTTGAACTTCAAACTCTATGAATCATGCATCATAAATGAAATATTGCTTTGCCATCTTGTTTCTGCACTATCACTGATCAATAACCCTCAATCAATTTCATAATTCATCAATCATACACAATTTCAGATTGAATCATAGAATTAGGGTTCTTCGTGTTCATCAGAAAATTGATAGCCTTAGAGTGAAAATAAATGAAATTAAAGGTCACCATCATGTTCCTTATGAAAAAATGAGTGAGATGGACCCTTTACTTGATCAATTTCATTCAGTTTCGAAGATTTTCAAATTCTTGTTGAGGGTTTGTTCTTGGCGCCAGATTTTGTTCAAAGGTTTTTTTGAAATTGATTGAAAATATATTTAATTGGGCGCGTGTTACTTACAAGCCACAAGCGTGGCTCAGTTGGTTGTTGTTTTGGTTGGTGAGAGTGAGGGCGTGAGTTCAAGTCCTTGTGGAGACAAAACCCAATTTTTTAACACTATTTTTCTTATTTTTCTTCACAACTTCATCAATTAATTTACCCAATCAAATTAACTCATTTTTTATTCATTTTTTACACACTTCTTATTTTATATATGTATTTTATGAATATAAAAAAAAATCACAAAAATATATTTATTTAATACATTTTTAATTAAGTTTAAAATGACATATTTTTAAGTGTTTTTAAATACTTTAAATATTGTTTTTTTATTTTGATTTTTCAAACTTAATCATTTGTAAATATTTTGTGATCAAACCCTAATCATCTAGGTGTTAATTAAGTATAATCTTTGTGTTTATTAATTTGATTTCTTTCAAAATTTCAAACCGTTTCAAAGCGAACGATCACCGTTTTTCAAAATGATAAACCATTTCTTTTTGAGTTTTTCTTTTCAAAAGAAACTATTGATTAAATCTTTTTGGGTTGATCAATTGATTTCAAAAATACCATGGGCCTCCATGTAGGTATAAGTCCCAAGCCCCTTTTTGTACATACTCTTTCCTTTTGCTTAGTACAATTTTTCTTTAAACAGAAAACTTCTTTCAAAACAAACTTTCAAACAGTTTTTCAAACGACGCATCTTTTAACAAAACAATCAACCATGTTTTATAAAATAAAACATGGGCCTCCACATAGGTATAAGTCCCATTCCTGTACATGAAATTAGGTATTTCATTGTACACACACCTTTTTGTATATATCTCGTTCAATTTGTTTTGTTTAACTTCGAACAACAAATCAAAAAATGAAGGTTTTCTTTAAATCTTCCCAAAAATACCATGGGCCTCCATGTAGGTATAAGTCCCGAGCCCTTTTGTAAATACTTGTTTACATAGCTTTTGAATAAACTCAAGTGGGCCTCTCCCAGAGTATAAGTCCCGAGCCCCCGTGTATACAAATGGATCATGCTTACAGGTATATTTCCTTCATAAACTCCATTATATACACATACTTTGTCATATATATGTATAACTGTTCATATTTGTTCATGTTTGTCCATGTTTGTTCATACTTGTTCATATTTGTGATTGTGTTATATATACTTGTTCAACTTAGTACAACACTAGGTTCCCCATAGCCTCCTATTGGGCTTCGTGCAAAGAATCTCCCTAGTTTAGGTTAGGACATAGAGTATGGTTTCCCGGTGAAATCGCTCTAAGAGCTCAAACCAACTATACCACGCCTCCTCTTGGGCTTTGTACAAACGACTTGTCCCTCCCATAGCCTCCTCTTGGGCTTACAATGCAAGGACCCTCGATTGTCCCTCCCATAGCCTCCTCTTGGGCTTACAATGCAAGGACCCTCAGATAGCCTCCTCTTGGGCTTCGTACAAGGACCCACGGGCTTCTTATAAGCATCCCCAATATCCAAAAACAAATATCCAAGGAGATTAGACATTTATCATCTCTATGATAGGAGTATCTCATCTATATCATCACAAACAATCAATCAATCAAATTTCTCTTTTGCCACAAGACTGGCTAATCAATCAAACCTTTTTGCCACCATACTGGCTGATTAATCAAAGTTTTTGTCACAAGGCTGACTTCATTGAAACTTTTGCCACAAGGCTGGCTGATTAATCAAAACTTTTTGTCACAAGGCTGACTTCATTGAAAGTTTTTGCCACAAGGAGTGTTAAAAACATCTTTGTCATTCTAAGCGCCATAAGTGGCACAGCCCAGGGCTTATAATGAAAAGATTTTCAAACAAAAATCAAACAGATGTATGTGATGATATAGATTAGATACATCGAACATTTAGATGACATTTGTCTCTTTTCCTTTGCTTCCACTAGCATAAGTGGGAACTACGATTGCTCTGACTTTCTCAACATCCCTTTGAGAATACGTAGGCACAAGGTCGTATCCTTGGCGAGCAAAACTTCTCCCTCAAACCACTCAAACCTTAGCACCCGTAGACCCCGAGCTACAGATGCTCTGATTCCCTCTAAGGGATATGTATGCAGAGGATCGCGATGATCTTTGCGAGCATAATCAAACAAACACCTTAGGTCCCACCTATTTCACAAGAACCTCTCAATAACATGGAATGAAAAACATAACAAAGAAACCTATAGAGTACTATAGATACGTTGGGTGCTAATACCTTCCCTTCGTATAACCAACCCTCTTACCCAAAGATCTCTCCCCCCACTTTTAAGGTTATTGCAGCTTTTTTCCTTTTCCTACTTTGGAAACAATAAAAAGTTTGGTCGAAATAAAGAAAAATCATTTTTTGAGCACTCGAGCCCAAAGAAGGCATCAGGTGTCTCATCCCGAAAAAAGATACGATTTTTCCCCGCGACACCACTTAGATAAATTCTAAGTCTTCTAGAGTCTACAGATCACAACTTGATCACTCTAGGAACTTCCTTTTACAATCAATGTAAAATAAATATTACAAGAGATTAAATTTCTTCTTAATAAGCTATAATCACCAAGTGATTTTTCTCTTAAGTTAAAGTTTTAACACTCACTAAAATATTACAATGTTGTGATGTTGAAGATGAAGTTCTTCTTTGCTTTTGTGTGAAAGCTTTTTGGCAGCGTTTTGTTACTTCACGTGAGAGAGTTGTTGTTGCTTCAGCATCAGAACTTCTATATATAGGCAGTGTGAAATTGTGATCGTTGAGAGCGTTTATTGCTTTGCACGAATAGTACACTGTTGCATTTAATGTTTCACTCTTTTGTCAACTACCTCGAGCCATGCTTCAACTGCTTTTGCTGACTTTGCTTTTTGTAGCTTCTAACGTTCCTTTTGTCAGTCAGACAGATTTGACGTTGTAGCCTTTTCATCTTGTACTTGCTTCTGGACTTAGACTATTAGAATAAACGTTTGAATATCAGAGTCTTCAGCTTTGGTGCAAATGTAACTTCTGTCTTTAGACTTTAGAAGTGCTTTGGAGCGTGATACCATCAGATCTTCAGAGCCTTGCTTCTGACTGCCATCTTCTGATGCTTTCCAGATCATGTTCTGATTTCTTCAAGACCATCTTCTGATGTCTGCCAGACCATGTTCAGATGAAGCCATCCAGATCTTCTGGGTCAGAGCTTCTAAACGCTGATTATGTGCATACTCTTTTAGACTTTTCCTGAAATGGAAAACGTGAATAATTAGAGTACCACATTGTCTTATACAAAATTCATATATAATGTTATCATCAAAACTAGGAATATTGATCAGAACATTTCTTGTTCTAACATACTTTGTAATGATTCTTGTACGAATGTATACAAAGTGTTTTTGAAAAAATTTGTTTGAAAGCATGAGGTGTGAAAATGAGTTTGAGTGTGAGCAAGCTATTAAGAGCACCTACCCACTAAGTAATTGTCTTTCCTATTCTATTACGTTTCCTTTGGAAGATAGTATTATCCATGCCATTATTTGGTAGGAAATCCTATCTATTGACTGTGAAGGGACAAGCGTAGGGTCATTGAATGGTCATAGAAGGCAACATGTAAGGATACCTTAGCAATTCGAAGGGACTATCATCATTTTACCGTAGGGTCATCGAGGGACAAGATCATATTTTCGTAGGCAACTCGAATGGTCATAGAGGGACTATGATCTTTATATCGAAGGGACTATGATGGTATTATTCGTAAGCGTGTTTTGCTAAAGTATCCCTACATTCGAGGGACATGACCATTTTAATCGTAAGGCAACAGAGAGAGGATACCCTATAGGTGAAATGTGTAAAGTGTATTTGATTCAATTATTTAATCTCGAATTAGGTTTTCTAGCGTTCATTGATTAGTCTTACCATACAAACCCTGATTACTAGCAATCAAATATGTACAGAAAATTAAAGTGCGGAATGTAAAATCCTACGCTATTACATGGCTTTGGAAGAGTTACATAAGTATAAAGAATGCGAGAATATAAATCCTAAACTATTACATCCTGTGAGCAGTTACATGATAGAGAAAAATGCGAGGGATTACAAACTCAACAAATGGGGATAAAAATTCACAAACCCTAATAGAAATTAAAGCGGAAAAATGGTAAATGTCCATAAGTAAAAGTCCGAATGCCTCAAGATAGTAATACCTCGCAAAAATCAAAAAAATATCAGTCACGAATATATGTATAATGACGCATGATAAAAGATATTAACAATTGTTAATTAAGATTAACTAAAGAAAATATTAAATCTAAATATAACTTAACAACTAAGCAACATATTTTTGTATTCTGACTTATGTGCTAGTGATTTAATTATTATACTAAGACTAAATTAATTAGGTGATATAATTCTAACACTTATGTACATGTTAATAATCTAATTAGCCTGATTATATACATAGCCTAATTACTTAAACTAAAATAAAGTAACTAATTAAAATATTTAAGGGGACAACTTCTCTACCCATCCTAAAAAGTTGGATAGTGTACATTCAACCAATTACAAGGTTCCATTCAATTTTAACATATTTAATTAATTTTAAAATAATACAATTGTTTGATGTTTCCCAGACATTTTACATAGAAGGTAACTTTACCCAACTTTTTGAGTAGGGTAGATAAGAATTCACCAAATTTAAAATCGATACACAACCTAACTTAAATGTGAAGATAACTTCCAAATATTAAAATAAATAAAAAAGTAAAACACCATCATCCAACCAAGTATGCAACGCCCCTATTATGATATCAAATAGTTTAAATAATTGACTTTTCAAACTAACTCCATTAGCCTATAATACAGTGACACTTGGCATGTAAAAACAAAAAAAAAACAAAACCAACCTGAGTAAAGATCCACTCCATTTCTTAAACTCCATTTTTTTCCATTACTATAATTTTGTGTGTATATTACACGCATTTCTAAGACATGTGACACATATTTATTATTTATTTAACTTTATGCACATAAAACTATAGTAATAGACTCTCCATTTCTTCTTAGGAAATGGAGTGGATCCTTACTCAACCAACATATGGTATAGGCACACGATGTCAGTTTCAGAAGATATAATAAAACATTTAGCCCCATTTTTATCTCTCTTCCTTATACACAAACAAATGATACTCAAATCACAACAAAGAATGTGACAACCCAAAAACATATCGGATACGCAAGTGCAAGCATGGTGCGGAGGCGGATTTGGACGTCGGGTGCAGGGAGTTTCGCCGGAGCTTGAGGGTCGGCGGAAGTGTGACGGCGACAGAGATGTTATCGTGGTGGCGGTGGAGTGGCTCGTCGGCGGTGGTAAGGCGCGTTGCCCGGCGTTCTCGGGATGGAGTCGCGTCGGATGCCGGCTGGTCCTTCGCGGTGGTCGGAACAGGAGCAGTCCGGTGGTTGGAGCGAGCGGTGTTTCCTGATCTGCCTTTATTTTTTCTCCCTCTTTTTTATGTTGGAAATTTTATGCGTTGTTGCAGTCATGACAAAGAAATAAAATGAAACTTGTTGTCATTGTATAGTTATTCATTCAAACCATGTGGGATTGTTGTGTTGTGAGTTTTACAGGTTTGAATTTGTTTTTGGTCATGGAGATTTTACATGGTGTGGGTGTTAGTGAAGGATTTTGATGAATAGTGATAGTATGGTATGAGCGTAAAAAAAATAGGTTTTTCTACTGTGTGAGAGAGGTTAACGTGAGAGTGGAGATTAAGAGTGTGTTTGGACGAGGTAATTAGAAATTTTAAAGTAATTTAAAATTCAAAGCAATTCAAATGACTCAATTCAAATCCATTCATTTTTAAATTGTTTTGTTTGGATGGAGTATTAAGATAATTCACCGTTAGATTTTTGGTGTCATTTTGTATAAAATTTAAATTTTTTTGACCAAATTAAAAAATGAAAAAGTAGGGACTAATTTGTAATTTTAAAAATTTGAAGGACCAAATTGTAAAATTTAAAAATTACTAAGGACCAATTTGCAATTTTTTAAAAATTTTTGGGGTCAATTTTATAATTTTGAAAAATATGAGGACCAATTTGTAAATTTTGAAGAAATAATAATAACAAATACATTCTATGGAACATGAGAGGAATTTCAAATTCTTTGGTTTTTGGTGTCATTTCAAAATGATTAAATTTAACTTAGATGAAATACTCCATAAATTTCCATCATTTTAACAATTCTTCATTTTTGTATCCAAACAATGGATTTTGGTCAAATCATTTTAAATTCCCTTAAAACATTACATTTCCTCATTAAAATGCTCTATCCAAACACACTCTAAGGGTTCATTGTTATTGTTAGTCCCTTTAATGTGTAAAAAGAGTTCTATATTTATAATTTGGAATTATTTTAAAATTAAAATGGAAGGAAATTATTTAATCAATCAAAATAATAAAATCCAAAAAATTAAATATTATTTAATTTTAAAGCTTAAGATTATTTTAAATAATTATTATGTTTTTTTTTTAAAATACAAATTTTTACCTAAAATGAGAAGGAAAACTAAATTTTTTTTTAAATCTTTTTATGTTGTGATTTTTTTATATATTTTTATGAATAAGATGGAAAAGAAGTGGAAAAATAATATTTTAAAAATGTCTAATTAATAATATAATGATTAAAATATTATTTTTGTGATTTTTTGAATAAAAGACTAATAAAATAAAGTTAGAAATAAATAAAAAGGAGAAATGTCATAAGTGAGATTCGAACTCGGACCTCTTGTAACACCCCAAATTCTACCCGAAAATATCATGCGAGAAATCAGAGTATTTTAAAAACTATCAACAAGCATTTGGGATATCACATTTACTTCATATAACAACTCATAAACAGATACATAGCACTTTAATCTTAGAGAAGCACAAAACAACTTATAACAGCTCTTAGACAAACCAACTTCATTTTAATATGCAGCGGAATCATAACATTCGACTTTATAAACAAATCATCTTATTTAATCGGAAACAACTTCAAATATCATAGTCCTTCTCATTATCCAATTTGGAACTCAACAACTAAAACATGAACAACATAGAAACAACAATATAGACTACCCCCGAGTGCTACGTATCAGAGTGACACACCAACCGGACACGATAAAGCTACAAACTTCCACAGCTATACTTGAGTACCTGCCTATTTCCCATGGTAGGGGAAACATCAGCAGAAGGGGTGAGATATCAAACAGTATAAAGGAAAGTATGATAATAGATATAGCAAGATAATATCATACACAATTCACCACTTCTTAATATAAGCAATTTGCATCACGACAACAACATGGATCATATATTCCAACTTATACACATATATCATTAATACATATATATTCACAGTCTCATCATATATGTTTCATTCACGTACATCATATCTACAACACATCAATAATCAATAACAAATGAATTCAACTTCACAAACTATGCATCCACACATCATAACAATGAATCGAATGCAACTCGGTATACAAACTCGAATGCGACTCAAGCTATGCGTATGCATGTGGTACCAATCGGAGCTTCGGCCCCCGTCACCAATTGCCATTTGGCCCGTCATGTTTGCCATAGTTTTCAGGTCGTCATGTTTGCCATAATTTTCAGGCCGTCACAGAGTATGCATATGGAATGTAACTCGACAAACAAGACAACACAACATACTCATCAAAATCACATATCGTCATGAGGCATAAGCCTATATCATAATCACATCACCATTTATTCGAGGTAATTCACGTCACTATAATATTTTATCTTCACTTAGTCACAAAATAATCCTCACAAATATATACAACATCACGTATTCACAAAATCGTCACAAATATAAAATTCACATATCATCAAGATCATTACAATTATCATCATGTTTCGGCACATCGGCACAATTACTCAATTTCACATATTAACACAGTCATCACAATTATCATCATAATCTACTAAACTAACGACAATTAGCTAGGATTCATACCATAAGGTTAATCACATAACAATGCACAATAATAATCATATTGGCAATCACAACATTACTTGCAACAAAGACATCCAAACCGAAATCACAATTTTTGGTCAATTCTCAAAATAATCTCAATATGTCAATATGTCAAGTAAATCAAATCGACTTTTAATCATTAACTAAATCAAGTAGAAATAATGTGAATTATCAAAACAACATCATTGGCATAACAATATATTATTCTCAACTTGAATATTCAACCAAAACACAATTACGGTCAATTTCTCAAAATAATCTCAATATGTCAAGTAAATCAAATCGACTTTTATTCATCAACTAAATCAAGTAGAAATAATGTGAATTATTAAAACAACATCATTGACATAACAATATATTATTCTCAACTTGAATATTCAACCAAAACACAATTACGGTCAATTTCTCAAAATACCGTAATTTACCGATAAACCGAATAATTGGTTCAAGTCCAAGTATATTCCAATCGCATAGGCTTATTGGAATTAATTCAACTAATAATTTAATTATCCAATTAATAATCAAACTATATTAATTTCAATTCAACTATTATATTTCTATTCCATTATTTTCCAATTCTACAACCAAAACTCATTATTTCACTATCAATGGTTTACACAATACAAACACAACATTCTAATACAAATAGATTGTCAATTGCACACAACTTATCACATTTATATCATCACATTTCAACAAATCATCAAATACCCAAAATTGCAACATAGAAGAACATGGATATCAAAGTATAGAATCAAACCCACCATAACATACTATCATACAACCCTTTAGCATGAAAGAACCCCACCCTTACCTTGGCAAATATGGACTCTTTCACCATAGCTCTAAGCTTTTCTCCAAAATAAATCCTTCAAACATAATTTAGAGACACACCTAAAAACCAGTTCGGAAATCAGCTTATCAGACGCACTTAAAACCCTCAAAATCAAAATCGCTCCAGTCAGAACTTACCTCTATGAGTCAGGAACGTTGTTCCAAAACCACGCGACGATCCAACGGTTGGATTGAGAGATTCATCCGTTTTGCTAAGGTGACTCAATGCTGAAACTTGCTGCGAAAATGAGGTTTCTTCTATCTTTTCTCTTCCACAATTGTTCTCTTCCCTTTTGCCTCTTTTCTCTTCTTCGTATCTTTTCCCCCAAATGAAAATAGTAACCTCTAAAACCCTAACCTTCTCTTACTATCTCACTTATGTCAATTGGGCTTAACCCACCAATCCATCCATTATGTTTCTATCACTTAGGCCCATTTAGTTATATCTCTCTAATTACTCAATTAAGCCAAATAACACAAACACACACTCATAATTAAATACTTAAATAATTATTATATCACATAATAACTAAATAAATAAAGAATTATTAAAAATGCCAAATAATATAATTACTAAAATATTAGCGAATAAAATGGGGGTGTTACAACTCTCCCCCACTTAGAATATTTTCGTCCTCGAAAATACAATCGACACAACCATCTCATCGCCAAAACTACACTTACTCTCTCCAGACTCACACGAACACAAAGGCATTCCACACTTTCTACCATACAAAGCTTCAAAACACAAGCTCTCAAAAGATCCTTAAGCTACTGAATCGTCTTCTCCGTTTGACCATCAGCTTGCGGATGATAAACAGAACTCAAACATAACTTAATAATCAAAGTACTCTACAAAAATTTCCAAAATCAAGAAGTAAACTTCATATCTCTATCAGAAACAACACTCGACGGAATACCATGCCAAATCACAATCTTTTCAAAATACAACTTTGCAAGTCTCTCCATCGGATAATCCCTGCTTATCGGAATATAGTGGGCAAAATTTGTCAATCCATCTACAATGACCCAAGTTGCCTCACAATTAATTGATGTCCTCGACAAACCCAAAACAAAATCCATAGAAATGCTATCCCACTTCCACTCAGGAATGGACAACGGTTGCATCAAACCAGACGGTTTCTGATGTTCAATCTTTGACTTCTGACAAGTCAAACACGAATACACAAATTCCGCAATATCCTTCTTCATACCTCGCCACCAAAATAACTTTCTCAAGTCTTGATACATCTTAGTAGCACCAAAATAATTACTCAACCACTTTGATGCCCTTCATCCCAAAAATTCTCTTTTTCAAATTCGAAACATCAGGAATACAAATTCAATCACGACATCTCATGACACCGTTCTCATCAATCCAAAAATTATCACCTTATCCTCGATCAATCAATGTCATCTTGTCAACCAATTTCAAATCCGATTTCTGACCTTCTCTAATCTCATCAAGAATACCACAGGTAAGCTTCAACATACCAAACTTAAATCTCGAAATTATTCCAACAATTCCAATTATTGAATCATCAACATAGACATATGCAAAACAATATATAAAGAATTATTATATCACATAATAACTAAATAAATAAAGAATTATTAAAAATGCCAAACAATATAATTACTAAAATAATAGCGAATAAAATGGGGGTGTTACACCTCTCGCTCTTGTACCTCTTACGCTCAAATCCTTACCAACTGAGTTATGTCACTTATTTGAAATAAAATGACATTTGCAAATATATGAGGGCAAATTTTAAAGTGCAACATAGTGCGAATTTAGATCTTTTGCAGAACATAACAGTGTTGATATCATTTGTACTTTAGCACATCATAATGTTTTATAATAAGGATAAATGCTATGAATATACTTCTGCAGTTGAGGCACATGAAAAACACTATGAAGGTTCGAAAGAGACAGTGGTAAGAATAGGAAAATCCTCTAACTCTCTAGAGACTCTTATAAGGACCAATAAAACAAAGAGTAAGCTTTCGAGACTTAAACGCACGATTCCAATACTAGAACGGAAATTGTTGTTAAAAGTGAATTCAATCAACGACAAGTAATTGTCCCAAACGCCTCCTTGCTCTAAGACACAAGCTCTCAACAAATCTTCCAAATATTGAATTGTACTGTCTATCTGACCGTCTATTTGCGGATGGTAGGAAAACTCAACCTCAACTTGATTCCCAAGGCTTCTTACAAGCTCTCCCAAAAAATTAATGTGAACATCAGGTTTTTATATAAACAATACTCGACAGAATCCCGTGAAACTTCATTATCACAGTGATGTAGATCTATGTTAACTTCTACAATGGCAAATTGATCTTTTTGAAAATAAAATGAGCCGACTTAGTCAGTTTATCCATAACAACCCAAATAAAATCATTTCCCATAGATGTCTTCAGCAAACCTTGTAAGAACAAGATTTGGTTCTACATATGAACTTAAGTTTTGATGATAACATTACATGATATCATAGAGAACAATTTAGTATCTAATGGTTTTTGTCTAGTCTGTAGCTTTTGCATACTAGTTCTGACTCTGAAGATAAGGCGTGTGATGTCATTAGTTTCTAAACTTAACACACTTTGACTTTGGAAGAAATAAGTGGTGTTTAGAAAGACCGAGTGAAGTTCCAGAATGCTTCTATAACAACGGTTCTGATCAACATTACTGATAGAACTTTTGATTGTGACTCTTTTGGTAGAGCTTCTGAAGACTTCTTTAGCTCTGTGATTATGTATGTCTAAGTTTGAATATTCTAAAGACAAGGTTCTAGAAGAACAAGTTCTAAAGATTATGAAGACCAAGTGCTAAAGACTCTGAAGACAAGGTTTTGGATGAATAATTTCTAAAGATTCTAAAGACTTAGGTTATGAAGATTCAAGTTTTTGTATTTCTAAGCATGCTTCATCACCAACCATTAGAAGTCTCTGAAGTTTAGAAGATAAGATCAAAATTGGTTTGCGTGAGAAAATAGTACAAGGCACAAATGTTCCCACTACCCTGATATGGTGGCGCAAGGACAGTACTATGGCTACTATGTTGTCTACCACTCCCTCACTAACCGTTGTGGGAAAAACAGCTGGAATTAAGTATTCTTATTCTACCCTCTAATGGACTTCTTTCTGGCTATAAAAGGAAGACTTGGAAGGTTAAAAACTACAACGAATTCTCTACGAAACTTACGCTGAAACGCTTCTCAAATCTCTCTGATACATTCTTTGTAAAGTTTTGTAAACGCAAGGAACTTTTGTTCATTACCTTGCAAGCAAAATAAGGAGATTTTGTTCATTAAATTGCTATTAACACTGTTGTGTTATTTGATTGTATTCAAACTTATGTAATCTGTTTTCAAGAAGCAACCTTGTAAGCACATTCGTTGTATTTCAACTCTTAGGTTGATTGTTCCTTGAGAGACTAAGTGTCAATTAGAATTTTTCAATAAGACATTAACGGATAGTCTTTATGGAATGAATGAAATGTGTGTAAGGAAGAAAATTGTGTATGAGATTTTTAGTGGTGGTTTAAAGGTTTATGTTGTTTTGCTTCAAAAACGTTGTTGTCTTGATTTTATAGGTTTCTTGAATTTGGGTGTAACATGTGGAACTATGTACAAAATACATTAGTAAAAATGTGTACAAGGGCGATGTTGGTTATGGATATGTTTTTTGTACATGAAAAAAGTAAAGGAGACTTGGATGGTGTATGTATACGTAAAAATGGAAGTGAGTTTTTTGTGTTGTAAGAGGTGAGTAGGTTTTTGTATGTATATGTGAAACTTTGGTAGAGAATATTGTTAGTGAAAATCTGTATTAGGATGAAAAGTGTTTGTTAGAAAAATGTACCTGAAAAAGTTGGTGTATTTACAGTGTGAGTTGTTGATAGTGGGATTTTTGAGAATTGTTAGCTGTCCCTAATGTGTAAGAATGCACCTATTTATATGAATCAAACTAGGTTAATAGAAAAGGAAAAAACAATTTAATCAAGGGTTAATTATGTTTTTATCCTTATAAAAAAAATTAATTTTATTTTTAATCCTTATTAAAAAAATGACATATTTAATCCCTACAAAAATTTTATGCATGCAATTCTAGTTCTTGCTATTTTCTACAATTTTGAAAATTAGTTTATTACCTTTTAACTTTTAAATTATTGAATAATTTTTTTCATACATGTTTAGAATACTGTAAAATATTTATTTACCAAATTTTAGATTTTTTTAAAATGAGAAGAATTAAATATGAATTTTTTGAATTTTAAAAGGAAATGATAAAAATAATAAAAAAAACTCGACTTAGAAATCAAATTTTGAGTTTATTTCTTTTCAAGGAACTTTTTATAACGTTCTAAACATGTCTGCAAAAAAATCATTCAAAAATACATATTGCTTTAACAACAGGGATTAAAACTACGTGCATATTAATTTTGTAAAGACCAAAATATGTCATTTTTTTATAGGGATAAAAAACAAAATTTGGTAATTTATAGGGACCAAAAACATATTTAACCCTTTTATCAATTAAAAATAATCTAAAGATCAAAAATCATTTTTATTTGATTATGATCTTGTGATTATAGTTGATCAATTATTTAATTCTTTCTATAAAAAAAAAGATTACTATCCTAAAATGAAAAAGTGAACAAAATATGTTTAAATCTTTGGTTTAATTGTAACTTTGGTCTCCCTATTTAGCACTTTTTTTATTTTGGTACCTCCATTTAAAAACCACTATTTTAGTCTCTTTTTTATGTTTTCAAATGAATTTTTGCCCCCCTTTCAATCTGGTGCCTATTTTCAGTGACATGACACATTTTTGTCGAGCTGGCATGTAATATTTATTTCAATTCATTTTAATTCATTAAATATTAAAATAATATTTATATAATTATATTTTACCAATTAAATATTACAGAAGGGAATTAAAATTACCAAACGAATATAACACATCTTTCACCAACGAAGAACACAATGTTAGTTTTTTTAAAAACACACACAAACCCACGATGAACCCTAAGTAATACAATCCATCACCATGAAAAAGACAAGCATACGATACAACAAGGAATTTCTGTGTTTCGTTTTCTGATTCAATCGGTATGGCAGACCCAAGTTACGTTTCGAGGTAAGTATTTCCATCGTTGCTTCTTTAGCATTTCCTAATTCGTTTTATGATCTGATTCGATTCATTTTCTAATTCGATCGATTAGTATAAGTGATTTATGCCATTTGTTTTTGCGTTTAGTTTATATGAGTTGAATCCCCCTTTTGTTTCTGCGTTTTTTTGTGTGGTCCCAGTTTCATTGAAATTGTTGTGGTCCTTGAAATTGTTGAAATGTCTGCTTGTGGTATCATTGTCTATTATGAAATGTTGTATTGTTTTTGAATCTATCATGTTCTATTGCAGGCCACCCGACACCCAACTTGTCAGACTTAGGTTACATCATCGGGGCTGTTTTGTAGATAATCCAATGAAGTTATATGTTGGTGAGAAGTCTTCAAACTGTCAAGTGCAAGAAATGCAGAAGTTTTGGCCATAATAAGCAAACATGTAAAGAGAAGAGAGCAGCGGAGAGACAGATTCCTAAAGGTGGCAATAAAAAGGCGAAAAAATGGTTGACAAAGTGGATAGTCAAACGGTTATTGAAGGAGGAACACAGGCACCTCCATCAACCCAAGAATAGTTACTCTATTATGTTGCTGTTTGTTATCTCTTTTGTAATGACCAAACATTTTGGGTGATGTTTAAACTGATATGTGGCTATTATATTTTGTGAAACGCCCAAATATTAAGGTGCATTGTTATATAAAAATTAGGTTGTTAAGTTTTGTGAAATGCCCAAACATTAAGGTGCATTGTTGTGGTGATTTTATGGCCAATTTAAGGTTACAAATTATGGTGTGAAATGCCAAATTACGATGGTTACAAATTATGGTGTGAAATGCCAAATTATGGATGATGTTAAGCTTTTATTTATGGTCAAATTATGGTGTTGTTAAACTTTTATTTATGACCAAATTATGACGCTGTTAGCCTTTAATTTATGGGCAAATTATGGGTGTTGTTAACCTTGAATTTATGGGCATATTATGTCAAAAATTTTAGTATACACCAATTTCAAAGTTATGGCAATAGATTAAAGTACACAACAATTGCACATTTTTAATACACGACAATTGACATATGACAAGAGACTATTACATTAGAAGAGAAATTAAAGTACAAAACAATAGACATATGCAACTAAAGTGCATCAGAAAACTATTAAATCAGAAGAGAAATTTACTACACAACAATTACAGCTAAAGTACATAGAAGAGAAATGCCATCAAATCTAATTTTAGTTAAGACCATACAACCATCTTCATTTGAGTACATGTGTTGCCACCAATGCACACATAAGTGATAATACAAACACCATACATAAACCAACAAAATAAGACATTAACTTGATATTCATCTTAAGCAATCTTCACTATTCTTGGTGTCCCTAAGTAAATTTGAAATCTCGTCATTCTTGTCGTTCAAATTTTTAATCAAATATTTTGATGTGTTTCTCATGTCTTCATAAAACCATAGAAAATAATTACAACCTTTTTTATTCATCACCTTAAAGTTACCACAACCATGAAATCTTCTGTTGGGTTTGAGTTCCCTTCCTATGTGGAGAAAAGCCCAAATATCAATAATCCATTTGTCTCACTTATTTAAGTGGATAGTGTCAATTTAAGATTAAGAGAGATAGAGAAAAAAATAAGGATTCAAAAGAGAGAAAAGAGGAGAGAAACTCATTTCCGTTTTTTCTACACCAGTCCCACTAAATCGACGATCCTCAATTCGTTAACCGTTGGATCGAGTTGAAATTTTATGGGCGTGTTTGCAACTCATATATATATATATATATATATATAACTTTTGACCGTTTAGAATTTGAAAACAAGGTCTAAGCTGGGAGATATGTGCATCGCATTGGAGCTGCAGATTTGGGTTATTTTTCAGCTTTTTGATTCTTATTTGTAAGTTCATTGTGCATTGTTATTTACGGTTATTAGGTCTTGTTTGTGAATCAATTTAAGACTCTATTGTACCCTCAATTGATTATAGTGGAGCTATTTCTTTGGTCTGGACGACTCGTGGTTTTTAATCTCAAACTGAGGGGTTTTCCACGTTAAAAATATCGGTGTTCTTTTGTGCATTTATTTTGCCGTCTTATATTTGTTGTTGATCCTCAAGGTTCCTACAAGTCTGGGAAATTTTATATCCGCTGCGTGTTGTTTAATTATCGTGTCTTTATTTCCCATTAGAGTGGTATCAGAGCCGATGGTTCAATTAAGGGACCGACTCCTTGTATCGAAAGTCTTCCTGACGATGTGGTGGTCAGGTGGCGTGTCCCGTTGCAGTGCCCACAGCAGTGGTACAAGTGTATGTGGATAAAACAGTTTCCGCTTGAGGGGGAGTATAGTGGATGTGGTGGTCAAGCGGCGTGTCCCCTCTTGTAGTTCCTGCGGCGGCGGTACAAGTGTATGTGGATAAAATAGCTTATGCTTGAGAGGGAGTATAGTGGATGGACTCACACTTGAGGGGGTGATTGTTGTGTATAAGTGAGTTGTTAGTCCCACATTGCTTGGAAAAGTGGAGGTTGAGCACTTTTTAAGTGATAGAACCCACACACCTATCACCTTAAGGTTTTGGGTGAATTTGCCGTGTCTCTTTCAGTTGTGTGTTGCTCTTGGCCCAATGTGAATGCTCCCCGTGATGACCCAACAGTGGCATCATAGTGACATCAAAGCTCTTGGTTAATGGCTAGTTTACTTGTTTGAACGATGAAGTCAAATACAAAGATGAAGATAACATTGTTGGATGGTTCTAATTAACATTTATGGAAGGGTTAGATGAAAGACTTCCTATTTATGAAGAAATTGCATTTACCAGTTTTTTGTTCCACAAAACCGAATTCTGTGTCTGATGAAGAATGGGAGTTTTAACATCAACAAGCATATGGTTTTATCCGACAATATGTAGAAGATAATGTTTATAATCATATTGCTAATGAGACACATGCAAAAACTTTGTGGGAGAAGATAGAGTCCTTGTATGCCTCTAAATCAAGGAATAATAAATTGTTCTTGTCAAATAACTTCATAAGATTGAAGTATAAGGAGGGGACTTCCATTTCAGATCACTTTAGTGAATTTCAAGAGCTTCTTGATTAGATGTTAGGAATGGGTACTAAATTTGATGATGAACTTTTGGGACTATTTCTATTGCCATCTTTACCAGAGTCTTGGGAGACGTTCCAGGATTCTATTACATGTTCTTCTCCTAGAGGTGTTATTTATTTAGAAACGAATAAGGGTGGTATTCTTAATGAGGAGATGAAAAGGAAGACACAAGGTTCTTCATCTTAATCCGAGGTACTTGTCATTGAAAATAGGGGGAGAAGTCAGAAAAAGGAACCGAAGGGTGGTAGAGAAAATAGCAAAAGAAAATCCAAGCCACAATACAAGAATTTGGAGTGTTATTATTGTCACAAAACATGACATGTACAAAATTATTGTTATATGTGGAAAAGGGATAACAAAGGCAAGAAAGGTGAGTTTAAACAAAAAGATCATGATGATAATTGTGTTACTACTGCTACTAGTGATGATCTTGTTATTCTCCATGATCATGATTCTGTTAATCTTGTCTCAGATGAGAGCATGTGAATAGTTGACACTGGTGCTACATTGCATGTTACACCAAGGAAGGATTTCTTCACATTTTACACTTCTGGTGATTTTGGAGTTTTGAAGATGGGTAATGATGGTGTATCTAAAGTAATTGGTTTTTGTGATGTTTGCTTGCAAACCAACATGGGAATGCAATTGTTGCTTAGAGGTGTCAAACATGCTCTAGATGTTCGCTTTAATTTGATCTCTGTGCATATGCTTGATGATTGTGGTTATGACAATCACTTTGGTTCTGGAAAGTGGAAACTCAACAAAGGTAACTTGGTTATGGCTAGAGGGGAGAAGATTTCTAAATTGTATTGGACAAAAGCTTTGGTTGCTAGGGACAGTGTGAATGCTATTGACATGGAAGCATCTTTGTAGCAGCGAAGACTTAGTCATATTAGTGAAAAGGGGCTGAATGTACTGGCTAAAAAGGGTGTTTTTCCTAAATTAAAGAATGCATTTTTGGAGAAGTATTCTCATTGCATGGCTGGTAAACAGACTAGAGTATATTTCAAGAGACATCCTCCCTCAAGGAAGTCAAAGTTGCTTCAATTGGTACATTCTGATGTTTGTGGTCCATTAAAGGTAAAATCCTTTAATGGTAAACTTTATTTTGTTACCTTTATTGATGATTCTTCCCGAAAATTATGGGTTTATGCCTTGAAAACAAAAGACCAAGTGTTGGAGAAGTTCAAAGAATTTCATGCTTTGGTAGAGAGGTAGACAGGCGAGAAGCTGAAATGTGTTCGTTTTGATAATGGTGGTGAGTATTGTGGACCAATTGATTCCTATTTCAAGCAATATGGTATTGCACATGAAAAGACTCCTCCTAAAACTCCTTAATTGAATGGTTTAACAGTGAGGATGAATCGAAAAGTGATTGAGAGAGTAAGGTGTATGCTCTTTGAAGCTAAGTTGCCAAATAATTATTGGGGTGATGCACTTTACTCGACGGTGCATGTTATTAATCTCACTCCTACTGTTGCTTTGAAGAGTGAAGTTCTAGATAAAATTTGGTTTGGAAAGAATGTCAAGTATGATCATTTGCGAGTCTTTTATTGTAAGGCTTTTGCGCATATTCCAAAGGATGAAAGATCCAAGTTGGATGCAAAGTCAAAACAATGAATCTTCATCGTCTATGAGCAAGATAAGTTTGGCTATAGGTTGTATGATCTTGTAGGGAAGAAGCTTATTCAAAGCCGCGATGTGGTGTTCATGGAAGACCAAATTATTGAATGAAAGATCCAAGTTGGATGCAAAGTCAAAACAATGAATCTTCATCGGCTATGAGCAAGATATGTTTGGCTATAGGTTGTATGATCCTGTAGGGAAGAAGCTTATTTAAAGCCGCGATGTGGTGTTCATGGAAGACCAAATTATTGAAGATATTGATAAGGTAGAGAAGACTACACCCAAGAAAGATATAAGTTTGTCTAATGTTGATCCAGTTTGGTTACCTAGTCATAATCTAGATGCTATTAGTGGTGATGATAAAAATGGTGAAGCATATGATTATGTTGATGATCAACAACTTGGAGATGAGGAAAATATTCCAACTAATGATGATGAAGGGGAGAGAGATATGTCACAGGATGAGAATCTTGGTGAAGCTCCAGAATCATCTCAAGTTCAATTTAGGAGGTCTAACAGGCAAAAACAACCTTCTACAAGGTATAATTCTGAAGAGTATGTGACCTTACCTGATGAGGGTGAACCCGAGTGTTTTCAAGAGGCCATGAAAAGTGATGAAAATAAAAAGTGGTTGGATGCAATGCATGATGTGATGAAATCATTGCATTATAACACACTTATGATGTAGTGAAGTTTCCTAAGGCAAAAGGGCTTTGGAAAACAGGTGGATTTATAGAGTTAAACATGAGAGCAACTATAAGTCTCCAAGGTATAAAGTTAGATTAGTGGTGAAAGGTTTTCTTCAAAGAAAGGATCTTTATTTTAATGAAATTTTATCACCTATTGTAAAGATATCATCAATTAGAACCGTGTTGAGTTTGGCTGCTACTCTTGATTTAGAAGTTGAGCAAATGGATGTGAAAGTGACTTTCCTTTATGGTGATTTGGAGGAAGAGATCTACATGAAACCACCCAGTGGTTTTCAAGTTAACGGCAAAGAAGATCATGTGTGTAGATTGAGAATGAGTTTATACGGGTTGAAGCAAGCTCCAAGGCAGTGGTACAAGAAGTTTGAGTATGTTATGTGTGATCAAGGACATCATAAGACTACTTCAGATTATTACGTCTTTGTTAGAAAATTTTCTAACGATGTCTTCATTGTCTTGTTGTTATATGTTGATGATATGTTTATTGAAGGGAAAAATATTTCTGACATTGACAGGTTAAAGAAGCAGTTGGGCGAGTCATTTTCCATGAAAGACATGGGAGTAGCTAAACATATTCTTGGGGTGACACCCCATTTCTACCCACGGTAATTATAACGAAAATCAGAGTTATACAAAATTTTATCAACCAACGGGATGTCACACTTCACATCAAAACATACATCATAAACAACCTGCTCATTTTATTTAATTAGATACATAACACTTCACATTCGGATGAACCGATAATATCATTCTTTAATCTTTGACATCAAGCAACTTTATATTAGCTATGCAGCGGAATCAAAAAATTCAAGTCTAAATAACATATTATTTATTCAATTGAAAAAACTTGAAAACATCATGGTACTTCATCAAATGCTATTTGAAATTTAGCAATGCAGAACAAAACAACATCTAAACATCTATCGTTCATCCCCCCGAGTGCTACGTATCAGAGCAACAACAACGACTCGAACTCACGGCAACTAAATCTTCATCACTGCAATCACCTGCACGTTACTAGTATAAAGGTAACGGCGAAACAAATAAGGGTGAGATATCAAACCATATAAATAAAGTTATGATAAATAATATATTCAGGGTATAAGTCATAAAATCATCACTCCGCGGTATAATTGTTACCGTTCAATTCATTTCGCTATTTCAACCAAAACGAAACACATCATAATATTACACATGAATTTATATTCAAGTTATGGAAATTTACATAAATGCTTTATACCACTATCTCTCCTTCAGCGTGCTTTATGGAAAAAGGACAGACGTGGTTGTACTTTTCAATATCATTGTGTAACGACTCTTCTTCCATAGCTAGTTGTTTCTCAACGGCTATTTCTTCAACGGTTCTATTTCCCTTGGCTATTTAAGATGAAGATTTTCTGAAGAGAAATGTTGTTAGTGCTGGTGTTAGTGCTGCCGTCACTAGAACACAGCCAAACCATCAACTTATAACAACAACAAGAAGTTCTGCCTCTCTATAGCTTTTGCATCATGTTGTTAGTTACAAAATGATCTTTGAAGAAAAGAGAACATGGGTTGTTGTCCGATATGTTCTCAGAAGATCCAAAGATGTTCTTCCTTCTGATGTTCATCAAGTTTAACCAAGCTATTAGACGCTTAAGAAGAAGAAGACGTTAGAAGTTCAAGAGCTTTAGGCTATTGTCTGTAAAAAGCTACTTGAAGAACAGAAGACCACACATCAAGCTACAATACAATGTAATATTCTTAGTGTGTATTAGGATCTTCTGATGTACTTAATTGAGTTTACTCTAGCTTGAGTAGAAGCAATTAATTGTAAACAAACATTATTTTAAACTGTTGTTTGATTATACCTTGAGAGAGAGAGAGAGAGAGAGTGAAGGTCAGAAGCTCAAGAAGACAACAACTGTGGTCATTGTGGGAAATCCTCTTGGAAGACTGAGTGAAGGTCATGAGTCTAAAGGGGTCAATGAATGTTATACTTGTTGACTCAGATCACTGAACATTTTATTGCTGGTTAGTCACAGGCAGTGGCTTGTGCAGGTGTTAGTCATAGGGGTTACCTGTGCAGGTCGTTAGTCACAGGGGTTGTCTGTGCAAACGTTAGTCACTGGGTGTTGGCCCATGCGATTGTAATCGGTTTGGTTATAGTGAATTAAGACCCTGTTTAAGGAAAAATCATCTCGGAAGGGTGGACTGGATTAGCTTGAGGGTTTCTCAAGTGAACTAGGATATATTGTGTGTTCTTTACTCTCTTGCTTTATTGTTCTAGCTTCCGCATTGTCTTTATAAAGCATTAATTAGCATATTAATTTTAAGAAGCAAGAAACATTCAAAGAGTGAAAACCCTATTCAAACCCCTCCCCCTTTTCTAGTGTTTTCTTCACCTTCAATGATGTGGACGATGGTTACTTGGATTGGTACTATAGGATGTTTACAATTTTCAGACTTGTATAATGAAGTTAATTGTCAATGTAATCCAAAATATAACATTCACATTGAAATTATAATCTAAAAAATGGCAACACTATAAGCGTAAGGTGTTGCCAATATTGTAATCGTCTAACAAATCCTATCTTCCAAGAAGTTGCATTTGATGTGTGAAATTTCTTTCAATCTAATGTGATCGCTGGCAGCGGAAATCCTTCATTCATGTTTACATGTTTAGAAAGTTAATATCAAAAGAAAAATAAGTAAGGCATAAATGAAAAATAAGTAATTAACTTAAAATATTTGAATATTTAACTATCTGAACCCAATGATTTCTGTTTACAAACCCAATGCAGTAGTATCTACGCATGTCTGATTTTTATCGCATATCACCAAAGGAATATCCATACCCTTTAAAAAAATCAATCCATAAAACATAAAAAATTAAAATAATGCGTACCAGAATACTTATAATAAAGAAATTCGGATGGTAAAAAAAATTGTCACCAGAAGACTTGGATGGATGTTATCCGGTTAATAAATATAGCGAACTAAACACAGAGAGAAAGTTATTCAGTTGGCTTTTATGAACCGGATGACTATATAGCATGTTATCCGGTGTGTGCAAAAATTGAACCGAATTTCCTTTAGTAAGGTTATCCGATTTAGAAACATAACATACTAGAAGTCTTCAAAGCAAATTATCCGGTTTGCATGAGTGGTGTACACAATTGCCAATTTCGGATGACTCAGACAAAATGGTAAAAAATAAAGATTAAAGTAAAATAAAAAAAAAGTTGAAATATTTACTAAATTGTTGGGGTAGGGGTATAAGTGTAGGGGGTATAAGGTAAAATTTCCTAGAATTTGAGTAGAAGAAAATCCAAGTTTTATTCCGGCCCAAGCTATGCATGAGAAGAAAGTCCATCAAATAAAATCTTTGGTTTTCTTCTTTCAAAAATGAAAAACAGAAAGAGAGATGAAGATTATTGTTTTAATTATTAATTTTTAAAATAAAACATCTTTAAAAAAAATAAAATACCATCTGTATTATATTTATGTGTATTTTATAATCGTACAAATAATTTGTTATCATGCTCTTATAAAATAATCTATTAAATTTATAATATATAATAAAAATAATTTATCAGATCTTTAAAATAGGTTGATTTGATTGAATCCTTCCATATATGTAACTGAATGACTTTCATCAAATCAATTAACTAACTTTTCATCTTGTGGATGAATCAAATAGATTAGATAGATCTTTTGATAGATGAATTAAAAAGGTGAATTAACTAACTTTTCAAACTTATTTCAAGAAAAAGTCCATTTTATGTTTAAGTTTAAAAAAAATTAAAGGCTAGTAAAAATCACAATATAAAGAATTTTAGTAATACTAAACTTAGTATACGCATTCAATTCAATACACACAAACTAACTTCCGAGAATGCAGCCCACATGAACAGAACAACATCCATCACCATTTGTGTGCAACTCCAAATCTAAAATTCTTTATCATTCCTTTTTAGTTTCAAACCAAAACATTGTCAAAATGAAAACTACTAAAACAAAATCACTAGTTGTTGTTGTTGTTCGATACCATGAAGGTTGTTGTAGAAAATCTAACAGGAACATTATTCTATGTCGAAGTAGAGAATGATGCGAAGATTGAAGATCTAAGAAGAGAAATTGAAGCACAAATGAAACTCCCTTGTGACCGTTTGATCGTTATTGTTGATGATGTTTGTTGGCCGTTGATTACGAAAGATGATGAAAAGGAATCTCTTGTAGATTTTGGGATCCAAGATGGGTCACATGTTTATATTTTCTTTAGTCCTGTTGATGATGAATCTACCAAACATTTTGTGTTTACTTTGCCTGATTTTCTTGGTTAAAAACACTCATTATAAATTATACTTGTATCACCATTGGGGATCTAATTTTGTAACCCCTTTCATTTCTCATTAGTTACAATTTTCTTTATAAACTCTTTTATCTTTAATGCTCTTAATTTTAGAATTAGAATGTTGATGTACAAATCTAGCAGCTAAAATCAGTAATCTTACTTCTATAAGGCAAACCGCAAAACATGATTAATCTCACTTCTCTAATTCACCCACTAGTTAAGATGTGTTATACAAAGCACATCCATGTATTTCAAAATTAGATTTCTAAATGCCAAGTTGTAAAACTCAAAGTTTAACAACTATATTGCCAATTTGAGAATTTGCAATATCTAGTTATTTCGATTTAAGTCAAAGTCCAATCCATTTAACATATCAATAGTGGTGTTCGCGATGCGGTTTGAGCGCTTTTACGTAAGAAATCATTTGAACCAAATGCAATTTTTTGCAATTTCGACTTGGTTCGGTTCGATTTTGTATTGGGCCGGTTTGATTTTGAACACCCTTACATAACAACATTAGACACAGGGGCATCAATCCATATATCCAGATCGTCAAATCTAGCCAATGGTCTTTTGAGCGGTTGATAGTATTGGAACAATTAGAGTTTTTAAGGAAGATGAGAGAAGAAGAGCGAAAAAAAGAAATTGAATTGTAAAATTGGAATTTGTATGCAGTAATTTGTTGTTATTTACATCATGCAATGTCTTTATATAGGCAACTAAAGTACAGGCTTAAAACAAGCAAAATACAAAATTAAAAACACTAAGTACATAATGCAACTATATTCACTGCAAATTCTTCGACATAATATTTCGACACGGTCGAATACTATCTTGCATTCAAAACATGGAATTATAGCTTTTAACACACCTCTTAATTCATGTTTTCAAGGCTTCTCATCCCGATGCTTCTCTTCAACTCATTGAACCAGACTTTCCTCAGAGGTTTAGTGAGTATATCAGCAAGTTGCCATTCTGTCTTACAATCATAAAGTTCATGCTTTCATTTGTTAACTTGATTCTTGAGAAAATGGTACCTCTTCCCTGTGCTTACTTCAACAATGATACATAGGATGATTGGCTAGGTCGATAGCTGGCTTGTTGTCGACACATAACTTCATTTTCCCAAGGTTCTAGATCTTTAACTCTTCTAGCAACATCTTTATCCATGTTGCTTGACATCCTGCATACGACGCAGCTACTTACTAAGCTTTAAATGATGACAAAGCCATAATGCTTTGCTTCCTCGAGCTCCAAGAGATTGGAGTGCCTTCGATCATGAATATATAGCCTGCAATACTCTTCTTCTTGTCTTGGTCTCCACTGAAATCTGAATCAGTGTAGTCATATACCTCTGCATATGCGTTGTCTTCTTCTGCCTTAGCATCAGCACACCATGGTTAATTGTCCCTTTGATGTATCTCATCACTTTTTCACTACTATGAGATGACATTCTTGGGGTTTCTCCATGAATATTCTTAACATTCGGACACTTTGACAGATATCTGGTTTGGTAATTCAAAGATACCTCAAGGATCCAATGATTTGTTTGTACATTGTTGTACTTACAAACTCGTCATCTGTATCCTTCTTCAAATTTTCTACAGTTTCTAATGGTGTGGCAGCTGTATTACAATTTCTCATCTTAAACCTCTTTAAGGCATCTTAGGCATAATTCCTTTAGTGCGGAACACTCCTTCACATGTGTCTTTGAACTCCATCCCTAGGATATAAGACAAGTTTCCTATGTCGGACATTTCAAACTCTTGCATCAGCTTTCAACAAATTATCTACATACAGACATAAAATGATTTAAATGACACTGTTAGCATCATTGACACACACTACATATTTAGAGACACACTTTGTGAAGCTTACTTCGATCAGGAAGCTATCTATTATCTTGTTCCAAGCCCTCAAGGCTTGTTTCAAATCATATATAGTCTTCCTTAATGTGTACACCTTCGACTCATGCCCTTTGACTTCGAATACTGGTGGTTGACTGACACAGACTTCTTCTTCCAAAGGTTCATTCAAAAATTATGATTTTACATTCAACTGATGTATATTCCACCCTTTGTATGATGTCGTTGACAAATCAATCTTGATTGTATCTAACCTTGTAACAAGTGCATATAATTCTTCAAAATTAATACTAGGTTTTGGTAGAAAACCTCTCGTCACTAGTCTTGCCTTATGCTTGGCAATTTCACCGTTTGGCCTTAGTTTCAACTTATAGACCCATTTCGCATCAATTGACTTCTTGCTAGATCTTTCAACAAGCTCCCAGGTCTTGTTCTTCGCAAATTCCTCGAGTTCTTCTCTCATGGATTCACACGAATTCGAATTATTCATAGCTTGATCCAAATTAATTGGTTATGCTTCAACCATCATCATCACCTCTTCTATTAAGTCATTGTCTGCATCGACTGCTTGATCTGGGAATCTCTTATATCTAACTAGTCTTATCTACTCAATTCTCGTTCTAATTGATCTTCTGACATTCTGCACAGGTGGTTATTCATTATGATTGATTGTGACGTCAGTTTTGTTGATCTTTTTCAAACACAGTTGTAACTGTATCTGACTCATGTCTAACTGACCCGTGACTCCAATCCCACCATTTGCTTTCGTCCACTATAACATCTCTACTAATCACTATTTTATCATCATTTGGTGAATACAAATTGTATGCATCAGTCCAATGATAACCTATGAGCACCATGGTTTGACTTCGATCATCTAGCTTCTTCCTCAAATGCTCAAGTACATGCCTGAAACACATTGATCCAAACACTCTAAGATGAGTGACATTTGGATTATATATTGTCCAAGCCTTATAAGGTGTATTCTTGACTATCTTCTTTGTTGGACATTTGTTTAGAATGTATACTGTTGTCGAAGCTGCTTCACCCCAAAATCTCTTTGGTATATCTTTATCTTTCAACATGCTCCTCGTCATGTCCAGTATACTTCGAATCTTCCTTTCATGCTATACCATTATGTAATGAGTATAGGGTGCAATGACCTAATGCTTTATACCTTTCTCATTGCAAAATCTAGCAAATTCTAAGAAGTATACTCACCACCACCATCAATTCCCAATTTCTTCAGCTTGCATCCACTTGGCTGCTCGACATGCAACTTAAACTTCTTGAACTATGTCATTACCTCACTCTTTCTATCAATAAGATAAATCCACATATGTCTGATGAATTCATGTATGAAAGTTAGAAAATAGCATTTACTCCATCTGACCTTACTTACAAAGGTCCACACATATCAGAGTGAACTAGCTCCAACTTTTTCCTTGACCTCATAGGCAAGTCTTGCTTGAATTATTTCCTTGCTTGATTTGCTTTGCAACATTCTTCACACACTTGACTTGGTTTCTTCACCTGAGGTAAGCCATACACCATCTTATTTTATTGAGCATTCCTAAATTTCTGAAGTTTAGATGTCCATACTTGTGATTCCATAGTCTATTCTTGTCTTCTTCTGATGTCAAAGAAAGACACTTGTGATTAACCATGTTGATCTCTACCTTGAAGGTTTTGTTGTCTTCCAATGATATATTTAAAATCAACCTCCCATCACCGTCATACACCTTCATCTAATATTTTTCAAGCTTCATGTTATACCCTTTGACAAGTAATTGACCTACGCTTATCAAGTTACTTGTCATCGTAGGTACATACAACACATCAGTGATGTTGGCCTTTCGATCGTCATTTCTCACCACATATATGTTCCTTTTTCACTTGATGCGACGTGCTTTTCTTCTACAAACTTTATAACCTTCTTAACTGATTTACCTAACTTGGTGAACTAGTTTTTATTTCCAGTCATGTGGTTACTACATTGTGAATCCATGTATCACATGTTGGTTTTCTCAGTGCTCGACTAAGTGTTGGGCATGATTAGCACATCGCCAGAGTCATTATCTCTAGTATGTGAATACCGCACTTCACTGTTATCTTTCGCTTGTATTTCCTTCTTTCTTCAACATTCTCGAGCATAATGGCCAAATCTTTGACAGTTGTAACACTACACCTCCTTCACATCAACTTTCTTCCTAGAATACTTGTTGCCTATGCCTTTCTTGATTGAATCAGAGTGATTCTTTGAGCTTTTGCTTGAATTCTCATCATTAGCAAGATTTTTTTCCTGCTTCTCCTTCTCTTTCCTAGATTTCTTGGTGACTCTTACTTGCAGTGCTTGTTCAACCAACATCTCCTTTTCTGAGCTCCTCTACTTCAACCTCATCTCACGAGCCTTTAATGAAAGTTGAAGCTCTTATAACTTCATCTCAGCTAGGTTCTTGGACTCTTCAATTAACACTATAATATAATCAAAATTTGCAGTCTGAGATCTCAACACTTTCTCAATAGTCTGCAAATCATTAATTGATTCACCGCACGCCTTCATCTGGTTTGTTAACAGCATCTCACGAGAAAAATATTTCTTCATCTTTCTTCATCAGAATTGCTTTCTCAATGTGTGTAACTTCACCCTTTTCACTTTTTCATCTTCGTCGTACAAGTTCTTTAACTTGTCCCATGCTCCTTTAGTTGTTTCTTCTTCAATAATCATCTCAAACACGTTAGGATCCATACATCAGTGTATCAAGAACATAAATTTTCCCTTTTTATTCCTTTTATTCTTTTCCGCAGCCTTTGTTCATCATCTACATTCGCTTCCAATGTCGGTACTCCATAATTCACAATTTCAGACACATCTTGAAATTTGAAGATGACCTTCATTTGCGCAACCCACCTCTTGTAGTTATCACCTTTGAAAACTAGTAGATTTACTGGAAATTGCATTGATGTTGTTGTTATGTTTGCCATTACAGATTCTCTTTGAATTGCAATTCGGGTTCTACGATACCAATTTGTTAGAAAAATTAGGATTTTCAAGAAAGATGAGAGAAGAAGAAAAGAGGAAAGGGAGAAACTAAATTGTAAAATTAAAATTTGTATCGAGTGAGTTGTTGTTATTTACATCATGCAATGCCTTTATATAGGCAGCTAAAGCGCAGACCCATAACAAGCAAAATACAAAATACAAAACACTAAATACAGAATGCAACTACATTAACTACAACTTCTTCGACACACTATTTCAACATGGTTGAATACTATCTTTCATACAAAACATTCAACTAAGCAACTCAAGAATTATGGGTCCAATAAGTCCTCACTTCAAAGCATCTTATCATATTGAGATCGGCCAAATACACAAGGATCATCAGATTAAATAAACACTTAGATTTATTGGCATCGGCCCCTTGAAATAGTTACCCCAAAGAAAGTTCTAGTATCTTGGAACTCTGAGATGAGTTTGTTTAAAGAAGTACACATCTGCAAAATTAATTGGTTTTTCCAGACAATTAAATTATATTTGATGGGATCATCTGAAATCTACCTTCAAGAGAGTTGTGACCAGATAATGGTTTTAGAGGATTCAGAACTCTAAAATCTCACTATTAAAATTTATTGCAAATCTATCTTAAATACACACTATTCTAAAATCAAAATTTCATATTTATGATCGCTACTAGCTAGAAAGCCAGAGTGTTTGTGGGTATATATTTATTTAACAATAGTAAATATATAGAAACATAAAAAAACAAAAGACCCCTTTAACTAAGGGTTTCAATAGAATGAATGAAAAACTAGAGAATAAGGGTTACACTAGAGTATAAATACTATATGCTAGTAGAGTACCAAATTACCCTTACAAAGATATAATAATAATAATAATAATAATAATAATAATAATAATAATAATAATAATAATAATAATAATATTAATAACTAACATCTTCCCTCAAACTCAAGATGCATTAGTAGGTAACATTGAAAGTTTGTCAATCAAAAAACGAAAAACGTTTAATAAAATGCGTCTTCGTAAACAAATCAGCAATCTGTAAAGCGGAGGAGACAAACGGTAGAGTAATTGTCCCATGCTGAAGATGATGACCTGTGAAGTGACAATCAATCTCAATGTGTTTGATACGTTCATGAAAGACCGAGTTGTGGGCAATTTGAATGGAACTCTTGTTATCACAATACATGGGTGTTGGTTCAGAAAGAATGACACCCATATCAGAAAGTAACCAATGCAACCAAACTATTTTAGTAGTGGTGGATGCTATAGCACGATAATCAGCTTCTGTAGAAGAACGAGAGACAATATCTTGTTTCTTACTCTTTCAAGAAATAAGAGAGTCTCCAAAAAAGATACAAAACCCAGTGGTAGACTTACGATTTGTGGGGTCGCCAGCCCAATCAGCATTAGAATAAGCATGTAGTTCCAATGAGGACGATGAGGGAAAAAAAAGAGTCTGAAATTGGGTTCTCCGTAGATAACGACATATGCGAAGAACGGCTAGTAATTGTAAGGTACACTAGGCTGCCAACCAAAGTACGATATAATGTGGGATCAGGTAGAGGAACACCATTAGATGGAGCATATTTCACATTCAACTCAAGAGGACTATCCACTACTCTAGTATCAGAAAGGCGATCCTGTTCAAGAATGTTGGCAATATACTTGGATTGAGAGAGAAGATAACCTCTAGGAGAGTAAGCAACTTCAATGCCCAAGAAGTACCGAAGATGGCCTAAGTCCTTCATCTCAAACTGTTTGGCTAACTGTAATTTCAAATCATTAATTCCATCCATATCATCACCTGTAATAATCATATCATCAACATATAATAAGAGTAGAATACGACCATGATAAGTAGTTTTGACAAACAAAGCAGAATCATGATCACTAGGGCGAAAGCCAATAGATGTAATCACAGTGGTAAACTTCTCAATCCAAGCTCGTGGAGCTTGTTTTAGACCATATAATGCCTTTTTCAACTTACACACTTCCCCTTGATTATGAGAAACGCCTTGTGGAGGCACCATATAAACCTCCTCTTGAAGATCGCCATTAGGGAATGCATTTTTAACATCCATTTGAGAAATATGCCATTGACGAACAGATGCAACTGCAATAAGAGTGAGAAACAGAATTATTGACCCATGTAAGGATCTTTGAATTACTAACCTCCCATGTTCCCAACTCTTTTGCATATTTTGCTTCATCCTTTTTATCGGTAGGTTTAACCGAAGTTCCATCGATATAACTCCACATCCTTTTTTCTTTCAAAAAATTTCTCATTACATAACTCCAATAAGAATAATTTTCTCCGATGAGTTGGACACTAGCCGACTGAAGCGATTCATCTTTATCATTACTCATTATAATAAGCTTCCGTAGTGCATCGTAAAGCCAAATCTCTAACAAATTACCGGTATTGTTTCCAACTAAACACACAAAAGCAAATCCTTGCTCTACTTTACGGTGGTTGATTAGATTAAACCAAGCTCTGATACCATGTTAACAATAGTAAATATATAGAAACATAAAGAAGAAGAAAACCCCTTTAATTTAGGGTTTCAATAGAATGAATGAAAAACTGGAGAATAAGGGTTACACCAGATTATAAATACTATATGCTAGTAGAGTATCAAATTACCCTTACAAAGATATAATAAATCAATATAATAATAATACTAATAACTAACAATATCCACCACGAATAAATTTGGAAGATTATTTCATAATTCTTCATGAGATTCATCACTATCTATTAGCATTTGAAAATAAAATCCACTCTAAATTATAGGAGCAAATTATATCATTAGTTAATATTTTTTTGATGTTGATAATTTAGCATTTATTATTTATATACTCTCTGAACTATATTATTATAAATGTCACATTTTAAATATTTCAGCTTTAAAATATTTATTAATATAGATTTTTGAGACAGTTTGTTTTATTTTTTATGTATAATTTTTTTTATTTAAATAGTCCATCTATGTTATTAAATAGAGTTGCATCTAATATAGATGACTAAAAGAGATATCACATTTCTCATCTAATACTCTGAATAAGAGTATCTTTAGCCTAACATTATTTTATTATAATAATCAACATAAATAATACATCACTTTAAACCGTGCTGACATATATAATGAAATCAATAGGTGATACATCATACTCATACTACCCATGACACTTTTCTTTTGACACATACATAACCCGTGACCTTTAGAATTTTCCCAAGGAAACAAAACTTCTATAACCACTAAATATTCTTCCATGACATAAGCGTGCAGATTCTTATAACATAATAATCGTTGTACTTATTATGTTGTACTTATTATATTGTTATGTCTTTGGTTTTATAGATGTCTTTTCTTTGTTCGGTTTATCATATTATTTTTCGGCTTTATAAAAAGAAAAGGTAATATTTGTTGAAGTTGGTATTTGTGTTTGTTAGAGTTTTTTGAAGTCTCACATTGCTAAAATTTTTGGATTGTTGGGTGTATAAATATGTGAGAACAACTTCACCTCTTGAACTAGTTTTTGGGGTTAAAATCCAAACATATTTAACAATATTGATAGTTCATTATGCTCATAATTGATTTTCACTATGTATAATGAATAAATATTATAATTGATTTTCACTATGTATAATGAATAAATATTATATGAAAATTCTATTTGAACTTATATGAAGCAAACTTGTTTTTGTTTCTTCAAATTTTAAAAATGGGACTTTTTTTGAAAGTTATTAATACAACTTATATATTTCTTTTATAGACTCTGAAATCCCAGTTTGACCATGTACTAAAGGATCTTTGTGGATGCATCTTGTTGCATAAACATTCTTCTGGAGCATATCTCACAACATTTATGGTTTTAAATAATGACCAAGAATCGTTGCAAAAGGTTAAAAACCCGTTGCAAAGACAAAAGACAACGGTTACGCGACAATTTTGATACGATAATACAATAGAAATGACAACCCATATCCTAATCTTTAAAACTGATCAAGTATTTTGGTGATCAATTTGATTTAAATGACATTTCTTATTTTGGTGATCAATTTGATTTAAATGACATTTCTTGTTGATTTAGTTTGTCCTCCAGCATATATTGATTCAAATTAGGGTTGTCCATTTATTGTTCAGTGTTTTGCTTCTCCTCAAGGATTTGAAAGTTATCACTTTGTACTATTATGGTATGCATTTGTTTTAAGGATAAGATTTGATGTGTCATTGTTATCAATGCTTGTCTTAGCATGCTTAGATTGTTCCAATTGCAATATGTTCCAGGTCTGTAGGGCAAATCCAAATGTAAAAACATTTAGCGAGGAACTCTCGCTTCAAAAAAGAAGCTCATAAGCGATGTAATTTTCACGTCACAATAAATTTTTTCCGACGTGACTGAATACATGGTAGGGGAGCGTGTGACAACTTATTTGCGATGTGAAATCAATGTCATAAATTTGTGACGTGAAAATTACGTTACAACCTTCTGCATATATATCAAGTACGTTACAGTAATAACAGGCATAACAGAAGAGGAGTCAGAAAACTCAAAAAATTTAAGACGTGATTTTCATGTCACTAAAATAATTATTTTTGTTTTAAATTTGAATCTAAAATAAATAAGTTGTGACATGATTTTCATGTCACATGACATGAAAATCACATAATAATTTTTTTATTAAATAAACTAAATTAATAAATATTAATAAAAAGGTTTATTAATATATTAAAATAAAAAAATAAAAAATAAAATATAAACTAAAATATAATTAATAAATTAATAAATTAATAAAAACTATAAATTATTACTACGAAATATAATATAGTAAAAAGGATTATTTGATATCTTACGCAAATTAAAATTTCAAAGTAAAAAATAAATAAAATAAATCATATGAGTCTCCTTGGTCCTGAAAACTGTCAAGGTTAAAATCATCATTTTTCTCATTATCCATCCGTTCTTGACCACTAACTCTTTCGTTTTCACCAAGCGTTTGATTACCGCTCCTTTGGAATTGCATAAATAGCAGCATTTGCTCCTCCATATCAAATTGCCTCTTAACCATAAACATTTTGTTTTTGTTTTGACTAAACATTTAATAAACATATTGAATAAATTAACCATAAATATTTTTTCAACTAAACATTTAATAAATATATAATAATTAATGTTTTTTATAAATAACTATGATATTTGTTAGTGCTTTTGAGGATTGGCTTTATGTTTGCTAAAACTAATTTAGCAGCAATAGGTTAAATAGAATTATAACTTGTAAGAGAAAGCAGGTTAAAGTTCTATTTAATGGGAGAAACATGTTGTGTAGAAATGTTTCAACATCTGGAACAACATGTCGAAAAAGATGTCGTGACATCGTAAATGACATCGTGTTTGAGCTGACAGTTTGGATTCTGTTATAACAAAAATAGAATATTCCTAAAACATTGAATCCTATGAGGAGCTATATCTAAGGAGAACATTTAGGAAACTAAATGTTGAAAGAGTTTATAGGAGAATCTGTTGCAAAAGTGTAACAACTTATTGTTGTTACTTGGAACATATTTTATGGAGAGATTTGTGGAGAATATCTTGGAGCTTATATTGTGGAGTAATTTTAGCAACAGTTTGTTATGTTAGTTTGTTACGATTTAAAGGTCAATCAAATCAAGTCCGAATATTGAAGAATCAAATTAGAATATTGAAGATTCAACAGTTTCTAATTTAGGAGATAAATTAGGAAACTTGTGATTGAAGACCTTTCTTTTAGCAGAAGAATTCTGCTGATTTGTAACAGCAAATAAAGCTGTGATTGAAGGCCCAAGTCCAGTTGGGAATAGGTTATAAATAGAAGCTCTGTAACCTAATAAGTCAGCTAGCCGATTCTATTCAAAGATGTAACCATTAGGGTTAGCCGTGTAGGTGAACCTCCCAGTTTGTGGGAAGGTCACTGATTTGTGCCTTGAAGCCTGTAGGCAAGAGGTTTGTTTTACTCACTCAGAAGTTGTAAAGCAATGAGTGGAGTTGTGTTCTTGGGGGGAGCTTTGAAGCAACTCTAAGTTATGTTTATTTTTGTGCTTAGAATGTTTGTAATTAGGTCGTCGATGCAGTAGCTGAGTTGTTGACTGCTAGACATCATTGCTAAGATTGCGAGTGGAATGAAGATATTCCATATCTAGGGAGAACCTAGGTAGAGGGGTCATTGGGTATTGATTAAGTGAGGAGTTGTAAACTGGGAGTTTAGCTCTGAATTGATACTGCTAATAGTGGACTTCATCCCTGGCTTGGTATGCCCCCAGAGTAGGTTGATTGAACCGAACAGGGGGAACAATTCTGTTGTGTTCTTTATTTTCTGCATTGTGTTATTTGTACTCCTACCTTGTCTGTTTTATAATGTCAGATCAGATGTCAAGACATCCTTATATAATATTCTGTTCAATAAACCTTTTAAAAAGACATAAATAATTGGCAACCCAATAAATTATAATACCATCATAAAATACATAAAAGTAAAAATGAAAATTCATTCTAAACATAAAATACAGAATAAAAAAATTAAATAAATAAAATACCACTTTTTCCTTTTGTCTTATTTTTCAATCTTTGTTAATATCCTTCAATCTTCTTGCAATATATCCTTCAATATCTTGACAAAAAATTAAAAAATTAATCAAATTAGAAATTACAATAAAAATTAAACAAAATTATTAGAAGAAATTGAAGACAAAACATAGAATAAGAAATTATCCAATAAATTATAGTGGAAATTGATGAATTAAAATTGGAATGGGTGGGAGGAAGAAGAAGGAGACAGTGGGAAGAATGAAGATGTGGTGAAAAGAAAATATGTGAAAGGTTGCTTTGTTTTGGGAAAAGAAAATGCTGATTAAGTAATTTAACCAGCGACGTGAATTTCATGTCGCAACATTGCCACGTGATATTCACGTTGCAACACCCAAAGATAATAAATAATTGACCAATCAGCAACGTGAATTTCACATCCCAACACTCAACGGTAATAAACAATTGACCAATCAGGAACGTGAATTTCACATCGCAACCTTGCCACGTGATATTCACGTCGCAACACCCAACGGTCAGAAACACAAGTCAATCAACTTGCACCCCATCAATTCAAAGTCAGACAATTTTCCCTCATAAACTATTGCAACTTGATATACACGCCACAACCTAATTTCTGAAAATTTCAAATTTCCCCCTTCAAAATGCCTCACCATTTTAATTTATTTTATTTTAATTTATAAGTCACGACATCATTTTCACGCCACAATTTAAAAAATATATATATAATTCCCCATGTGATAACTGTACATTTATTATTTTAATATTAAAAATATTTAGTGACGTGATAAACACGCCGCAAGTGGAAATTGTTTGCCACATGTGTTATCATGTCACTAAATCACGTCGCTTTGGACTATTTTTTTGTAGTGTCTGGTAGCCTTTCATAGATTAGCTACGTAAACCACATATCCTTGTCTTTCCACCATCACTTGGATGGATTTCTTTAGGATAGGTATATATCAACCAATAGTATTAATAGCCAAAAGACCTTCTTTTAGTTTCCTTAGTCTATCAGAAGAGGCGTTCCGACTCTGCCAACTATCTCAAATAATGCCTTAGGGTCCGTTTGGTTCAACGGAGGGGAGGGGAGGGGAGGGAATTTAATCGAGGGGAGGGGAATGGAGGGGAAGGGAGGGGAGGGAATTTAACTAAATATATGTTTGGTTCAAAGAAGGGGAGGGGAGGGGAGGGGAGAGATTTTTAACAACAAGTATGTTTGATTCACAAGGGGAGGGGAGGGATTTTAAAATCAATTTACTTTTTTATCCTTATAAATATTATTATTTGTGCTTAGTAAAAATAATTCTTAATAAAAACTTGTTCATTCATAAACCATAATATAACCGTAAACAACAACACACATTAGTTGAACTATATATCTTCAACGCAAATCAAACTATTATCTGAACTTATGATTCATCTAACCCAATAAAACAATTCCTATAATTAAAAATAAATAAAATAAGGTTAGAATATTAAAAAATTAAATAAATAATATTAGAGTTAAAAATTTTATTTATAACATAAATATATTATATTTACATATATTATATAATGTTATTATTATTATTAATAGTATAATAAAAAAAGTCTTATTACTATCATATATAAGAACCGATATAAGTATAAGTATGTTTTTATTATAAAAATAATAATATAATATCAAAAAGGGAACTTCAACAAAATAAAAAGAAAAAAACTCACCTGAGAGGAACAACGCACCAATAGCAACCACACAATAGAAAAAAATAAACGTGAAATAATACAGAGAAAAAATCTAGTCTTTAATAATTTAATAAGGACAATCTTGGAATTAAAAAAAATAATTGAGGTTAAAATAGGGAAAATAATATAATTATGATTAGTAAATCTTCCCTCCCCTCCGAATCCCTCCAATTTGGAGGGGAGCAAAAAGTGAGTCTAGGAGGGATTTTGCTCCCCTCCCCTCCCCTCCCTTATAAAAAATGAACCAAACACATATTTTTATAAATACCCCCTCCCCTCCCCTCCCCTCCCCTCCATCTACTCCCAACCAAACGGACCCTTAGGTTTCCAACATTGTTCGGGAAAATTGAAAGTTTGTTAAGTAGTAAACAATAGTAAGTATTTGGGTTATCATCGCTACAAGAATTGGTGCGATATTTAAAAGTCGTTCAATAATCTTTATAATTTTAAGCAAAATATTTGGAGAAGTTGTTTGTTTGATAACTTAGTTAAAGTAACAGTGAATGGGAATAAGGTTTTGATAAATAAGATTAAGATTATTTTTGTTAGATTTCATTACCATATCCTCATCTATCTCTGTAATTAGTTATATATATATATATATATATATATATATATATATATATATATTTATATATATTCTTAGTCATCAGTTATTATTATCACTTATCTCTTTTTGTATGTTGGTTGCGCCTAAACAAAGATGAGAAATCAATCGTGTTGCTTAACTGACGATTTCTCAGCCGGTTAACCAATACGATAGCATTAAGTTTCAATAATATGCGTGAATGCAAAACTTAAATCCACCTCTACAGTGTTAGCTTCTAATAGATGAAAATCTTTGATCTAGTTCAGAAAAATATTTCTCAATATCAATTCAAAACCAATATAACAAGTTGTAAGTAGGTAGTTCATAATTAACAAGCATTAAGAACAAAGATAATCATTAATATTAATGAATGACTAGAATAAATATAGGCCCATGATCAAGATGAATACACAAGTGTTTGGATAATCAAGTCTAACCCCAGAAAAAGAGAATTTAGATACTCTTACTCATAGTAGCTCTACAATGATAATCAAGAAAAAAGAGATGGAATAACATCACCAACGATTTATCTAACCAAACAAAACCCCCATTGGAATATATAAAATGTGTATATTTATATTGTGGAATTAATTGGAATAAACATAATGTATTTCTATGGAATGATATCCTTGTGGGTAGGTTGTGACTCTATTTATAGGGGTCTAAGCACAAATTTTCATCCAGCGAGGTCTTTACCTTGCCTATCAAGCCTCCTTTTCTTCACCAGCAAGTTATGTCTAACTCATCCAATTGGTCTTTGGCCACCACGTTTTTTCCAACGAGCCTCTTTGTTTTCCTAGTGAGTAAACACTTTCTTCACCCTAAAGTTACTTAGTCAAAGGAGTCTATGAACTGTCTTACTTTGCCCAGCAAGTTTGTCACCTCACTCGACGAGCTTCCATTGTTATCTGAGGAACTTGGTCAAAAAGTCATCTTGAACTACTTATGCTTGCATATCGAGCTTTTGTCTTCTTCTGACGAGAATGAGTAAAAAAGATTGCCCTATTTTCGTTGTGTCTTAGTTGGGAAAACCCTTGCTTCGTCCAAAGTTTTCTCTGCAGCCCAACTTTTATATTTTATGATTTTCTTGCATACTTTAACTTGAACTCATGAATAACATAGTTAAAATGTAAATACATTTGTTTTTTGTCTTCTTTTTAAGATAAATAGGGGGATTTTTCATTTGATTTATTTTATTTTAAGGTAACAAGCGCTTATGTGAAACAAGTAATTTTGACACTTATCAACTCTCCCCAACTTATCTTTTTGTTTTTCCTCAAACAAAAATCATACAAATCTCAAATGATTATAATAACTACACTATGCATACTTTATTTATGGTTTATAACTTAACCTGAAAATTTGAAATCAATCATTTTAATATGGCATGATTCATTTAAATGCAAATTCAAAACCAATATCACAACTATCCATAAATCACAACATGAAGATTAAAACTAAAGTATGCTTTAAATACAAGTTTAGATCAACAATCAATTTTCTCTAGAATCATATTCTCACTGAATGTCACTCAATTGGGTGGTGTACTATGCCAAATAAGACCTTATACAATTTTTTTTTACCTTAGACAACGCTTGAAAATGCTGCCTATTCTGCACTGTTGTAGGTATATACAATGCTTTTTTAATGTAAAAGTCTCGGCTTAAGTGTACTTTAGACAGTGCTTTCTGTTTAAAGCCTTGACGTAAGTTCTCTTTAGAAAACGCTTTATGATAAAAGTGGTAGCATAAATTATCATTAGGTAGAGTTTTTTATATAAGCATTAGCATAAGTATCTTAAGAGAACCCTTTCTGATAAAAGTGTTGGCGTATGACATCGTTAGGCAGTTCTTTCTCATAAATGCGCTCACATATGGAATGGATAGGAAGCACTTTCTACTAAAAGCGATGGCTAAAATCAATCACATATGGATTGGAATGGGACGGGTTGTCGTACCATTCAATTCATATAATTCGAACCTCTCTTTCGTGACTCATTTTCTCAAATAACTCTGAATACATGATATTGCACGAGCCGCTGTAGTCGATCAAAATCAGGTAAACATCAAAATGCCTGATTATAGTTGTGATCACCAAGGAAATACTTTTTAGTGTTCCTCCGACCTTTTCAAAGTATCAGAACCCTAGCATTGGGTGATCAGGGACTTTCATTGACGTACATGTGTCCTTCTTATGGACAACAAACATCTTAGCAATCTTTCTTTTCATTGTTCCTTTAAATGGGTGGTTTTCTTGGGGTGCCCCTATAATGATAGCGACAATGTAAGGTCATTTCCCCTTGCTGGCCTCCCTTTCTCTGCCACTAGTCCCAACATCTGTGGACTTTGAGGGGGATTTACAATTAGGCGACTCTTCTCTTTTCATTTTCCTTCCTATCACGTACTCAAACAATCGGCCCCTCTTGATCAACCCCTCAATAATATCTTTCAACTATATACAATCATCCGTTTTGTGGTCGTGGCCCTTGTGGAAACGACAAAACTTTGTCTTATCCATACGATGCGAATCTTTGATGATAAATAAGGCTCTAATTCCTCCATTTCAAAACTCTTTGTTGGTATATTCTTGGTAGATCTTTTCCCTTGACCCATTCAACGATGTGTATTTGTCGTATTGGCTCTGCATTTCACAATTGGATTCATCCTTCCGCCGGTAGGACTCATTTCTTTCCAGGTTGCTAGAGTTGGCGTCGGTAGAAACTGAGTTATGGAATTGGGTATTTAGCTTTTCCTCAAGGTGGATGTAAGATTGAGACATCATTATTATATCATGTGTGGTCTACACTAATTTTCTCCATAGCTTCAATATGAAGGGGTGGACCTATAGAAGGATGTTCTCTAATATCCCACACTTACGACCATCTTTGGCTTCCTCTACTTCCACAAATACTTGTGTAAATTGGTCGATATAAGATCGTAGGCTTTCATTCTTTTCGTGAATGACCTCGCTCAAAGCAGCTACTATCACTGGCTGCCTTTTCTGGATAGTAAAGAGAGCAGCAAATCTTTTAAAAAAATATATCCATGATTTAATACTCATGCCTGGCAGAGTGTTGAACCATTACCTAGTCGGTCCAACAAGAGTTAGAGCGAACAATTTATACTTAGAGGCTTCATCAACATTGAAGTAATTCAACTGCTCATTGACAAGTTGCACTTGCTCGTCCGCATCTCCTTTTTTGTCGTATTCTCTTAGCTTAGGAGGCTTCTCTATTGATTTTGGTATTCTGCCATTCAAGATTTATCCGTACAAAGGATGTTTTTGGTGATTCTTTGGTGGAGATTTTTGATTGATTGTTGTTACACCCCATTATACCCGATGAATATTATTAAAATCAGAGTTACAAAATTTCAACATATAAATAGGATGCTACATTTACTTCTCAAACCCAACAACATTTAATCGCATGTAAAACAGATACATAACACTTAAACTCGGATGAATCTATAACCACATAATTTACTCTTCAAAAATAATTCAACTTTCAAAAGTAAGTAGCGGAATCACAAATTTCAACTTTATGACATAATATCTTTATCCAACTAAAACAATTCAAAACAACAAAATACTTAATGAATTCAACTTAAAATACAACAACTGAAGAAATACAAATAAAAAAGCAACAAGTGTTCTCCCCCCGAGTGTTACGTATCAGAGCGACGAGACCGACTCGAACTAATGAAGGTAGACAGCCTTCATTCTAGATTACCTGCACGTTACCAACATAGGGGTAGCATTCAAACAGAAGGGGTGAGATATCATACAATATAAAGGAACGTATGATAATAAATATAGGAACATGGTTCAAGCATATTTCACCACTTCGTTACACATTAGCATCGTTAAACACCCAAATCATCATCACATCACTACAAGAAAATTAGGGTTTTACGACAGAAAAATTGCGACAGTTACATGATAACCGTCGTAATTCGCATATAAGGACAGTTATCACGACGGTTAACACCAACCGCCCTTACCTTTTTAAAAAATTAATAAAAAAATTGCGACTGTTATCAATAAACCGCCTTAGATTGAAGTCTACGACGGTCAAATAACCGCCCTAAAACATTTATCACGACGGTTATAAATAAACCGCCCTAAATTGAAGTCTACGACGGTTAAGTAACCGCCTTAAAACATTTATCACGACGGTACGTCAACAGTCGCCCTTATACATTCAAAGCTGAAAGAATTCATCATATCCACGACGGTGAACCAACCGTCGTGCTCCTAAAATTCTTCAAAGGTCACGACGGTGAACCAACCGTCGCTATCTCAAATGTAGTTTTCCTACTTTTTTTTCATTATTTTAAGTATTTACTTAATGTAATTTTTTAGATTTCTGAACTTTTCTTATTATTTAATATAAAATTATCTTATAAAAGTTTAATAATTTTATTTTAAAAATAAAACCAAAAGTTTCAAAATCACTTAAAAATTATATTTAATATAAATTAAAAATAAATAAATTTGGTTTTAAAAATAAAATCATATCTTCATAGAAAATTAAAATTCTAAGAAGCAATTTCTTAAAAATCTCCTAATCTTTCGTCCCTTCTCTCTCACCAGAAACCCTCGTTCTAACCATTGAAACATTTCATCCCTCTCACCATAGCAACCCTCATCCCTCTCATCATTGCAAATCGAAGCCTCGGACCATTTCATCTCCCACTTAAAATTTCGATTCCCTCAAACCATTCACCTCTAACCCTCAAAATCAATTTCTTTTGAGAACTTATTTCAATTTCAGTTACAATCTCACTTCTGAATCCTTAACATTGGAAACCCTTGCTTCCCTCATGTGTTCGTCCACTTGAAACCCTTGTTCGCCTCACGCAATTCTCCGCCGGAACAACCTCTCTGTCATTTGTCTTCCCATATCGTGAGAGTAACAGGCTCCAATATGGTATTTCATTATCAACTCGTAGCCTCAAAACCCTATGATTCATTAGTTATTATCAAAACCCTTGTTTGGGTTTCCTTCACTTTCTTTTATTCATTTGTAACATTTGTTATGTTTGATGCATTTCTTGCTTTGTATGCTTAGTTTATGTTTTTCAGCTACCTTGACACCTTTGTTTTTTATGTGGCCATTGTTATGTATTCATGGGAAATTGGTCAATGTTATTGTTTATTAGATTTCATTTTACTCTATTAAGTATCAAACAAAAATTTAGTTAGAAGTTTGTTCAAGGTATCGGCTAATGTTGAAGCGGACGAGTCTTGCGATTTATGTATGTAACTTGGTGTAGAAATTAAATCGTTGCAATCAAATTTAACACTGGAATATATCTGTGAAAAAAAAGTGTACCTGATAATGGAGGTAGTTAATGTTCATTTTCACATTGTTGAATTGGAGTTGGAGATTTCGAATGTTTCGACTAAGATATAGTTTTTGTTTGTTATCTTCTGCTTCAGGTTCAAGAATTGGAGAAAAGTTTAACAAGTTATGCGGAGGTGTTACTTTGGTGAAGCCAGAAGAACGTGAGTTGGTTGAGAGAATGCTGTTACTGAAAGGCGTCGAAACGGAACGCAATTGGAGTGTTGTAACCATCACTGGATTTAGCTTTTCTGCTATTGGTCTTCTTTTTTCCTTATCATCTCCATGTTTCTCATTTTCTTATTCAGAGTAGTTACATTAAGGTTCGTCTATTTTTAATTCTAATAATTAATAATGTCTTAGTTTTAGTGTTGTTTATAAACACAAGCTTATAATCATTCAATTTGCAGATTAATTTATAACTGTGATAAAAATAAAATGAATTTTTTTAATATAATGCATAAGATTTTTCATAACCTATCCTTGAAAGTTTATGGAAATAAGTTTAAAAGAGTGTTCGAAGTGCTTATGTCTAAATTTCAAATATATCAATTAAAGGAGACTCTAAGTTGAAGGGCTTTTCTTGCTATCATGAAAATTACTATTTGAAATAGAATTAAAATTATTATTAAAGTTTGTATTTTTATATAGGGACTCCATTTGAATTGTAATAGAATTAATTTTGACCATGGTAATGATTTGTGTTTTATGTCATCTAAAGTTTAAAATTAGAATATGTTTTTGCTTTGTGAAAGCTTCTAGCCACTTTTGACAATGTATTTTTTCTTATGTTGACATACTTTGCGTGTGTGTGTGTTGTGATTGCTTTTGCAGTTAGTATGTTAGAAGCCTTGAGTGCTCCACTAAAATAATGCCTGAAGAATGTGAGTATGTGGACTTTATTTTGGCTAGGGGTATGTCTTTGTTCTTGAACTAAATGTACTTCACTTAGTTAGTCAATTCTTGTTTGCCTATGGTCTCTTGGCCCATCGGCAAGAATCCTACTTGAAATGTGGGTAGTTTAAAATCTAATTTACTTTGTTTTGTAACTTGAAATAAGGTCATGTCTCATGTGTAGTTTTGGAGATTTTTTTAGATAGGATTTTGGTATTTGTATGGTTTATTGATTTGTTATCATTTCAATAACTCAATAAAAATATTATATATATATATATATATATATATATATATATATATATATATATATATATATATATATCACAATTTCATTATTATATTTTATATATAGGGTTAATAGTAGTTTACCCCCCTGTAATATGAGCGTGTTTCGGTTTACCCCCTACTATTGCCAAAGGCAAGTTTTGGCAACGATTTTTTTGAAAAAACCGTTGCCTAAAGGTAAGGAGGGGGGAAAAGCAAAATTCGCTAACATTACAGGGGGGAGAATTACTATTAACCCTTATATATATTATTTGCTTAGCCTTTATCTGCATGAATATAGATAAAAGTCTAAAGAAGTAATTTGTCTAAAATGAAAACGATGTAAGATCTTTCAGTTCTGTAATTTAGTAATGAATTTTTTTTATTTAAATACCCAGTGAGCCTTTCTGAATTGTAGGTGTTGATCTGAAGTATGCCACTGCCACGCCAAAATATTGCGGTTGTTGTACCGAGTGTTCGTCTGCTGTACTGGATGTTTAGCTTGCTATATTGAGAAAATCATTTCCGACTTGCTTTTAAGGATTGAAGAATGGAATATATCTCTTTCTTGTTTCTCAAATTCCAAAATGGTATCTTAGCAATTTTTGTTCTCATTTATATGACTTGGTATAAGCTCACATCAGAGCATAAGCTTATAGAATTGTTGATAAAAATATTGACATGTGATTCTATATGTGTGGAGTTGTGTCATATATGTAGGTTGATAGGTATATACTAAAAATCCCCCATTTTTTTGGTATTAATAACATGTAACTTTCTCTAATGCAGTTGGTGCCATCAGATCTGACCAAGTAACTTTCTCTGTTGCAGTTGGTGCCATCAGATATACGTTGGACATTTCTAACAGGTTGCTTTTATTGGAAGCTCTGCAACTGGGAGCAAAATCATGGGAGCAATTTGCACAAAATTCTCGTAGTTTATGAGCGTGCCTTGTAACCTTTGTGTGAATTATTGAGCTGCTATTGGTATTTGTGTTTTCAAATTGCCGTTCATGACTGCCATAATAGATGACCCCAATCATATTGAGACCATTCTTACAAGGGCTAAATTTGAAGAATCATGTTCAAATCTTCTTGACAGGTAACATTAACTTACTGAATCTATTCTCACCCTCTAATTTAAAATACACTGTCTATGAGCTTGATTGTTACAAATAGAAATTCTAGCTTAAACTATTCATATATAGTAATATTTGTATGAATTGTGTTTCATACTTAGGACACCAGTGGAAAATTCATTAAGGGATGCAAAGCTCTCAATTAAGGATATTGACGAGGTGATTTTTGTCGGTGGATCAACACGTATTCCTGCTGTTCAGGAGCTTGTAAAGGAGCTGACTGAGAAGGACCCAAATGTCACTGTTAATATAGATGAAGTGTTTGCCCTAGGAGCTGCCGTTCACATAGGGCTAGCCTTTCTCACAGTTCAATGTTGCAGTTTTTCCAATTTATATTAAGCTATAGTGAAATAGGAAAAATGGTTGTTTGATGGAAGTGCTATTAAAATATTTGTTTCGCTACTATGTTTTAATTGTTTATTATTATTATTATTATTATTCTTATTATTATCCTTATGTTTAATTTTGGTTGGTTTTAAACTGGTGTATTGGCTAGAGATGTCAGTGATATTGTGTTGTTGGATGGTTCTCCATTTTCAATAATCAATTTTATAGTTACGTAAATTTTTTTTAAAAAAATTTCGTTAGTTTAGCGGGGGTTATAAACCTCCACAATAAGCATTGATTTAGAAACACCAAAAATATTCACGACGGTTTGTAACCGTCGCTATATCATATTTAAAATTTATAAATCACATTACGACGGTTTGAACCGTTAGGATATCATATTCACGACAGTTTCAAACCGTCGCAATAAAAAATGAAAACAAAACACAAAAGGACATTCACGACGGCATGTAACCGTCGCGATTTCTAGTTTAGCTTGGTGCGACGGTTTTGGCAACCGTCGTTAAATAGCCTGGGGACACACACTTCTGCGACGGTTCAATAACCGTCGTAGATTGCAATTTACGGCGATTTTAACTGTCGTTACCTGCCAAAATAACCGTCGCAATCTGCCAATTTTCTTGTGGTGCATCATCGTTATGAAAATGCAATGCAAGTGACATTGTGCAAATGCATGTGGTACCATCAGGGCATAAGCCCCCAACTTAAAATTTCCAATTAATAGAGGCATCAGTAAGGCATAAGCCTTCAACTTTACACTTTTGCCAATCCAGGCCAACTTATAGAGCATAAGCTCCCAACTTTCATGCTATGTATGCGACAACTCAATGCAACATCATAAAATGCAACGACAACAACCACACCTCAACGAGGCATAACCTCCATCCCAATTGCCAATAATTAGTGGCAGCAACATCAAATTCATCATTGTATTCATTTACAATTTATAATCACACCATTTTGGTGGCAACATCACATAACAACATTCATACCCTACATCTTCACAAAATGCCGGAAAAATAAAATTTCACGAATATTTTCACAAGGCTCTAAAATTTATTTTATTGGATAGAAAATAATTTTAGGTTTTTGGAAGTTCAAACGGCGCGTCAAACGGACACACGAGTCAAAAGTTATGGTTTTTTGAAGTTTTTCAAAAAAAACATTTCAACACAGTAGAACCCTCTTCCTCTATTTGGGAAACCGGTTCCTCCAACCCTCTGTTTCTGAGAACCCGGTTCCCTTATTAGGGGAACCGGTTCCCCCTGTTCAAAAACCAATTTTTACGCTCCAGAAACACTAGGAACTCGGTTCCCTTGTTAGGGAAGCCGGTTCCCCATGTAGCAGAACCAAAAATCCGCTATTTTTCTTGCTACGAACTTTTACCCCTCAAAACCCCAAAAACTCCTTTTTCCCATTTCTGAAAATCACAAAAAAGCACATTTGTTCAATTCAAATACTAACACCATACCATTGTTCACATACAAACATCTATTCCATCAATTGCACAAACATTACAAATCATTCACAACAATCATAGACACATCAAAATTCAACCTCTCACACAAATATGGATACAAAATTAAGAATGCCTAACCTTTACCATACCCATCATCATAAAAACCCTTATAGATTAAGAACCTCACCCTTACCTTGGATTGAAGATCGCTCTATAACTCTCCGATTGAACCTAGCTTTTGCCTCATCTCCTATTCTCTGCAACTTCTCACGTTCACTATTTTTCTAATTCTTTCTCTTCCTCTTTCTAATTAACCTAATTTTTTATTTAACCTAAACTTCACCATTTTTATTATTCTTAGTGGGCTTAACAACACCCCTCCCCCACATTTCTACTTCTAACTATTAAAATAGGCCCAATCATAATTATTCCATTATTATACTATTTCTAATATTATTACTACTATTAGTCAACTAATTTATTAACTAGTAATATATATCACGTATACCAACATATTACAATATTTCACAACATTTCAAGAACTAATTCGAAAATAATTTAACTAAATAATTAATTAAATTAACGAGCGTTACAATTGACGTTTGAGCGGAAAAAGTGGCTTCACATGCTACGGCAGAGCGAGAAATGTGAAAGTCGGAAATCTGGAAATTAAGGAAATCAAAGTTGATACGCTAGTTGATTGGATCAAATGCAATGGATCATTGTGTTTGATTTTGAAAGCTCTTGATCCGTTGAACTAGAACGACTTCAAACTGAAAAAAATAAAGAACGAATACGAGATCATAGAAAAGCGAGAATCAGAAGTCGATTCCCATGGATGACACTACTATTCTGTTGAGGAACTAGAATTGATCGGTAAATTGGTGGTTATGGAGAACTATGTTGGATATGGACTTCCAATGTAATGGAGAAAGGGTCTGACTTGCAATGTTAACACCACAATGCTTAAGTCAGTATGTGAGAGAGAAGAGTGAGTTAAAATTGAATACCTTAAAATGGCGCGCTATCTATACTTATATAGTGGAAAAGTCATAATAACCTACTAGTTGTTAGGCATGAAAAGAAGGGAGCCACTGGATGCATCTGGGACTTGAATAACCTATACTCGTCTATAGGATAACTTTCATATATTGAGAAATTTCTAGATAAATTACATCTCTCTCTAAATGGTCGACTGGGGACCTTTGTGGTTGGCTTCGAAACAATATATAACCGACAAAAATTCTAAAATGGAAGATCCAATTATGAAGGTCCACTTCATAATTTGACAAAGTAGGATGGATGGTTAGTTTCATCGAGATACGAGGCACTTGATCTTAATCACCTGAGCATCCTTTACTGTTCGATATGATCAAACGACGGCTCCCCAAGTCATACTTTGGATTAGACAAGGGCAGTTTCAACTACATGACATATATAAACCCTATGACACATTGATTACAGGTAAGCTCCCATTTTAAATTTTAAATCACATCTCTTAGACTTCATTAACTTGAGCATTGGAATGCTAACCTTGTAAGTCTCCTTGCTTCATTGTACCGAGAGTTCTTGCTGCTGCACTAGAAGAGCTTATTCCTTTAGCATCACGTATTTCTTGTTCCACCTCGGAATAGTGGCACCATTTTTGGGAACCGACTTATGATTCTCATGAATTTCCACATCAAATTCATCCAATTTTGAAAGTTACATCTCACCTACAACGATCCCACGCGATTAGCGATGGCAATATTTAAATAAGTTTGAGATCACCTGCAAACATAGCTTCCTTATTAATGAGGGATCATCTAGCTAGAAAGAGTTGCACAAGAAACATTCGACGGAGAATTCCTTAAAGTTGCTTCAGAAGGAAGACCAAATAATGAAAGACTCGTCCTAGGGTTCTGAGACAAAGAGAGGATAAAAGGGATCCCTATTGTAATGCTTCCGTTAATAGTGATAGTTGTGGTTTATAACCTTACAGTCTTAAGAATCCTTATCGACGACAAAAGCTTGTGCCACATCATCTACGTTGTTGTATTTATAGGACCAGGGCTACGAAAAAAGAACATCACACCACTCTCCAAGCATTTAATAACTTCATCACTTACCCTTGTGGTACTAAAGAATTTCTAATTTCCATTGGAGAAGGAAGAAGATAATAAATGTGTGTTTGTTGGTAGTCTTATGTGAAATTGTTTATATTTTTATCCTAGGACAACTTTTCCTCACAATATAGATGTAATAGATTCTATAGTCCACCTAAAAATGAAATACTACAACTTCTTCAATAAATTAGTTGTCATTCCAAATGAATTGCACAAAGCCCTCCTAATTCATGAAACAATTTCAACAAACTCCCATGCAACCGTCCTCACTCTTAGAAAGAAGGTAAAATATACCCTTGCCCTTTCCATTGACATAGTTGATCTCAGTATGCACAATTATGAAACTGTGTCGGATGACAAGCTTAACTCCCTGATGAGGACCGAAGTGAAGACCCTGAGGCCACTTCCATACAGAAATCCTACCAGGTCAGTCCAGATAGGGGCCGACTTGTCGATCCATATGAATAGAGGCCTCATTGAGTGCGTAAGAGCTAACTATGTCATCTTCGCAATCTCCCCTAAAATAATTCCTGATATCGATCACTTGGTAAGGAGAAATTGTTGCATGGAGTGGGTGGGTGACACAATTTGGTTCCCATGACCACCCGATCAACCACGGGTATCATCAGCTTAAGTCTCTTTGAGGGTGGTTCATGAGTTGGAGCTTTGCCATTATCTCTATTCAAGGAGTTGTCCCTGTCTGCCTTTGGAAGTCCACGACCCGATTTCCCAACTTATCATAATATTTCTTGCTACAAGTCTCAAAAGATGGTTGGTTATGACCATTTATGTCTTCATGCTTAGGATGTTGTTATGCTTGTTCCCTATTCGAAATAATACTTCATGTCATAATCACTTGAAGTAACTAGAATCCCACTTAAGAACGATTAATAAGTCAATACATCGACTACTTTTAAAGTTTGACAATATATTTATACTAATAGGTTTTGCCTTAAGGTTTTTTCTTTACCCACCTCCCTATGGGGGCCACCCCCAGCGAAAACCCCACTTTACCCTTGCTTCGGAAATGCATTTCCGAAATATTTTTTTTTTCTAAATTTTTCCAGACTTCGGAAGTGCATTTCCGAAAAAATCCCAAAAATTGAGATTTTGATTAATTCGGAGATGCATCTCCGAAAAAACAAAAAAAATCTAAAAATCCCAAAAATTAATTTTATTAATTTTAGGATATTAATTAATTCATATATGATAAATTTGATATAATTTATGAGTAACGAATAATAATTATATATTTTGATATAATTTATTAGCTATGAATAATAATTATTATATATTTCTATTCTGATTCATATTTTAAAATTTAAAATAATTTTAATTAAAAAAATTAAAATAATTTCACTTAAAATGAGTTATAATTTTTTATTTATATATTTATATATTTATAATAATTATTATGTATTTATAAAAAAAATTAAAAAAATGAGTGTTTTAATTTATATATTTATATATTTATAAAAAATTATTATATATTTATATATTTATATAATAATTATTATATATTAATTATAAATATATTTATATATTTATATAATAATTAAAAAAATTAAAAAAATGAGTGTTTTAATTTATAATATTAATTAATTATATTTATATAATAATTATCATATATTTATATATTGTATATTTATATATTTCACTTATAAAATTAATAATTATTATTATATATTTATATATTTCTATTCTGATTCATAATTAAAAATGAGTTATAATTTTTTATTTAGTTTAAAAAAATTAAAAAAAGATTTTGTCTTAATTTTATTTAATGAATAAATTTTATATTTAATTCTATATAATTCAAAATTTACCTATGAAATTAAAATGTTTTTGATTTATATAAGTTAGTAAAATAATTTTTAACTTTAAAATTGTTTAGGAAATTTTGATTCACCTTGATTTTATTGATTCACCTTCATTTTATTGATTCACCTTGATTTTATACCTATTAATTGTATTGATTCACATTGATTTTAATTTTTTAATAATTATTGAATATTTCGGATATGCATCTCCGAAGACACCCCTCTCCCAAAAAAAAAGGTGTTTTCGGAAATGCTTCTCCGAAAACTCAAAAAATGGGGTGTTTTCGAAAATGCATCTCCGAAAACTCAAAAAAGGGGTGTTTTCGAAAATGCATCTCCGAAAACACATTTTTTTCGTGTTTTCGGAAGTGCATTTCCGAAATAAGACAAATTTTGAAAAAAGGCGTATTTTGGATTTTTCACCAGAGGTGACCAAGAAAGTAGGGAGGTGGATAAAGAAATTTCCTTGCCTTAATCATATCACCCTCAATTCTTCATTAACCTCGTGCTTGAGGCATTAGGAACTAGAAAAGTCTAAATGATCTCAGAGAAGTCGTCTCATAAATCATTCGACCCTTTTATAACATGGAGGACCCAGGAGCGCATACAGGCGAGGCAAGGTGGCGAGCATGTGAACCAACCCAGACCCAACACTCGTCCTCGCCCGAGACCCAATATTCCTATCTATGGATCATAGTAGAAAGTGAGGATAATTGTACCCGCTATTATGACAGATGACTATACCTTCATTCACTTCCACTATTTGGTCAAGGTCAAGGAACACATGGCCAGGTCCATAGCCTTGCTGCTGAGACATTCATTCACTTTTTCACCAATCGAAAAAAAAATTTCTCATATGTATCTCATTGCAAACAGGGTATTCTATATTGTACCTAATACAATATGCAAATACAATAAAATAGATATGGGTCTATGCGTCATTTGATTTTAAAAGTTAATCCGATTCAGAACTGGGTTGAGCTCTGAGTTATCCATTATCCATATTGTATGAACTTGTCAGACTTTAACATGTTTAAGCAAGTAATGTTGGTCATGCTACATTATTCACTCCGTAATACTAGCCATGATTCTCTCTCTTTTGTAGTTTTGACTTTTAATTTAAAATGTTATGATCACTATAATGCAGATAGACATAGACAATTTCCACATGCCTTGAGATTCAAGCATTAATTCATAACATTATCTATACTACTATAGTTTTTTTCACTTCTCATTTTTCTACACCAAAAGGCAAAAGAAAACCAATTCATGATAGTATTAATTCACTCTAATTTTCTTTACAAAGTCAGGCTGTTTGTCTTTATCTCTGTCATAAACATGTATTTTATGTGTTAATAATCATAATGAATAAGTTTATACAACTGTAATAATTCACCAACTCTATAATAATTCATGCATTATTGTAAAATAAATAAATAAATTCATTTGTGTGTGACAGAAAGATTAAAGCCATCAAAGCCTTATAAAATTTTTAAGTCAACTTGATATTTTAAACTTATCTAGAAAACTTGTATCTTTGAAAAAATTATGATTTTGACTAAGTTTTGGTCTTCAATTATGTATGTTTATGTTATAAGATGTCAAAATTAATGTTTCATTTTAGAAAAAACGAATATAAAAAAACTTGTAATATTTTGAAAAACGGTTTTAGAAAATCTATTTTCGAAAATACAAAAAAAAAAAATCCATTTTTTTAAAGCTGAAACAAACTCGCTCATACACATCAATTACATATATGTTAACCACCACCGCAAGAAACTGCTAAATCGTTAAAATTAGTTTTATAAAATTGGAAACTATAAGATCCAAAGTAGAAGGTGAGACATAACATGCAAAATAGACTTGATTGACATTATTACTCAAAAAAGTTTATAATAAAAAATTAACAAGAACGTGTTAGTGTGCTGCATGGACCATACGTAACACAAACTTTGGACTATAAATAACAAGACATTGTTTGGCATGGAAACATCAAAGCAAATGAAATAGCTTCTTACAAAAATAATAGTGTCTTAGCTTTTTCATATCTATTGTAATTGTGGCAAATTAATATTTAACATCTTTGCCAATTACTTGAAAATGGGGAGTCATAGTTACTTTATGATTTTGATAATATGTTTAGTAGCAATAGTTGGATCAAGTGATGCTCAACTACAGTTGGGTTACTATGGTAAAAGCTGCCCAAAAGCTGAAGAAATTGTTTTGAAATATGTTCATCAACATATTCCTAATGCACCATCACTAGCAGCTGCACTCATCAGACTACATTTCCATGACTGCTTTGTTAAGGTATACAATTTTTCTTCTTCATGTTCATGCTTTAAATTCATATATATTCATATTTATATTTACTTACTATGAAGCATAGACACATATACAAAATATGACACGAAAAATTCAACGCATAACACATTTTTTTCAGAAGGATCGGTACTGCATAGTTAAGATATAGAAAATGATTATTTTGTTTTGACTATAGGGGTGTGATGCGTCGGTGCTTGTGAACACAACAAAAACCAATCAAGCTGAAAAGGACGCTATTCCAAATCTTACACTTCGAGGCTTTGGTTTCATTGACACTATAAAGAGCATTATTGAAGCTGAATGTCCTGGCGTTGTTTCTTGTGCTGATGTATTGGCTTTGACTGCTAGAGACTCTATTCATGCCATTGTAAGTATTCATTTGTTTCATTCATGTCATAACAATTCATGACTACTTTCTAGTAATAAATATATATGATATGAATTTGCAGGGTGGACCTTATTGGAATGTTCCAACTGGTCGAAGGGACGGAACCATCTCTAAATCAGCAGATGTTTTTATCAGTCTTCCTGCTCCATTTCACAACCTCACCACTCTCCTAACACTCTTTGGCAATGTTGGACTTGATGCCAATGACTTAGTATTGCTTTCTGGTATGCAAAACATTAGATGTTTCTCGCTACAAACACTGTTACGCGATAAATTGTTAATTGAACTAACCTATTTCTCAAATAAACAATTCTTTCAGGCGCTCATACAATTGGTGTTTCTCATTGCCCATCAATTTCAAACAGACTATATAATTTTACCGGCAAGGGTGATCAAGATCCGGATCTTGACAGTGAATATGCTACAAATTTGAAAAAATTTAAGTGCAAGAATATCAATGATCAAACCACACTTATTGAAATGGACCCCGGAAGTCGCAATACATTTGATCTTGGTTATTTCAAGCAAGTAGTAAAGAGAAGAGGTTTGTTTCAGTCAGATGCTGCGTTGCTTAAAAGTTCTACAACAAGATCAATTGTTGCACAACATCTTCAATCAAATGAAAAATTCTTTACTGAATTTGCTAAGTCTATGGAGAAAATGGGCCGAATTAATGTTAAGATTGGGAATGAAGGAGAAATTAGGAAGCATTGTGCATTTATAAATTAATAACAAAGTACCTTCTTTGCATATTAATTTTTTGGGGAGTTTTGTTATTTATTTTATCTCAATGTTGTGATGGTCTTAGCTTTGAAGGTATCCAATGATTTGGTTCTTATTATCTTTATATGGGAATATTGTTAAGTGGTTCCAAAGTTTGATGGGGTGCATGGTTTTTTAGAGGAGAAAGTTTCTTGTGGCGCACACAACTTAATAAAATATGGGGGGAAATTGTCTTGCTCTTTTGTGTGTTCAAAATGTATTTGTTTCTATGATTAAAATATGTGATATTTATTTATTTATTCATTTGGATATTATTTATTCATCATTTCTTAAAGTATAGGTTTCTTTTATGTAATTGAAACATGCAGATTAATTCAATTTATAAGTTATTAAAAAAATATGAAAATATATTAAATTATAGAACTCATAATCCAATAATATGGCGATATTTCGGAAATTAAAAAATGTAACATCTTTTCTTAACTTTAGAGAAAATTATTCCAAGATATATGTTGTGAAAAACGATGTCAAGAACAAAATATAATAGGAATTAGGGAAGATAAGAAGAACACAAGAATTGGTTATAACTGCTATTCTTTTACTTTCTCTTAAAACAAGATTACAAGTTTACAAGAATAACAAATAACCTCTCTCACCCTATATTAGGATTTGCAGCTTAGCAATGATGAAAGACTAGTATGCTATTTATATTAAAACCTAACATACTAACTAATGGGCTTTTTTCACAAGGCCCATTACACAAGCCAACTTAATAAACAAGCTAACTTAACAAATTAGGGTTTAAACACAAAAACCTAATTTAACATGCTAACAACCCTAGCATCTTCGACACAAGCAGGTGAACAACCTTCGACTTCATGCCTAATCCTGTCAAACTAAGAAGCTACCCTTCGACCATACTAGAGTTCGATCCAATATCTCACAAATCTCCACCTTGGACCTAACTCTACAACGTCAAGGGAACAAACTAGCTTTCTTCATGCAACTTTATCAACTGCATACAGTGGAAAAACTTGCAACTCGGCAATGATTTGGTGATCATATCAGCAGCATTGTCCTGAGTCGAAACCTTCAGCACTTGGACTTCTCCACGCTCGATTACTCCTCTGACGAAATGCAGCCTCACATCAATGTGCTTAGTTCGCTGATGATAGGCTGAGTTCTTCGACAAATGTATTGCACTTTGACTATCACATTTAACTGTGATACCTTTACTTTGAAGTGTCAGCTCCTTAGCAAAACCTTCAAGCCACAATGCTTCTTTCACAGCTTCAGTTAGAGCAATATACTCCGCTTCAGTGGTTGATAGAGCAAAAACCTTCTGAAATGTTACTTTCTGTAGCAACCTGCCCTAAAAATTAAAATTTAGAGTTTCCACCTATTCTACCAGGGCGAATAGGAAACCCTACGCAATTAAGAGATTCGGGGTAAGTTATTATATTCGGGTCAAGGGAAGGTGTTAGGCACCCTTAACCCTTTCCTAAGGTTTTTAAGTTTAAGGCAAAGGTTTGTGGCTAAAGATGTTAAAGTTTAGGGTTTATAGCTAAGAAAATGAATAGGGTGAAAAGTGAGATTTAAAACCTAATTGAGGTTTTGGGGAAGGGGACTCGTCTTGGTTATCCAAGTGCCTAAGTACCTCCTTATGGAGGATCAGAGTCTACGTAGTTCGGGGCAGGGTTGTACGCCTTAGAATTGATATGAGGTGGTTTGAAGGTATTTTGAATTACCTTATCGTAGTTTTGAAAATCCATAGTTTGAAGATGAAAATGTGTTTCAAATGTGGCGTACAACCCTGATTTTAATATGTTCTATTAATCGCGATGATTAATAGGTTTAATCACGATAATTAACTGATTTAATAAAAAAAATTGCTAACTATTCTAATCGATAGATTCGATTATCACCATTAGCAAATAAATGTATTTTAAATTAGATTATTAATTATCGTTACTCCTCGTAATCAATAGATTTGATTAAAATAAATAACGAATTGATAAAAAATAAGCTAATCATCGTAACCAATAGAATCGGTTAAAACCCTTTAGAAAAATAGACCTTATTTGAATTTATTAATTAAATAATTAAATACTCGATTATTACCCATCGCGATCAATTAATTTAATCGAAACGAATAATAAATAAAATTTTAATGTTTATTATATTTTTAATTCAATTAAAAAAATCAAATTATAAAGATAAATAATTAATTAGAATCGATTATGTAATTATATAAAATAATTAAAACAAATAATAGAATTAATAGATTTTGGTTGTATGTGGAAAGGCTGTGGTCCATGGTAAAGAGAACAAGTCTGGGGCGTTAGATTTAAATGGATGAGAGATCCTATGGCTAGATCATGAGGCGCATGGTGGGCTGTAGGATAAGCACCTTATTGAATCAAGAAGTCCAACGTTTTATTGAAAATAATGTGGGAGAGGGGGTTCGAACCCAGGCCCCTTATCCCAAACGCTTCACTCACCAACTCAACCACCAACGCAGCTTGTTTAATACACGCTTTAATAAAATAATATATAAAATCAAGAAACCAAAGTGGCAACGCGCGCCAATTTTCAAATGGCCCAATAACCTGAAGCCACCTCATCGTCTTCACCACCAGGCCTGTAAAAAAAACTAGTATATTTTGCTACGATTTTGCTACAACTTTATTTGTAGCAATTTAACCCTGCAACACAAATACCACATACAAGCACAAGAAATTTGGCGCGATCATTCCAATCTTTTCGTCCAAGGTCCCTATACTCAAATATAACCCTAATTTCTTCTAATTTTACCCCTAATAAAAAACCCCAATTTCAAGCTCAAGAACCCTAACTCGGCTATCAATGGTGAAACACGTATAAAGCATGCAAACTCCAATTAAACAAACCAGAAACATTCATAGCATTAAGACAAAGCATAATATGCAATTAAATTCCCATGAAGATGCGTGAATTGCTCCAATCGATCTTAAGTTTAAAACGACATACCTTGGCTCGGTTGAGGCTATTCTTGGGGTGTTGAAGCAGCGTGATGATCCAGTTAGCTTCAGAACGCTCCAAGGAACCTTTTGGAATCTTCAAATCTCTTTGAAACGCCCTAATTCCCCAATACCAAATTCAAGTTTGTGAAGAATTTTTGTGTTCTTGAATGTCTTTCTTTGCCCAGATTTTTTAGACCCCTAATGCATTGACTTGTGTTTTGTATTTATAGAGGAGTGTATTAGGTCAAATATCTTGTATCCAATCCTTCTATTTTGTGAAATTGATCCTCGGTTAAAGCTTGAATAAAATCTTTCTAAAATTGGCCAAAATTTGGTTTAGTCTTTTCAATCTTCATTAGCACGAAATTGTATTGAAAATATGGAGTAAATGCTGATTGAAATTGATCCTTATAAGACTCATAACCAAATATTTGATTTTCCTTTTATTTATATAACCTTAAATCATTATTTAAATGAATAAAAATCATATAAAATCAAATTAAAATACTATAATTCGTGGAAAGTGAATTTGATAGCTTGGATAACTTGTGGATCAAGATTAAACCTTAAAAAGTTAGGCCCATTTGCAAGAAACTCCATTTTGAACCACTTTTATTTCACATTTTGCCTCCAAAATTGCCCAACTTTGACAAGGCATATCTCCCTCAATTTTTAAGATATGGAAGAGTTATAGGACTTTTTGAAAACCTCAAGATGTCCTCTACAAGCCACTTGGGAACATATGTTTCATTTGAATATTTTATCTTGATGATATGCCCTTTGACAAAAAACTGCTTTTGGTTGACTTTTAAAAAGGATCTATAATCTTTTGTACCATATCTCCCAAATGAAGCATTTTTGGCCTTGGCATGTGAGAGACAAAGTTGTAGAGAATCCGATTTCCTTCAAAATAGGTTTTGAGTGAGAAATTTCTGATGTTCCATGTGAAAGTTATGCCTGGTCAAAGTATAGTTGACTATTTAGATCAAAACCCTAATTTAGTAATTATGCCCTTTATTGATTTTTGAAGCTTTTCCTTGATGAATCATGATCAAACTTTGATCAAATGATGGATGAAACTTCAAAATATTGATGTTGACCAAAAATCAGAAGTTTTGACTATAATTTGACCCTAGTTGACTTTCAGGTCAAATTAGTCGACTGTGGATCATCTAAGCATTTTGAATGAGCAATCCTTGGAATTGAAGCTTGACTTTTGACATGGAGATAGTTTGGAACATAATGAGCCATATGAAATCCATTGGAGACCTTGATTAGGAGAGTGTGACTTGAGTTAACCCTTGAGCCTTGAACCTTGCAGATGAAGTGAGATGGGCAAATTTTGGGGTATGACAGCTGCCCCTGTTCAATCTTCTTAAACCGGAGGATGTAGATTGGCTTGTATGCCTGTTGAAATCTGGAGGTGGAAGAAGATTGAACACTAGAATACCCAGAAATTTGCATTTGCTGGTACAAGAAGCAATGTTGGAGATGGGCTTAAAGATGCCATCCAGTTGTTTGACAAGATGCTTGTCTAAAGCATAGGCTCTTCAGACTTGGATCATATGCCTTGATTGTATCTGAGGAGAGATGAAGTAATGTCTTACATAAGACTACTTGAAGAGGCTCCTGTATAGGGTATATCAATGACTGATGTAAAGAAGATTAGGCTTTAAACAAAGCTCGGGAAGAAATGTCTTAGAGAAGACTAACTAAAAAGCTCTCTAAAAGGGCAAGAGATGTTTTAGGAAGGATTGGATAAATGTTTTAGGGGAGATTACCTAGAAAGGTATGATATATCTTAAACAAGACTGACCTAGAAAGGCTCCTAGAAAGGATATGATATACCTTAACCAAGACTAACCTAGAAAGGTTCCTAGAAAGGATATGATACGTCTTAAACAAGACTACCTAGAAAGGCTCCTAGAAAAGGTATGATATGTCTTAAACAAGACTAACCTAGAAAGGTTCCTAGAAAGGATGATAAGCGTCTTAGAAAAGACTACTTAGAAACGTTCCTGGAAAGGATAAGAACTCTTTGATTGTTTCTGAATTATCTTTGAAGAAAGACCCGGCATGGGGCATCAGAATTGTATTTTTTTAATGAGTGTTAAGATTGAATCGTTGATACGATCGTATTTGCACCGTACTTGGATGATGAAATTCATTTGATCGTAGAATGACCTGAAAAGGCAACATTAATTTTATGCGATGTCATGATGCATGTGTTATGTAATGAGATTCTCAAAATAAATGAGATTCTTGTATGTTATGTATGTGTATGCACAAGCTAGTTGAATGATGCATGGGCACTACAATATGGCTGAAGCGCATTAGTAATTCCGTATAACCATCTCTGATCAGGGAAAATAAATCCCTATTTGCTGCCGGAGATGATATTAATTAGCGTGGAGATTTGAAGGAGATCACTGCTGAGGGACTAACGTGATGAACAAACGTAGCTAGCAATAGCGAGGGCTCGCAGTTTGTTGTGTAAAAGATAATCAACTTGCTATAGTGCTAGCAAGCTTTTGCAGCTTGTAAATAACCCACTTACTATAGTTCTAGTAAGTCTTTGCAATTTGTGTAACCCACTTACTATAGTTCTAGTAAGTCTTCGTAGTTGTCTTGGATGGGAGAGGGATCACTTGTTATGGTTCTAACAAGTTTACCTGCGTAAAAAAAAAAAGATTACCTGCTATAGTTCAGCAAGCTCACCTGCACCAAAGGAATTATTTGCTATGATTCTAGCAAGCTTATCTATACCAAAGGGATCACTTGATATGGTTCAAGAAAGCTTACCTGCATTAAAGGAGTTATTTTCTATGGTTCTAGCAAACTTACCTGCACCAAAGGGATCACTTGTCATGGTTCTGACAAGCTTACCCAAGGAATTACCTGGCATGGTTCTGACAAGCGTACCTGTATAAAAGGAATCATTTTCTATGGTTCTAGCAAACTTACCTGCACCAAAAGGATCACTTGTCATGGTTCTGACAAGCAACCTACACCCAAGGAATTACCTGCCATGGTTCTGACAAGCGTACCTGTATAAAAGGGATTACCTGCTATGGTTCTAGCAAGCTTACCTGCATAAAAGATTTACTTGCTATAGTGCTAGCAAGATCACCAGTGTAAAAGATTGTTTGGTAAATGCATATGAACTATGTGTATGCATGTGATCCTATTGTTTGCACAATGCGAATGTATGAACCGTTTGTTTATGAGTAATGTTTAGTAGTATGGCGCTCGTACGCGTGTATAATCATCGCAGATGCATGATGTCTATACATGTAAATGTTGCGCGTATGCAAATGCATATGTATGTATGCTAATGTGTATGTATATATGGTGATCCTCAGATTTTATCTCCTTATAATCCGTTGAATTTGTTTAAACCATGCAGCGACTATGCTTATGCCGACTAGTAATGCTTATGCGTATAATGTTTTGAGCGGAACTTCAGGTTTCAGTCTCCTTCTTGAACATTAGGTCCTGAACCAATCCCTTGGTACCCTTTGTTTTTTTATTGAATTGTCTAGGCGTTTCGATGTATGAGATGTAATGTATTAACCAATGCATGCAATGCACGACTTATGTATGATGCCCCAATGATAGGTTGTTGATAACCAAAGCGTATATAGCTCGCTAATGTTGTAAGGTGTGAGGATACCTTTTCCTTTTGCTGGGCGTCTTGCCCCGGTTTGAATTACTCCACGCCTTTGACTTTTTGAAATTCTCCACGTCTTTAACCTTTTGTAATTCTTCGCACCTTTAACCTCTTGAAATTCTCCACACCTTTAACCTTTTGAAATTCTTCACCTTTAACATTTTGAGGTTCTCCGCCCCTTTAACCTTTGAATTGTTCACCCTATGGATTTGATATCCACTGCCCTAATATTTTCGTGGAAAAAGATGCCTCTGATCTCCAAGCCATGAAGGAAGTACCCCGAGAAATAACCTTGTCATACAAATGTGATACATATGCTTCAATGTTTTGATTGAAGGGTATGCCCTCGATCTCCAGGATGTGGGGGGCTATCCATAGTGTTCTATCCATTTGGTTTAGATTTCTCCCATTTTTGACATGCCTCTAATTGTTATTGCTTCAAGATGTGACCCAAGTCGATTGAACCTTAGGATGAATGCCCCTAGTTAATAGGATCTTTGATTGTATGCCCCTGTAATCTTTGAAATTTTGACCCTGTTTAGGAGAACCCTGTGTGAAGGATAGAAAAACACTTAGAAAGGGGGGTTTGAATAAGTGTGACTTTAAAAACTAGTAAGATAAAAACAATGAACACAATTATTTTTATCCTGGTTCGTTGTTAACGAAACTAGTCCAGTCCACCCCCTTAGAGTGATTTACCTCAATTGAGGATTTAATCCACTAATCAAACTGATTACAATGGTTATCCACTTAGAAAACTTCTAAGTCTTCTAGAGTATACAGATCACAACTTGATCACTCTAGGAAATCACCACTTAGATAACTTCTAAGTCTTCTAGAGTCTACTGATCATACTGATCACTCTAGGAACCTTTTACAATCAATGTAAAATAATGTTTACAAGAGTATGAATTGCTTCTTATAAAGCTATAATCACAACAGTGATATTTCTCTTAAGTTCTAAGCTTAACACTCACTAAATATTACAAGAGTTTGTGAGGTTGAAGATGAAGTTCGTGAGCTTTGAATTTGACAGCGTTTTGGTATTTTGCGCAAGAGTTCGTTAGTTGCTTCTGACCAGAACTTCTATATTTATAGGCGTTTGAGAAGATGACCGTTGGGTTGCATTTAATGCATTGCGTGAATAGTACAGCTTTGCATTTAATGTTTCACACTTTTGTCAACTACCTCGAGCCATGCTTTTGCTGCTTTTACTGACTTTGCCTTTTATAGCTTCTAACGTTCTTTTTGTCAGTCAGAGATTAGACTTAATAGCCTGTCATCTTGTACTTGCTTCTGGACTCATGTTTGTGAATAACAACGTTTGAATATCAGAGTCAACAGCTTGGTGCAGAGCATCTTCTTGTCTTCTGACCTTGAAGTGCTTCTGAGCGTGATACCATGAGAACTTCAGTGCTTCTGCTTCTGATCTCAAGTCCTTCTGATGCTTCCATAGACCATGTTCTGATTTTGCTTGACCATCTTCTGATGTCTTGCCAGACCATGTTCTGATGTTGCATACTGAACCTTCTGAGTCAGTGCATACTCTATATATATTTCCTGAAATGGAAAATGCAAAGGATTAGAGTACCACATTGTCTTATACAAAATTCATATAAATATAATGTTATCATCATAACATAGAATATTGATCAGAACAAATCTTGTTCTAACAATCTCCCGCTTTTTGATGATGACAAAAACATATATAATTGATTTGAATTTGTAACCAGAATATCAGATGACAAAAGACAATTACACAGATATAGCATAAGCATATAATCAGAGTGTGTGAATATGTCTCCCCCTGAGATTAACAATCTCCCCCTGAAATAAATACTAGAAGAAATTATAAATAAAAGACTTCCCTGAGTATTTTTCCATTTCAGTAGAGACTTTCACTTTGCATAGAACCTCAGAATATTCAGAGCTTCTACTTCTTTCTTCCATAGGACAGCTTCAGAGCTTTGAATTTCTCCTTTGTTATCAATTGAAACATAGCATGCTTGATTGTATCAGAACATTCTTGAATGTATTAGAGCATTTTTACATCCTGGAATGTATCAGAGATACTAAACAAAATGTATTAGAGCATGATTGTATCAGAGCATTCTAGAAAAAAAATGTATCAGAACATTCTAAGAAGAATATCAGAACATTCTTCTTGCTTATGATCTTGAAGCTTCACAGCACTAAGCTTGCTTCAAATCTTTAAGAACATGCTTCTTTATAGAATTGCTTTTCCTCGTGTATTTGCTTCTCATGTTGAGCTTTTTCAGAATATCTTCAATCCTACAAAAACTCTCAAAGACATAGAACTTGCAAATAATGTTAGGAAATATTGAGACTTAATCCCATCAACTGATATAATAAATCAAATCAATTATCCTGTTTCTCCCCCTTTTCGTCATAACATCAACAAGCATTAAAAGATTCAGATGATAAAAGACACACAGAGAGAAAAAGATAACTTTCATTGATTAACAAATCAGAAGGTACAAAAAATTGATAGAAGCAGATGCAAGAGAAACAGATGCATAGAAACAAAGAAAACAACTAAGACCAAAGACAAACTACGACGGGCCAAGCGTAGAAGCTAAGATGGCCAAAAGGTTTTTAATCTCAGCAGTGTCTTCCTTCTAATTCTTCATGAATGATCTGAACTCATCATGAGTATCCTCGTGCTTGTCCAAACTAGTAGCCAAGTCAGCTTGATTCTATTGAAGAGCCTTCATGGTGTTTATCAAAACAGAGGCAGAAGGTCCAACAGAAGAAGCATCAAAGCTATTGTCCATTACATGAGAATTCTCAGCATTTGCTTCAACCACGAGAACATCATCTTGATTTTCCTTAGCAGGAGTTTTCCCAGCAGGATGATTCTCAGCATCATGATTCTTAACATCAGCTTTTGATACAAAAGCATCTTCAAAATACACAGAAGAAGGGATCTCAGCATCTGAATTTTCAAGAGCCAGAAGGATGTCAGCCATATTCTCTGGAGGTGTTGGAGCAACCGGTTATGATGGGTATTAAACACTTGGATATACCATATTTGGTGCTTTAACAGAGGGATTCTCCCTAAGCCAGTTGAATATAGACTAAAAGTCGCCAGCCAGAACGTTGTATTGGGGCTTCCACACAACCCTAGCCAGAGGATGCACTTCTTCAAGCTCATCAAAAGATTCCTTCTCTTCAAGAGATTTCCAGCTTCTGATGGGAAAGAAGTAGCTTTCTTCAAAGTCCCTTAGAAATCCAGAAGGACCAGGAGCATCAGCCATACAAGCTTCTTGAAGCTTCAGAAGGTCAGAATAAATCTCTCTTCTGAAAGCGCTCCAGAGATTCCCAGAAGCAAAATAATCCATGTTGGCATTATGTGCTACCTTCAATGCATCTAAACCTGCCTGTACCTTTAGCTTAACAAATTCAAAAACGTACACCAACAGAGAGTTCAGAAGGTTTGGTTTTGAATTGGGTGGTTGAGGAGTCTGGGTTCAAAAAGAAGTAGGGTTCAGGTTCTCTGTCAAGAGAAAGCAATGATTCTGCTTCGGAGTCTAAATCCAGCACTACAAAAGCAGGGTCAGGGCGAGGTTTGGGTTTGTAGTTACAATCACGCAAGAGGTTGTTAAAAGAGTCAGAATCAAAAGATTCAGAAGCAGCAATATTGCGAACCTCAGAATTGTCTACAGGAGGGGAGTTAGAATGAGGAGGAGGTTGAGAAATGGAGAAAGTGGTATGAGGAGGAAAGAGGGTGTTGAGGGGTAAGATTTCTAGGATTGGTTCAGAAACAGGGTGGTCAGAAACAAGATTGGGCGCAGTGCCTTTAGTCTTGGATGAAGAAGGAAGGGTGAGAACTTTGGTGGTTGGAGGTGATTTAGCTAGGGCTTTTTCTGGTTGAGAGAGTGAGGGAACTTCTGTTGGTATAGATTTTGAAATTAAAATAGGTATAGAATCAAGTTCAGAAATATGAATACCTGAAGATCTCTTCTTATGAAGCCTTTCAGATTCATCTCCAACAGCCTTCCTCTTCTTCTGAATCACCACCTTTTGCTTTCCTTCAGAAATTTATTTCTTCCTTTCTTCTTCCTTCTTATTTTCTTCTTTATGTTCTTCTTCTTCCTTCTTCATTTCTTCGTCAACAACTTTCTTTTCTTCGTTCTTTTTCTTGTCTTTCTTCTTCTTATCTTTCTTCTTTTTCTTTTTCTTTTCTTCGTCCTTCTCATCATCCTTCTTATCATTTTTCTCATTGTTGCACCCCAAAATTTGCTCACTTATTTATACCCAATTAGCTTTCATATCACATTCATGTGCATACCTCATGTATGTCATTCATCTAATACATTCATCCATATCATGGTTACTGTTCAAGAGAGTTGATGAAAAAGAACTGCTGCATGGCAGATACCTTGGTTCAAAAGAGAAGGTTTGGAGTATAATTATATGGCCTCATTTCCATTGACATATTCTAAAATCAGGGTTTCATCCTCTTCAATTCAAAGCTCTGATCAAAAGATGCAATTCTCAAATTCATGGTTTTCAAACTAGGGTTTCGACCAAAGTCAATCCTTGTTGACTTTTGGTCAACATTTAATCAGGAGATGATTTTTGAATGTGAAATGTGATTGTCCTGAAGAAATATTCATTGGAGCTTCTTTGCTGGGAAATTGATTGAGAATGAGATCAGGAACTGAGTAATCGGGAAATTCATCCCCAATTTGAAAAATCAGGAAAAGTTGACTTTTTTGGTCAAAATCAAGGTCAACCGTCAAATATTGACTTTTGGTGGAAAATCGGTCAAAGAAAGTCAAAGAAATAAATAAAATCAAGAAAATGTCAAAATTGCCAAATCCGGAAAATTAGTTGAAATGGAAACTCACTAAAAGAGGAAAGTCACAACACTTAGAATTATTTTGACACTTTTGGAATGAACAAGCAGTCAACTTCAAGCCCTGATTACACGCGTCTAAAGGGATTATTTCAAAGAAAGTTAAACATCAATATTGTTCAAATCATGGAGGTGAACAATTTTGTAGTTGACATCTTTTCCATTTGAAGATTGGATCAAAAGTTATTCAAGATTGAAGTTGAACATTTTCATTGGAACACAAGTCAAGTTGCAAGGCAAAATTTCTGGGCAGTATGATACATTTCATCAAGCATGTGGTGTGCTGACTTTGAGGTTGATTTTAGAGAAACATAAAAGTCCAGTTTGTATAAACTTGGTGCTTATCTCTTTTCCCACATGCCCTCTATACAATAAGACAATAATTAAGTCAATGGAGTGAATATTGAATTAATTGTGAGTGCTCAAAGTCACACTCTGACCAAGCCATGCATTGCCAAATACAGGGGCCAGAATCCAGGGCATGCGTGAGGCATTTTTTCAAACACGTGGTAAGCCAAATATAAAGTCAATTTTAGGGAATTGTGGAGAGCCTTTTAAGATGCTTCTAATGTCAACATACTCTACTCTATGTTGTCTTTCAATTGGTACCAAGATCAGGGCATTTGGACTTGTGGTTAGAAAATTATACAGTCTTAAAGTGGTGCTCTTACCAAGGCTCATTTAGGCAGAGAATCCCTGGGCAAGGACAGGGCCCACGCGTAAGACATATGCAGCAACCACACAACATGTTCAAGTTCCTTTTTCTCATACTTCCCAGTCTCATTTCAAGAAATCTTCAACACCAAGTTTCCTCCCCCACGTATCATCTTCACATTGATCCAAAAATACTCCATTTGGTGGCTTAAGGTTTGAGATATATGTGCACAAAGATGATGACATGAGTATTGGTTTTTGGGCAAAGCACTTGCATTATAGCTCACAAAAGAAAAGGTTATTAGTTACTACAAAAGGCCATGCATTGTAGCTGGGCAAAGAAAGCACGTGACAGGGTTACCATAAATGACCAAGCTTGCCTATTAAGTTTATGAAAGAAAAGTTACCCTATACTAAGCCACACCATAACCCCATGCCCTCTCACCTCACCATATATAAACAAAGCATCACGCTCAAATCACAAACACGCTTCAGTTTTCCAGTTTCCACACTCTCCTCTCATCTTTCTCCTCTCTCTTCTCTCTCTTCCCTCTCTTTCTCTCCACCACAACAAACCATAACAAACTTTTCTCACCACCTTCAACCACCGTAACAGAATCACAACAACCACCATCTCCACCTCTTTCCTCCACCTTCATCAACCTTCAGACTCCACCATCATCTCTTCACTACCGCCATCATCAAATCATCATCTCCATCTTTATCAATTTTCCTCTTCCTCAATCTTCATAACCGGATCCTCGTCATACTCTTCTCCAAGTTTCATAATCATCATCAATCTCAGCTTCAAGTCTGTAGCATCAGCATCACCTTCAAGTTTCAACTCTGAACCATCAAAGTTTGAAGGAGTGGAAAGTAGCAAGCAGAGTTTTCTTTGTTTTGGTTCAAGAACTTTTCAGGTAAATAATCGAATCCTTCCTTGCATTCATCATGTATTCAAAGTGTATGATGTATCTTGTATGTGAATGTGAGTTTATGATTACACGTTGATAGCTTAAGTTTCCATGAACGTAAATCCTGTTTCTGAGCTCTATACAAGCGTATGAATGTTGTGATGTTTGTAGTTTGCATTTTGGTGAAGATTTTGGTAGTTAGGGTTTTACAAAGTTTCTCGGTTATAATGTTAGAGGACGGTTCAATGAAAACTAAGGCCAGATCTGTAATCTACACGGAAAAACGAGTGAGATGGTGGTGGTTTGGTGGTTTTCTGGACGTTCCCACACGTGGCCGGTGAGTGCACCACCGGAGAAGACGACCGGAACAGTGGTTCCGGCGTCTGAGTTTGTTTCATGTATTCCATTCACACTGCACACGTGGCCGTCCCTTATTGGCCTCTCTCCCATCTTTTTGTTATTTTTGCATTATTTCAATCATTGGATAATGGTGTGTTGCTGTGTGATTGGCTTAGGGTAATTTTTGGCATTTTGTGACTTAAAAATTTTGTTGACCAATTGATATTCCATTAGTATTCAGCATGTCACATTCTGGTTAATAATAAAAACTATATACTATAGTCTTGATAATAAATACTGAAACGAGTGAAATAAAAATAAATATTGGGTCATATGCGTGTGGGCCTTGCCCCCATTTCTGGATATCACCCCTGATGTACTAACGTACCACCACTTCTTGTGATTGGGCCCTGAGCGATCCTGCTTTTTACACCCCTGAATCATGCCCAGTTTCTGCTTATAACATAATTTTAGTTCATTCTAAAAATACTTTTGCACCCCCTTCCTGTTAGAAAATAGTTTTTTATTTTAATTTTGTTTTCTTTTTACTTTTAACTCATAATTCCTTTTAATTCAAATGAAAAATACATAAAAATGCTTTAGATATTTTAGGATGTGTAGATTTTTGTTAATGTTTTGTGATTTTTTTTTCCTAATTCTCTTATTAGCTTTAATAAATCATATCGTCCACACATGTAAACGCCTTTTTGGTTTTAATTCCTTTTGTAAATATATTGTTAATTGACTTAGGATTAGAATTTTTATTTCGATTTTGTTGTGTGAGTTCAAGTAACATGTATATAATTAGATTTTGTTTCTTTGTAAATTTTAATTCTTGACTTTTAATTGGACTTTAACTCCTTTAGTTGATATTGTTTGTGTATTTTTTTTTTAGACTTGCTTAGCATAGTTTAGACTTAGAATTTCCCTTTCAAATAATGACTTTAGGCTTAGAAATTAGGTTAGTCTCCCCCTTTATCATTTCTTTTTCTTTTAAACACTAAAACACCTAATAAATACTCAAAATAAAATCCCTCTAAAAAATACAAAGAAAACACTTAAAAAACATTAATAAAAAAGTGAAAATCATTAAATAGGGGATGGAAGCTTGAATCTCCCTTGCTTAAGGGAATCATTCGAGTGCTTGGATCTCCCTTGCTTAAGGGAACCATCCGAGCGTAAGTACCCAATATCTAAAAAATACAAACCAAAGAGTAACTCGAGCTTCTCTTGCTTAAGAGATTCCCTCGAAACGCTCAAACTCTCTTCTGTCTCTCGCCCTTGTGGCATTCTTAAGAACATGTTGAATCCATTCCATAATTAGGCGTATAAGTCTCCAAAGGTCGAGCATCGAGGAGTGCGACTTTAACCTCTGTTCACCTAAAAAACACCAAAACATAGAAAATCTTGAGCCGAACTACGGTTGCTCTGATTCCTGAAAAAGGATACGTAGGCATTGGGTCGCGGGGCCTAAGCGAGCACACTTGTAAATAATTCCTTCTTTTCCCCGTATTTCTTTTGCGTGCATTCGCATTTAGGTTTTAGACATTAGACACCCTTTAGATAGAAACAAACATAGGTGGATACCATCGAGTACGATGGGCGTGAGGGGTCCTAGCACCTTCCCCTTGCGTAACCGACTCCCGTACCCTATTCTCTGGTCGAAAGAACTTGTTCTTATTCGAGTTAGGTTTCCTGGTATTCCTTTCCCTCGATGGATAAATATATTAGTGGCGACTCTGATCCATTTTTCGCGGTAGCGACAGCTGGGGACGTGATAGACCTGTGCTGGTCCATTCCTAGCGAGTCGATCCTAGCCTTTGTTTGTTTCCTTCATTGGGTGTTTCTTTGTTTGTTTTTATGTTTACATTCTGTGTATATGTTTGCATATCATCTTCATTTTCTGCTTGCATGTCATGTTTACTTTCCGCATGCATCTGGACTATGTTATGGGTCCCCGTGGGGGCCACTTATTTTTCTGCTTTGTTTTGCAGGTGGGGGGTTTGTGTGAGGTAAAAGGCCCACTACCCAGGCCAGTGACACATAGGATTAGTGTAGATGCTCATGTTGACTCCCGTAGCGCTTGCTATGATCGAGCTTGACATGGGGTACCACAACTGGGCGAGGTTATTTCATGGAATACTGTGTCTGGCACGCTTGTTGCCTCAAACATTTTGTACCCCATGGGAACTGTACACCCTAGTGACCATTAGGGACCACCTGTCTGTGTCTAGAATACATACCCGTGAGATTGGGGTGGGACAGGATACTAGCCTTCATCATACCCGGATTTCTATATTGCAATCTGAAGCCGGAATTTTGAACCTGCATTATTCAGAAAGATCAGTATAATTCAGATATCCAGATTGCGAGACGTTTAGTCTCACCACTTTGCATTGCATGACATCATTACTTCATCCACTTCATTCATGGGGGATCCTAAAGTCTGATTCTAAAAAAAAAGGGAAAATAAAGAGGAAAAGAAAAAAAAAGTAGAAAAACAGAAAAGATGGAAAAGGAATAAAGAAAAGATACTATATGCAAAAAAAAAAAAGAGAATAAAAAAAAGAAGAAACAAAAGTTGATGAAAAGACTTTAGGATCCCTTAGAAATGAAACATGCATGCATATTATCATGCATTTGTAAGCTCTCTCAGATGTTTATGAGGGCCCTTCCCATTCAAATTCTGACTTCAACAACAAATTGACTTTTCACCGCTACTTGCTCGAAAGTTAATGATGGAACAACTCCGTGAGGACTTGAATGGGATGAGGACAGAAATGGGGATTGACGTGAATCAGTGTATGGAGGTTATTCAAGCCTTTTTTACAAGAAGAATTGAGACAAGTTCCTTAGAGGCCAAATGACAATGTTAATCTCACCCATGAGAAGGTCTTATGAATCAGAATGTCTGAGTAGTGTTGAGATTCCTATTATTATTAAGGAGAGAACCCATCATGAGAACAATTTGGGAATTGAAGTCTTCAAGTTTCCGATCATTGAAATAACAAAAAAATTCCACCTCTTGGAGACAAAGTTTGAAAGCCATAAAAGGTCGCGACTCCTTCGAGTTAGACATTATGTGTTTGTGCCTAGTGCCTGATATCAAGAACTGCAAAAGTCATTTATGTTCACTTCGGATGGTTTGGACGTGCAAGACAAAGTGGTAATCATCTCTTGTACATATGTGGAAGTTGCTTGGGGCTCCCGACTGAGGGATAAGCAAGACGTATTCTGGTCTTGAGCACTGCACCATTTGCATTGCTCGAATCCCTAAAGCATTACAAACTCTTGTGCAACTTCGTCAGAATCTTTTGCCGTCTGGTAATCAAGAGTGTTCTGCAAAGGCATTTCTCATTTTCAAGCTGTTGCTTCATATCATGTGTCATCTCTTCCCAAAATTTTCTTCTCAGTGGCCTTTGCTCGTCAATAGAGAAAGAAAGAATATAAGAAATGAACCGATGTAATTCCAATGCTTTGTGCTCAGTTATTTCCCTAATTGTTGGTGTTTTGGGTCTTCCTCACCACGGATAGCTCTCTTGAGTTTGATGCTAATGGAACATTCTTGCAGTCATAATGGTGATTATCGTTCTAGCATCTATATTTGGGGCTCCCGACCGAGGGATAAGCAAGACATTGTCTATCTTGAGTATTGCATCATTTGCATTGCTCGAATCCCTAAAGTAAGGAAAAAATGAACCACTCTTGTACGCCTTTGTTGGAATATTCTTATGGGAAGTAATCTAAAGTGTGTGGAAGGAACATATGATAATGCTAAGTGGCTACCATGCTGGGGCACCTAGCCATTCAACTGAAGGTGGTAGGACATTCAAAGGCAGAATTCAAGTCCTCAACGATTCCAGAGCAATCTCATTCAATCCAAGAGGTTTATGCACAAATTGAGGTCTCAAGTGAGTATCAAAAATGTAGAAATTATTGAAGAGCAATAAGTCCAGACGGAGTCAAATCTCCTCAACAGTGGCAGCCATTCAGTTCTTTATTGCATTCTCATTTGTAACATTTCATTGTTTGTTTAAGCATTGCTAGCATGTAAAAATTTGTTAATTTTTGAATGAAAATCATAATATATTGTTTATGTTTGTCTTGAAGTAATCCATTCGTTTTCACTCATAAAAATGTTTTGGCATTTACGATACCAACTTTTACTAATTACTTGCTTAGGCAAAGAGCGGAGGGAGAATGATGATAATTAAAAATGCAAAATCCCTAATTGTGTGTTTTTGAATAAAACCCTACTGATGATGTACAGGCATTGTTTCAATGCCCTAAACACTGGAGATATAAGGGAGATAGACCCTTGTTAACCCCTTTGAGCCTTGAAGTAGGAGTTGAAGGATAGAAAAACACTTAGAAAGGGGGGGTTTGAATAAGTGTAGCTTTAAAAACTTGACAGATAAAAATAAATTGCACAGTTATTTTTATCCTGGTTCATTGTTAACTAAACTACTCCAGTCCACCCCCGCAGAGATGATTTACCTCAACTGAGGATTTAATCCACTAATCGCACGGATTACAATGGTTTTCCACTTAGTCCGCAACTAAGTCTTCCAGAGTCTTCTGATCACACACTGATCACTCCAGGAACAACTGCTTAGATACCCTCTAAGACTTTTCTAGAGTCTACTGATCCACACGATCACTCTAGTTACAATCTGCTTAGTTCACTCCTAAGACTTCCTAGAGTATTCTGATCCACACGATCACTCTAGTTCCTTACAACTTAATGTAATCAATTCTAAGAGTATTACAATTGCTTCTTAAAAGCGATAATCACAACTGTGATATTTCTCTTAACGTTTAAGCTTAATCTCACTAATATATTACAACAGCAATGTAGTGAGCTTTGATGAAGATGAAGATTCTGAGTTTAGATTTGAACAGCGTTTCAGCAAGTTTGATATGAGTTGTTTTGGTGCAGAATCGTTAACCTTGCTTCTCATCAGAACTTCATATTTATAGGCGTTGGAGAAGATGACCGTTGAATGCATTTAATGCTTTGCGTGTTCCGTACAGCATCGCATTTAATGTTATACGCTTTTGTCAACTACCTCGAGCCTTGTTCACGCTGTGTCTACTGACGTAGCCTTTAGTAGCTTTTAACGTTCCTTTTGTCAGTCAGCGTAGCTTGCCACTTGTACTTTCTTCTGATCTGATGTTTGTGAATACAACGTTTGAATGTCATCAGAGTCAAACAGCTTGGTGCATAGCATCTTCTGATCTTCTGACCTTGAAGTGCTTCTGAGCGTGATACCATCAGAACTTCAGTGCTTCTGTTCTCTTGTTCTTCTGATGCTTCCATAGACCCATGTTCTGATTCTGCTTCGACCATCTTCTAATGTCTTGCCAGACCATGTTCTGATGTTGCATGCTGAACCCTTTGAGACAAAGCTTCTGAGCGCTGAATTATGCGTACTCTTTATATATTTCCTGAAAGGGAAATTGCATTGGATTAGAGTACCATATTATCTTAAGCAAAATTCATATTATTGTTATCATCAAAACTAAGATAATTGATCAGAACAAATCTTGTTCTAACAGGAGTTTCTTTTTTGATAAAAAAAAAACCCCTTATCTTAACCCTGGGGCAGGGTAGTGTTCATTTAACTTGATCAAGTGTTCAAAACTCACAAATGATATGCATCTAAGGAGACAACAATGGTTATCCTTCAAAAGGTTGAGGAGAGTCAAAACCGTGATGGTTATCCTTCACCTACCAAGAGGACAAAAGATGAAGATGCCACAATGGTAATACTTCATTAATCATGGAATGAGGCAGTCGTGATCACTTCCAACAAATCCAAGACAATGTGAGGTCACACGACTTGTTCAAAAAAAAAAAAGGAGTAAAAAAACATGGCAAAAAAAGTGAAAAGAAAAAAGGATGAAAGGAAAACATAGCAATAAAAAGAAAAATGATGGTGAAAATAAAGCAAGAACAAAGTCGTGTGATAATGAATCAGAAGAATAAAAGGTGAGCGACTGCCATATCCGAAAAGCCTCATTGATTCCTCAACCGTTTCAAAATTCCTTGTGAGGGATGAGCACTCGTGTTGAGTTAATTGAACTTAGGAGTGGAGAACATCACGAAGGGGGTGGGCACCAAATAGTTTTGAGCCTAAAAATCCTTTGTTTCTAAAAAACCATGAACCCGGCCAAGATACAACCCTTAAAAGTCCTAATTGAAGTAGGGTTTATTTCGAAGACGCACTCCAATGAGATAGCGTTTAGCTGACTCCCAATGAAGCGTAACACATATCTATGTTGGTATTGTATGCCCGCTTTACATTTCATTCATAAGAGGTGGCCACCTCATTACATAAAAAGTTTATAAACTTCAAGACTAGCATAGGCTTTGCATTAGAATTATCATTTTTATAATCAACATTATTTTGCATACAAAACATTTGCTTAAACATCAAGGAAGTTTCTATGATGAGAATCCATGAAGAGCTTGATCATGTCAAAGTAAAAGAGACTTGAGAACTCTGTAGAGTAAAAAGAAATCATTATCAAAGCAAGTTGTCTGAAGGCTCCATGGAGCATGTGTAGTTTGACGCCCTCGTTATTTGATCATTAAGGGACAAGTGCCTGAAGACTCCGTTGAGCCCGATCAGTTTGATATTGTTCTTGATTAGTTACCCTAAGGGGAAAGGGTTGAATGCTCCTTTGAGAAAATCAGTTGATACCTTCTTTGATTGATTACCCTGAGGGGAGAAGTCTGAATACCCTGGGGAAGAGTTTGAAGACTCCATTGAATATGATAAAGTTGCTTCCATAGTCGATTGACCTCAAGGGAAGTTTAAACTTGAGAATTCGGATAAGATGTATATAATCAGGGGCAGTCAAATCGAGGTGTGACCTCTCAAATCCAATTAATCTGGGTTAATCAAGTCGAGGAATCTCTCTCTTGATTTCAACCAATATGAAGTATTAATGTCGAGACATCTCTCTCAAAATTCAATCAGTCGGGGATAATCAAGTCGAGGAATCTCTCTCTTGATTTCAATCAATCTGAAGTAGTGGCGTCGAGGAATCTCTCAAACTCACTCAATCTGGGGCAGTTACGTCGAGATTCGAAAAATCTCTTCAAGGATCTTTTGATCAAGAGAAAGAATATTTCAAATAATTGAATATGTTAGGGCATAGTTTTCTCAAGTAATTGTGGTGTAAGGATCCTTTCGAGGCAAATGTCTTCGTAAATCAGATATCTTCACAAGTCAGGCAGCCTGGGGCATGCTCTTTTGGTTTGTATTGAAGAAACCGTCATTCACTTGTAAAGTGCAGTTAGCCATCACGGAGTTTATAAGTATCATAATGCTTTTCCCCAAGAAGTTACTCTCTCCCCAAGCATAGGAGTTTATTTCTCCTGAGATTTGGTTCCATTCCTTAAGCATATGAGTTTATTTCTCCTAGAAAAGTCTCTCCCCAAGCATAGGAGTTTGTTTCTCCTGAGAATTCATTCTCTCCCCAAATAGGAGTTTATTTCTCCTCGGAGTTGTTCCAATCCTCTCAACAAGGGTTCCTCATCAGGGTTCTCATCCTCAACATGGTAAATTAAGGGAATCTCCTCAAGCTAAAAATTCTCCAAGCAATGGCACATGGTGAGAAGTCAGAAGTATCCTTCAAGTCGAATAAGAAGTATATCTTGCAAGTTAAAGTCCAATGTCTATTGGCACCCCCAGAGTTCTTAACACTAAGGGGATTATCCATGGTGTCTACCTCTCCCGAGGTCAGAGACGAAGCTCAATCGACAACTTAGTGGATTATTCTCTGAAGGGCCCTCGTTATCTCTGCATTTAGTAATCATTGCATTCACATTACATCTACAAAAACGCGTAGTATTTCCAAGTATACGGAGCATTACGCCCTGAAAAATTCAAACATGCATCAATGCATAAGCCAAGTTTGTATGTGCTCCAAAAGCACAAAATAATATATCCCTAGAAGAAGTCCCACTTTCTCTCTCCTTTAAAGTCCTGTTGTTACAGGCATCCTTTGGTTAGGTCTGATTGTTATTGGTCCTCTCCTTCAAAGTCTGGTTGTTACCAGCAAAAGTCCTATGGTTATAGGTATCCTTTGGTTGAGTCTAGTGGTTACTAGCCTTTTCCTTAAAGTCCTGTGGTTACAGGCATCCTTCGGTCAGGTCTGATTGTTATTGGTCCTTTCCTTCAAAGTCTGGTTGTTACCGGCAATAGTCCTGTTGTTACAGGCATCCTTCAAAGTCTGGTTGTTACCAGCGAAAGTCCTGTTGTTACAGGCATCCTTCAAAGTCTGGTTGTTACCAGCAAAAGTCCCGTTGTTACAGGCAACCTTCAAAGTCTGGTTGTTACTGTAACACCCTTCTAAACCCCCGCGGAAATATATTATAATCAGAGTAAATAAACAACAAGGATGCTACAATTATTAAATAAACAAAACATCAAGTCGATTGTCATGCTTTATTAGAAATTAACCAATATCAAACATGTGTTTAGCACAACGGAACTTAATTCAACAGTATTAGGAAACAACTCCACACAAATACTCAATACATAATCCATAGCCAAAATGGCAACAAAGTATAACAAGTAACGTTTAACTAATCGATCCCAGTGTTACAATCAGAGCATGACTCGACACGAACTACGGGCTAGCCTACAAGCTATCTTCACCCAATCAAGACGCCGCTACATCCTTAATCTAAAATCATCAAAGTAAGGGTGAGTTTCATTCGAATTAATAACCATTATACAATCATAAGCAATAAGATCTCATAGCAATCATCATCCATTCAACATACATATAATCGGAAATTATTATAACCAGCAAGCATCAGTACATAAGCATCATCTATCACACCACACAATCATCCAGTTATATCAAGCTATAATGCAATGAATGGACTGACACTAATGCATGTGGTACCAAAATTCGTGAAATCATATTCACAGGACTTCTCTCTTTGATACTGCCCTCTAGTCGCTCACACCCCACATGGGCACACGACTACTGCCTCATCGCTCACACCCCACATGGGCACACGATGACTTCCCGCTAATCTCCGCACAATGGGAATTAGCCTTCCAATGCAAATGATTCATGAATAATGCACACATGACACATACTTATATCATCATATATCATCATCAATCCGATGCTTAACATCGCTTATCACCTCTTACCAATAACGTCACGACAAGTATGTATATGTATAAGCATCATTCAATCATTCACATATGTACACCACATCAGCACAATAACATACACATCATATTAATGTTAATTGCCACCATAATCCAATTCAACAATAATTTAATCGAACAAATAAAATAAGGTCGGCCACTGCCCGTATTATTACTTTATCAGATAAAGCATCTCATTAGCTTCGCAACGCCCCAAACGGCACGTAAATCGGATACTCGGATCAAAAGTTATGGGTTTTTAAAAATAAAATATTTTTAGAAAAATGCTGCAGAACCCGGTTCGTCCCACATGGGAACCGGTTCCTGGCTGCTTCCAAAAACACGCCTCTGATTTTTACTATGGGGAACCGGGTTGTCCCTATCTGGGAACCGGTTCCCAGCAACCCAGAATCCACACCTCTCTGTTTTTATAAGGGGAACCGGTTCGTCCCACATGGGAACCGGTTCCTACGTACCTGCACAGCCAAATTCACCATTTTGACAGCATTTACCCTATCCCATTTCCCCAATTTCAGGTACATACGAACATAGCACACAAATACCATCAATTTTCACATCATCACACATTTCAGACAAGTTTTATACAAGTATTAACAGCACATATCATGAGTATTAACAGAATCATGTAATTCATACAAATTCATCAAAACCTAACGAAATTCCCCAAACCCGACACGTACGATTGAACTAGACAATAATCCTAATCAATCCTACTACCTACAATCGCATAAGGATTACTAACCCGAAGAATCCCCCCTTACCTCAGAGTTGAATCTTCGAAGGTCTTCTTCCCCTTTGGCTCTTCTCTCTTTCACGTGTTCTTCCTTTCTCAGACTCTGTCTCCTTTTCTTCTCCTCCTCTTTTCCCAATTCCTTTTATTTTATGAAAAATAAAATAAAATATTATAATGGGCTTGCTTACTTAACACCCTCCCCTTTTGCTAACCACCACTCTAGCCCAAACCAATATTTCATCATTTACCAAATAATTCCCAAAAATTATTAATTCTTATAATTTAATTAAAAATAATTAAATTAATAAACAAGAATTAACGGGGTGTTACAACTCTCCCCCACTAAAAGAGTTTTCGTCCTCGAAAACATACCTCAAACGAAGAGTTCGGGATAGGAGTCCTTCATCTGACTCTCCAGTTCCCACGTAACATTTCCACCTGCAGCTCCTCCCCAAGCTACTCGGACTAAAGCTATCTCTTTACCACGTAGTTGCTTTAACTTCCGATCTTCAATCCTCTTAGGCAACGCCTCAACTGTCATATTATCTCTCACTTGCACATCATCCACCTGGATTACATGAGACGGATCCGCAATATATTTCCTCAATTGAGATACATGGAATACGTCATGTAGGTTTGCAAGTGTTGTTGGTAAAGCACTACGATAAGCCACCTCTCCTACTCTTTCCGTAATCTGAAACGGACCAATAAAACGCGGCGTCAACTTCTTTGACTTCAGTGCTCGACCAACACCCGTCGTAGGAGTCACCCCCAGGAACACATGATCTCCCTCTTGAAATTCAAGTGTTCTTCGCCTTTTATCATGATAGCTCTTCTGACGACTTTGAGAAGCCTTCATCTTCTTCTGAATCATCTTAATCTTTTCCGTCGTCTCTTGAACAATTTCTGGTCCAATCACTGCACTTTCACCAGATTTATACCAACACAGTGGTGTCCTACACCTCCTACCATACAAGGCTTCAAATGGAGCCATACCAATACTCGAATGGTAGCTGTTGTTGTAAGTAAATTCAATCAACGGCAAATAACTATCCCATGCTCCACCCTTTTCCAATACACAAGCACGCAATAGGTCTTCCAATGATTGAATCGTCCTTTCAGTTTGACCATCAGTCTGTGGATGATAAGCAGAACTCAACCTTAATTTAGTACCCAAGGCCTTCTGTAACCCTTCCCAAAATCTGGATGTAAATCTTGGATCTCTATCTGATACGATACTCGAAGGAATACCATGCAAACTTACTATTTTCTCAATGTACAACTGTGCCAACCTTTCCATAGAATAATCCATTCTCATCGGTGTGAAGTGGGCAGACTTCGTCAGTCTATCCACAATAATCCAAATGGCTTCATAGTTCTTAACTGTTCTTGGCAATCCAGATACAAAGTCCATGGATATGCTATCCCACTTCCATTCAGGAATAAATAAAGGCTGCATAGTCCCATACGGCTTCTAATGTTCGATCTTTGACTTCTGACAAGTCAAACAAGAATAAACAAATTCAGCTATTTCCTTTTTCATTCCCGGCCACCAGAATAACTTCTTCAAATCATGGTACATCTTAGTAGCACCAGGGTGAATACTCAATCCACTACGATGTCCTTCTTCCAAGATACTCTTCTTTAGTTCAGTAACGTCAGGAATACAAACACGGTCGCCAAATCTCATTATGCCATTCTCATCAATTCTGAACTCACCTCCTTTTCCTTGGTTAATCAAAGTCAATCTGCCAACTAGTCCCACATCTTCCTTCTGCCTTTCTCTGATTTCATCAAGAATTCCACTTGTCAGCTTTAACATACCTAACTTGATACTATTCGAAGTGCCTTCTGTAACACCCCTTTTTACCCCTTAAAATAATAAGCATATAATCAGAGAATAAGCATGCATATAACTCAAAGGGCGTCACATCGACGTTTGCAAAAACTGAAAAGCTTTTAAAACCGACAGCATTTATCCACAAAATACAATACACCTGGTCATTTCAGCGGAAAGTAATACTCATGTGTTTCATATAAATGATACATGTCCCATACCATGATCATATCTCCATAAACAACTCATAAGATAACCATAATCATAATATTTGGCTTAAGGCCTCTCAACAACAAGTAACTAATTAAACATGTTCACAAGTTATAACAAAATACATAAACAAATAGAACATGAGTTCAACGTCTAAGCTACCCAGTGTTACATGACCAGAGCATCGACTCGCTACTTAATTACCAAGCAACTCGGAAGAAACTCCGACTAGATCACACACCAGCTACTAATCGTCAAACCTGTATGTCGCCAAACGAGGGAAACATTAAAACAGAAGGGTGAGAATACGAACCATTATGAAGAAAGTATAATGAGATACAATGGTTAAATCAACAATTATAGGAATGCATTACACTTGCCTAATCATGAAATTAATACTAATCATAATTCACATATATTAAGCATACACCAAGTATAAGAGTATAATATCTCAATACTATATTCTCAATTATACACATATCCATAATTATCACATATTCTCGCATTTAACCAATTACGTATTCAAATATCACCCCTTCTCAATTATCAACTAATACAATTATCACTACAACACCAAGTGTACATAATCAATTACCAAACTCATACACATAGCATCACAACATCAATGCACATAATCAATTGTTCACTCGTACACTTATCACAACAACATAATGCACATAATCAATTATCACATTCATGCACACATCATAACAACATAATGCACATAATCAACTATCACATAACTCTAATGTGGCTCAATGAAACATGTGACACTATGCATGTGGTACCAATGTGAAATTCTGAGTTTCACCGGCCTCCGATTCATAACTCGAGAATCTAAGCCACACTTCCGATCCGGACAAGACCAAAGTCCACCAATTGTAAACATATAGTTTACGGCTCCCGATTCACTCTAGTATCCAAGCCCGCTTGTGTTTCAAAGCAAATCCACCTATGTTTAAAGGCACACTATGATATGAATGTATGTACAATGTCACAAATATATGCAATTAAGATCATCTCTACCATCTTAACTTCCCGCATATCACATAGCATTACAACATCAATGCACATAATCAATTGTTCACTCGTACACTTATCACAACAACATAATGCACATAATCAATTATCACATTCATGCACACATCATAACAACATAATGCACATAATCAACTATCACATAACTCTAATGTGGCTCAATGAAACATGTGACACTATGCATGTGGTACCAATGTGAAATTCTGAGTTTCACCGGCCTCCGATTCATAACTCGAGAATCTAAGCCACACTTCCGATCCGGACAAGACCAAAGTCCACCAATTGTAAACATATAGTTTACGGCTCCCGATTCACTCTAGTATCCAAGCCCGCTTGTGTTTCAAAGCAAGTCCACGTATGTTTCAAGGCACACTATGATATGAATGTATGTACAATGTCACAAATATATGCAATTAAGATCATCTCTACCATCTTAACTTCCCGCATATCACAATAATTCAACCCTATGAATTATCCACCAAACATTCACAACACACACATCATTCACATACAAGAGGTCAATTAATCAATTACGATTCACACAATCCAATTAACACTAGTAACCATACTATCTCATGTTAATTCTCATTTTGCCAATTATACATGAACACACACTTTCAACATCAAGCAATTAATCATTAGAATTAATATTAATCAACTAATCACAGAGAATCAATATTAGCACAACATCATTGGCATGGAAATATATATTTCTCAACATACATATTCAAGACAAAACACAATTACAGACAAATCCTCAAAATACCGTAATTTACCAACAAAACGAATAATTGATCTAATTCCAAATTTATTCCAATCAATTGAACTCATTGAAATTAATTTAACTATTAATTAAATCAACTAATTAATAATTATATTACATTAGTTCCAATTTACTCTATTATTTTCTATTACAAAACCAATATTTAATATAAGAAATATTCAAATTTACCCAATTTCGATCGGTTCGTAAAACATCACAATTTCAACAAAATAACACCACCACATTAATCTACTAATTAAACTTAGCTACCACGTAAATTTTCATTAAATTCCGCTAACTAATTTTACCGTTTAATTCGGCTATTTCGATCCAACGGGACTATTTTACATTTCATTTTATTTTCTAACGGTCACTGTTACACAATTTATTCTGATACTACTTTCATTATATATCATTTCCTAATCATGTTTCATTACCATTTTTTCATACCATTGTATTTATTCCTTAAGTACCAACATGGAACATGACATATATATGTTTGAAGCCAAAAAGAAAAGAAAGTAACAGCACCCAATAAAAAAGCATGAAACGAAACATGTAACAACACCCTATAACCTTACCGTCTTCACCCAATTCCATTTCCAGTTACCCAATTCTAGTTCCAATTTTCATTGCACGCATAGAAGTACTAGGGGGTGCTTATTTGATAACACGTTTTCTACTCGAATAACAACAACAACAACAAATAAATCAAGAACAACATCACATATTTCATGTTATTCACGATAGAATTTCAGTTCCTAACAACAAAAACCTAATCATGTTAATCTATCCATTATCCCCATCATACTAACCCATAATAATAGGGATTCTCTCCCTTACTCTTCAATGTGCTTCAAACCCTAGCTTTTGCCCTTCTTGTTCTTCCCCTTTCTTCCTCTTCCTCCTCTCCAAAATGAGCCAAAGTTATGATACCTCTACTCTTCCCAAACCCTTACTATATTATTCATATTGGGCTTAACCCATATAATTCCACTTCTAATTAAATAGGCCCAATTTGATAAAATAGAGTAGTCAAATAAATAATTATGCTCCAACAAATAATATTATTACCCTTAATATTATTTTCCGATTAATCCAATTAAATTCAACTTTATCTCAAATAAATAAAATCCAATAATAATATTATTTCTAATATTATTTCTCTACATACTCCACTTTATTAATTCTTCGATTAACCGAATAAATTCCAACTTCACTTAATAATCCGAACATGTTTCTCAATAACACCGACGATCCAATTAATTATCAAACTTCGTCCAAATTAAGTAAATAAATCCTTATTTAATTTAATTAGTCAGTTAATTAAATTCGGGATGTTATAACTCTCCCCCACTTAAAAGATTTTCGTCCTCGAAAATTCCGTCGACACAACCATCTCAACACCAAAACCACATCCACTCTCTCTCTCGATTCATACCGATACAAAAGGTTCTACACTTACGACCACACAAAGCTTCAAAAGATGTCATTCCAATATCTGAAGAAGATACCAAGCAAATACACAATCCTTTTGATGCACAACTTAGCAAGTCTCTTCATCGAATAATCCATCTTTATCGGAATAAAACGAGCACATTTCGCCAACTATCCACACTGACCCAACTCACTTCACAATTACTCGATGCCTCGGCAATCTCGAAACAAAATCCATAGAGATACTATCTCACTTCAACTCGAAAATAGATAACTGTTGCACCAAATGAAACGGTTCCTGACAAATCCAACTTGTTATACCCCAAAATTTGCTCGCATCTTTTTTCAAGAAAACTCCAATCTGAAAATTAAGAGTCTCATATAATCATGGATTTTTATTTCAACAAATATCCTGACATATGAAATACTTAGTTTTTAGAATTTTTCTTATACAGTAATTTGGCTTGCAGTTGAATTTATTCTTACGCAAACGCCAAATACTGTTTATTACTTCACACATGCTATTTATTTATTTACAGATAAATAGTACTGACACAATTGGTACAGAGTTAAATCTTTTTGCAGGCGCAAAATCAGGAAACTCAGACTGTACTGGTAACAAGTAGATTATTATTATCTTTTGTTTCCCACTAATTTTTGTACTATATTCCATTATTTTCAAAAATCTTTTCAAATCTCTTTTTCAAAAATCAAATCCTAACTTTATTCTCTACATCTCTCTTTTTCCCAACACTATCATACAATTTCTTTCAAATCTTATTTCCACTCAAATTTTCCTTTTGTACGGAATCACATCATTCCCCAACGTCTCTATCCTTCTTTCCATTCTATAAATACCTCTCATTTTCTCATAAAAATCTCACATCAAATTCTAATTCATCTCTCAAATTTCTACTTCATAATCCATCCTTTCATCTTCCCCGACAAAATGGCAAAGCGGTGGGAAACGTGTTTTCTTATGGTCATCACCATTGCTACGGTGATCATGTCTTTCTTCTGTCTACATAGCCCGGAACACTGTGGACCTGGGATGCTTATGCTCCCAATCATCTACATGTTACTATTTGTAGCATGGGTTATCAATCGTCATTCTTAAAATTTACCGTATTTCTTATTTCTTAAATGTACCGTTTATTCGTCGTACTGTTCAATATAGTATGTAATATTTGTACTGTCAGTATTAAATGTTGTACTATTTGTCATAATATTGCTTAATTACTCAGATAATATTTTGTGTGTTTTCGGCCAGTCAAATATTCATTTTTCTGTGCATTAAATGATTTTCAGGGTTATTATCGGTAATTTTGCCCGCATACAGCAAATATTAGTTATTTATTATGTCTGTGTTTTTTTTAACAAGTCATGTAAATAAACTTTCATTTTTCACATAAAACAAAAACAAAAACAACAAAAAAAGAAAATTAACTTTGACTGTTGATTTTTCACTCTAACTGCTACGTCAATACCTGAACAGTCAGTTGACAGCCAAACTGCTGGCAGTACAATTCTCAGTGATTTATACCATCAATCAAATCAATATTTTACAATTAAAAATTCCAAGATTTTTGTTCTAGAAGTCTTCTGAATATCACGCGATTAGCAGAGACTCAACACTGCACAAAAATCAGGTACGTTTAACTGTCTCCTACACAAACAGTCCCTGACTAGGGTTTTCTTGTTTTTACAGGAGAAACAAGTTTTTGAGACCTCAAATGGATTTCATGCACATCCATATATCTCAAAGTACCATCATACAAATTTTCAAACTTCAATTCACTCAGACGCACCGTCAGCAGCTCAAACAGTCAACAGACGACCCGTTTGACCAAAAAGTCAACAGACAGTCAAAAATGAATTTTTTTGTCAAAGTCCATATTTTGTCAAAGGATTCATCATTTGATCATTGGATGATCATAATTCATCAAGGAAAGATCAAAAATCAACAAAACTCTAAGATTCAAAATTAGGGTTTTTGCCTGAAAAGTCAACTCAACTTTGACTGGTCATAACTCTCTCATCCTTCATCCAAAAAATTCAAAATAAAGCTCATTTTGAAGGAAATTCAATTATCTTTCAAATGCAATTGATCCCATTGTCATTGCATTCACCATTTGAAAAATATGACCAAAGACATTACAGGTCATTTTCAAAGTCAACAAAAAGACACTTTTTTCAAAAGGACACACAAGGAGCATCAAAAATCATTTTGACATGAGACCAAAGACATTGGTTAGAGGACTCTTTGTGGTTTCCAAAAAGTGCAAGATCTCCTTCATATGACAAAAATTGAGGGATTTACCTCTTGTTGAAGTTGGCTAAATTTTGGGAAAATACATGAAATCAACATTGCTCAAAAATGTGTTTTTTCCAAATGGGGCCAAGTTTTCATGGTTCAAACATCATTTCCATAATATAATGGGCCTCCCACGACCAAGACAAAGCCCACATCATTTTTATCCATTTTTGATTTAATTTTATCACATATAAGATTAAATTTAAAAAGGAAAATGGAAGGATAATGCATAGCTTGAATTCCAAGCATGACTCATCAAGAGAATCATTCAACTCTGTCCCAAGCCAAAGTACAGCAGAGGGAGAGAAGAAAATCAAGCCATAGTGGCTTAAATGCCAAGCTACACATGTGGAAAAAGTCAAAAATTCAACAAAGCACTTATTGCTTTCTAGCTTAGATTTTAAGCACTTCAATGCTTATATATAGGCTAGCATACTTCAGTAATGAAGGGAGACAAGTTCAGAAACAAAGCCTTGCTTGTAACACACTTGTAATCACTTGAAACTTTTCAAAGAAATCTCAAATTCGAATTTTGAATTCCAGTCACTTTCCATACAAACTAAACATTCTAATACCTTCCTCAAGCATCACTGAACATATCTCAATCATTTCCAAGTCTTGAAACCTCATAAATCGAGCTACCTAGGCCACGGTTTGTTCAAACTAAAACTAACTTATATCTCATAACACACGCATATCTAGCAAGATGTAGACATATATTTGAACTTAGTGTGGTGTGTAGATCGTTTCTGGACATTTAATTAAGGTTTGGTTGCTTATATACGAAGTTACCATTTTAGGGTTCATACTCTCCAAATTAGGGCTTTCTGAAATAAGCAAAATTACAGGTTCTAAGTGGTACCATTGAATTCGTATGGACTAGACGAATTGAATGGGCATGTCGCGCCAAATTTATAAACACGTTTACCCCTATTCGCTATTTTGCAGGTTTAAGCATCACTTATTATAGCGCTTTTTTACAAAAGCGCTGTTAAAGGTGTTGTCTGGAGGTTGAAGACGAAGACGTGTCTTCCCCCCATTGGTTCAGACGCGCGCGTGTTTTTTTTAAATTTGTCTCTGATTCTGTGCTTTGCAGGTGTAACTTTTACCACGTGCCTCAATATCTGGGCCATCTGATCTCATTTAATTACTCATCCAACGCATCAGAATGAATCCCCATACCATGGACTCTCAGATTAATCACACATGATCATGTATCCTTTTATTTTCTATTTTATTTTAATTTTCTTTGCAAAATTAATTAAAAATAGTTTTAAAAATCCAAAAAATACACAAAAAATATTTTTAGACTTCTAAAATAATATATTATTTTCTGAAATAAAAATATTTTATTTTTCTTCAAAATTTCAATATTTTGCATAATTAATTAGTATATATTTATATGTTTGCTTTTTAATTATTCTAACCAATCAAAAAATCATTAAAAAAATTGTTCTTTATATTAAATATTGTTTATATGTTATAAACTAATTTTGTACATATTTAGGATAATTTTCTCTTTAAGTTTTAATTATTTGTATAATTATTTGCATAATTATGTTTTAATATAGCTTAATCAATTTCAAAAATTCCAAAAAAAATTAGTTTTGTTTTAAAATTAATTGACAAATATTTTGTACATATTTTAAACTTAATTTCTAGGTTTAAATCTATTTTCATCTTTTTTCTTCATTTTAATTTAATTAATCACGCATTAATTATAATTAAAATCAATCATAAAAAATCCAAAAAACATGCCTTTTATTTTTCTTGCAATTTAAATTCCTAGATAAATGTATAGGATGTCAAATTCATGTAAATAGGCTAGTTTACATTTCCTGCACAATCGATGTAATAGCGTAGATTTACTTTCCGCACTTTACATTTCCGCATTTTAATTTCCAGCAAATATAAACTGCGTGTATGTCAAAGATAAAATTGAACCGTTAGATCACTAACTTCAAAGATAAAATATCTGAATACAAACACAATCACACTTGCACCTCTTAAGGTAATCCCTTCTCATTCTTTTCAAAATCAAAGTCAAAATTCCACTGTTTCGAGTACAAAATCGAACCTTTTGTTTGTATCCGGTGAAAGGATAGATTTTTAAAGGAAATAAGGATAAAGACCTTACAACTCAGGGTAGACCTCCTAGTTTGCTTGCTCAAATCAAAACAAACAAAATTCTCATACACTGTTGTTTTTCAAAACAAAACTTTCCAAAAAGACAATATTTTGTATACATTCAAACACGGATCATTACAAAGTTAACGTTCTTTTCAAAACATCTTTCGAAAGATAAACAAACATTTTGTATACATCCACACAAGGATCATTACAAAATTCAATTTACAAAGGTATTTAAAACCACATATGAGCATTCTAAAGCAATTGAAAAGTAATCGAAAAACAAGTGAGCTAAGCAAACTTAAGAGCCCATGGATAACCATGGATACAAAGGGTGCTAACACCTTCCCTTTGTATAACTTACCCCCTTACCCAGAATTTCTTAAAGGTCTTTTTTCTGTTTCTTTTATAAACCTTTCCTTAATTGGATAAAATAAAAGGTCGGTGGCGACTCTGTGAATTTTCAAAAAATGCGAAAGCATAAGCGATAAAAAAGAGTCAGTTCACGTATCTCTCCCGCTCAGAGGTATGGCCCGAAGAAAAACGGAGGTCCACACAACTCAAATACATAATTCCGGTATATCCCTCTTCATACTTTACCACTACACATTTCCTCAAATCTCGATACATCATTAACACCATGATTAATACTCAAATCATTATGATGTTCCTCATCCAAAATTCTCTTTGTCCGAATTCTAACCATCAAGAATACAAACTCGATCACAATATCTCATGACACCATTCTCGACAATCCAAAAGTTACTACTTTTTCCTTGATTAATCAATATCATCTTGTCAACCAATTGAAAAAATCCAATTTCTAACCTTCTCAAATCTTGTCAAAATATTGCAAGTAGGCTTCAACATACCAACTTAACACACGAAGACGTCGCTTCACAACCAAACTCGACCCTCTAAATCGTTCCAACGATTTCTAATTCTTGAATCCTCAACATAACTTATAAAATTATTTCCTACTCAATGCATCGGCCACAACAGTTGTATCAATAACTACACTTCCATGCATAACAGATAAAACATGATCCAATCTTATAGCACAATCCAAAGAATAAAATAATGCGTTGCACCATTATCAATAATAAAGCACGTACCTCAGATTAACTTATCCTTAGAAGTAGTCTCAGCACCAGACAACGCAAACACTTTTCCTTTCGCTTGATCCTTCTTTGGCTTATCGCACATGGCACAATTGTGTCCTTGCTCACCACAACTGTAGCAAATCCTACTCGAACCAACTCCACAATCAACAGTTTTGTGACCCGTCTCGCCACACCTGTAGCACTTAATCGGAGTAGAAGCTCCTCCCCCACCAGGCTTCTTGTCAAGACCAGATTGTTCCCTCATGTCATCATACGATTTCTCACGGAACTGTTCTCCTCCTCGTTTCAACTGTAGAAACCTCACCCCTTTCTTTCCACGCACATCTTCTGGAAAATAGCTTCCCAAAAATGCATCACGGAAAAGAGTCCAAGTAACTTCAATACCTTCTATTTCAAATCTCCGCACAGTATTACTCCACCAAACGTCAGCTTCTTTTGTCAGCATGTGAGTACCAAACTGTACCTTCTGTACATTAGTACAACTCACGACTTGAAAGATCTTCTCAATTTCTCTCATCCATGCGTGCGCTTTGTCAGGTCCATACCCTCCTTCAAAGATCCGCGGGTTGCACCTTTGAAAGTCTCCAAAAGCACGGAACTCATCCTTTCCTCCATAACCGACATTCTCTTGCGGCTCTTGTCCAATCGCACCAGTCCGCCTCATCATTGCCTCAACATTAATGTCAACATTCCTTCCCGCAACCATCGTCCTAAACAACCAAACAACCAGACAAAACAGTATCGATCGTGTCAGATACACAAATCAAATACAACAGGATAAAAGACAATAATAACCTTGACCAACTGGTCGACCATGCTCTGATACCACTAATGTAACACCCCTTTTTACCCCATAAAATAATAAGCATATAATCAGAGAATAAGCATGCATATAACTCAAAGGGCGTCACATCGACGTTTGCAAAAACTGAAAAGCTTTTAAAACCGACAGCATTTATCCACAAAATACAATACACCTGGTCATTTCAAATAACACCTTACATATAATCATAATTCATCCAAAATATGCATTAACAGCGGAAAGTAATACTCATGTGTTTCATATAAATGATACATGTCCCATACCATGATCATATCTCCATAAACAACTCATAAGATAACCATAATCATAATATTTAGCTTAAGGCCTCTCAACAACAAATAACTAATTAAACATGTTCACAAGTTATAACAAAACACATAAACAAATAGAACATGAGTTCAACGTCTAAGCTACCCAGTGTTACATGACCAGAGCATCGACTCGCTACTTAAATACCAAGCAACTCGGAAGAAACTCCGACTAGATCACACACCAGCTACTAATCGTCAAACCTGTATGTCGCCAAACGAGGGCAACATTAAAACAGAAGGGTGAGAATACGAACCATTATGAAGAAAGTATAATGAGATACAATGGTTAAATCAACAATTATAGGAATGCATTACACTTGCCTAATCATGAAATTAATACTAATCATAATTCACATATATTAAGCATACACCAAGTATAAGAGTATAATATCTCAATACTATATTCTCAATTATACACATATCCATAATTATCACATATTCTCGCATTTAACCAATTACGTATTCAAATATCACCCCTTCTCAATTATCAACTAATACAATTATCACTACAACACCAAGTGTACATAATCAATTACCAAACTCATACACATAGCATCACAACATCAATGCACATAATCAATTGTTCACTCGTACACTTATCACAACAACATAATGCACATAATCAATTATCACATTCATGCACACATCATAACAACATAATGCACATAATCAACTATCACATAACTCTAATGTGGCTCAATGAAACATGTGACACTATGCATGTGGTACCAATGTGAAATTCTGAGTTTCACCGGCCTCCGATTCATAACTCGAGAATCTAAGCCACACTTCTGATCCGGACAAGACCAAAGTCCACCAATTGTAAACATATAGTTTACGGCTCCCGATTCACTCTAGAATCCAAGCCCGCTTGTGTTTCAAAGCAAATCCACCTATGTTTCAAGGCACACTATGATATGAATGTATGTACAATGTCACAAATATATGCAATTAAGATCATCTCTACCATCTTAACTTCCCGCATATCACAATAATTCAACCCTATGAATTATCCACCAATTGTACACAACATTCACAATACACACATCATTTACATACAAGAGGTCAATTAATCAATTACGATTCACACAATCCAATTAACACTAGTAACCATACTATCTCATGTTAATTCTCATTTTGCCAATTATACATGAACACACACTTTCAACATCAAGCAATTAATCATTAGAATTAATATTAATCAACTAATCACAAAGAATCAATATTAGCACAACATCATTGGCATGGAAATATATATTTCTCAACATACATATTCAAGACAAAACACAATTACAGACAAATCCTCAAAATACCGTAATTTACCGACAAATCGAATAATTGATCTAATTCCAAATTTATTCCAATCAATTGAACTCATTGAAATTAATTCAACTATTAATTAAATCAACTAATTAATAATTATATTACATTAGTTCCAATTCACTCTATTATTTTCTATTACAAATCCAATATTTAATATAAGAAATATTCAAATTTACCCAATTTCGATCGGTTCGTAAAACATCACAATTTCAACAAAATAACACCACCACATGAATCTACTAATTAAACTTAGCTACCACGTAAATTTTCATTAAATTCCGCTAACTAATTTTACCGTTTAATTCGGCTATTTCGATCAAACGGGACTATTTTACATTTCATTTTATTTTCTAACGGTCAAACGGGACTATTTTACATTTCATTTCATGTTTCATTACCATTTTTTCATACCATTGTATTTATTCCTTAAGTACCAACATGGAACATGACATATATATGTATGAAGCCAAAAAGAAAAGAAAGTAACAGCACCCAATAAAAAAGCATGAAACGAAACATGTAACAACACCCTATAACCTTACCGTCTTCACCCAATTCCATTTCCAGTTACCCAATTCTAGTTCCAATTTTCATTGCACGCATAGAAGTACTAGGGGGTGCTTATTTGATAACACGTTTTCTACTCGAATAACAACAACAACAACAAATAAATCAAGAACAACATCACATATTTCATGTTATTCACGATAGAATTTCAGTTCCTAACAACAAAAACCTAATCATGTTAATCTATCCATTATCCCCATCATACTAACCCATAATAATAGGGATTCTCCCCCTTACTCTTCAATGTGCTTCAAACCCTAGCTTTTGCCCTTCTTGTTCTTCCCCTTTCTTCCTCTTCCTCCTCTCCAAAATGAGCCAAAGTTATGATACCTCTACTCTTCCCAAACCCTTACTATATTATTCATATTGGGCTTAACCCATATAATTCCACTTTTAACTAAATAGGCCCAATTTGATAAAATAGAGTAGTCAAATAAATAATTATGCTCCAACAAATAATATTATTACCCTTAATATTATTTTCCGATTAATCCAATTAAATCCGACTTTATCTCAAATAAATAAAATCCAATAATAATATTATTTCTAATATTATTTCTCTACATACTCCACTTTATTAATTCTTCGATTAACCGAATAAATTCCAACTTCACTTAATAATCCAAACATGTTTCTCAATAACACCGACGATCCAATTAATTATCAAACTTCGTCAAAATTAAGTAAATAAATCCTTATTTAATTTAATTAGTCAGTTAATTAAATTCGGGATGTTACACCTTCACATACCAAACTTAAATCCCGGAATTGTTCAATCAAATCTAGTTCTCGCACCATCAACATCGACATATGCAAGGACTTCCTACTCAAAGCGTCAGCAACAACATTCGCCTTACCCGGATGGTAATTCAGCTCAAAATCATAATCTTTAAGGAACTCTAACCACCTCCTCTGTCTCATATTAAGCTCCTTCTGGTCGAATAGGTACTTCAGACTCTTATGATCACTAAATACCTCGAACCGTGAACCATAAAGGTAATGTCTCCATAATTTCAACACAAACACCACTGCTGCCAACTCTAAGTCATGAGTCGGGTAATTCTTCTCATGCACTTTAAGTTGTCTCGACGCATAAGCGACTACCTGTTGGTTTTGCATTAGTACACCTCCAAGTCCCATCAATGAAGCGTCACAATACACCACAAAAGATTCTGCCGGATTCGGCAAAATTAAAATAGGAGCACTAGTCAGCCTCTTCTTTAATTCTTGGAATCCTTCTTCGCATTTCGAGTCCCAAACGAACGCTTGACCCTTCCTAGTCAACTTCGTCAATGGTAGAGCTAACTTTGAAAATCCTTCTATAAACTTCCGATAGTAACCTGCAAGACCCAGATAGCTACGAATTTCAGTCACGGACTTCGGAGCTTCCCACTGAGACACAGCTTCTACCTTTGCTGGATCTACGGCAATACCGTTCTTGGAAATTACATGACCCAGGAAACTCACTTCACTTAACCAGAAATCACATTTCGACAGTTTGGCATAAAGCTTCTTCTCTTTCAACACTCCCAGTACAATTCTGAGATGCTCTGCATGTTCTTCTTCACTTTTGGAATATATCAGAATGTCGTCAATGAACACCACGACGAACTTATCAAGATAAGGATGAAAAATTCTATTCATATATTCCATGAAAACACCAGGAGCGTTAGTAACTCCAAACGTCATCACAGTGTATTCATAATGACCATACCTCGTTCTGAACGCAGTCTTCTGAATATCGTCCGCCTTCACACGAATCTGATGATACCCAGACCTCAAATCAATTTTACTGAATATACTAGCTCCGACCAACTAATCCATCAAATCATCAATCCTCGGCAATGGATACCGATTCTTGATAGTAACTTTATTCAGTTGTCTGTAGTCTACACACAACCTCATAGATCCTTCCTTCTTCTTTACCAATAACACCGGTGCACCCCACGGTGACACGCTCGGACGAATGAACTCCTTCTCCAACAATTCTTCTAATTGACTCTTCAATTCGGTCAATTCAGATGCTGACATTCTAAAGGTGCCATCGATATAGGACTAGTTCCAGGAACTAACTCAATGGCAAACTCTACTTCCCTTTCAGGTGGTAGCTCTCTAACATCTTCTGGAAAAGCTTCTGGAAATTCTCGTACCACTGGTAGTTCATTACTCACTACTCTTCCTTTCACTTCCATCGACACAAAAAGCATAAACACGGCTGCCCCGTCTTGAATTGCTTCACCCACTTGTCTTGCAGTCATTGCCAACTCATCGACATTAACTTCTTCAGGAAAGATGACCGTCTTCGTAAAACAGTTGATATGAACTCGGTTAAATTGCAACCAGTTCATCCCCAAAATAACGTCAAGTTGTTTGAGCGGAAGGCATACTAAGTCCATTCCAAACTTCCTACCAAATATATCCACAGGACAGTTCAAACATGCAGATGAAGTGGTCACTGAACCCGACGCAGGAGTGTCAATAACCATACTTCCACTAATCTTTGATATCTCTAAATTTAGCCTCTTAGCACAATCCAATGAAATAAATGAGTGAGTCGCACCAGTATCAATAATCGCAATTAAAGGTGTGTTATGTATGAAACACGTACCTTTAATCAGTCTATCCTCCGGAGTAGTTTCTGATCCGGGCAAAGCAAAGACTTTCCCTCCAGCTTGGTCCTTCTTTGGCTTGGTGCACTGCGGACTGATATGACCCTCTTCGCCACAGTTATAGCAAGTTACGATTCTCATTTTGCAGTCAGCAGCAATATGACCCATTCTGTTACACTTGAAGCACTTCTTCTCTTCTTTCTTGCACTCATTCCTCTTATGTCCTGTTTCACCACAGTTGAAGCACCTAAAGGGAGCACCAGAATCTCCCCCACTAGGCCTTTTCCAATTACCAGCCCTTGGGTTTCCCTTACCATATGGTGTACCTCTGTCCATAGGCTTCTTACCCTTCTTATCAACTAACTTGCGAGAGTGAGATGATTTCAGCTTAAGACTGTCTTCCTCAAAGATTCTGCTACAGTCCACTAAATCAGCAAATCGGCGAATTCTTTGATACCTGATACCCTGCTTGATCTCATCACGAAGACCATTCTCAAACTTGATACACTTAGAGAATTCTCCAGCTGCATCGTTGGTGTAGTGTATGTAATGCTTAGCCAATTCCACAAATTTGGAAGCATATTCCGGCACTGTCATACTACCCTGTTTCAGCTTCAAGAACTCAATTTCCTTCCTTCCCCGCACATCTTCAGGAAAGTACTTCCTCAGAAATTCTCTCTTGAATATGGCCCAAGTAATCGCAATCCCATCTGAATCCAACTCAATCCTAGTAGTAACCCACCAGTCATCAGCTTCTTCTGATAGCATGTGAGTACCGTACCTCACCTTCAGATTTTCTGCACAATCGATCACTCGGAAGATCCTCTCGATCTCTTTCAACCATTTTTGAGCACCATCAGGGTCATGAGTGCCTTTGAACAGTGGAGGATTGTTCCTCTGAAAGCTGTTCAACTGCCTGTCAGCACCAATCGCAGCTCCATTAGCATTCCCTCCCAGTACACCAGCAATCATGCCTAGAGCCTCTGCGATAGCGTCATCGTTCCTTCCACCTCTTCCAGCCATTGTTCTGCTAAATCACAAAACAATCTCATCAGAATAGAAGTATCGACAGTGTTTACCTTACACTAGTCGCATACAAGGGAACACTGACACTAAGACTCTGACTCTAACGACCGACTATGCTCTGATACCACTATTGTAACACCCTTCTAAACCCCCGCGGAAATATATTATAATCAGAGTAAATAAACAGCAAGGATGCTACAATTATTAAATAAACAAAACATCAAGTCGATTGTCATGCTTTATTAGAAATTAACCAATATCAAACATGTGTTTAGCACAGCGGAACTTAATTCAACAGTATTAGGAAACAACTCCACACAAATACTCAATACATAATCTATAGCCAAAATGGCAACAAATTATAACAAGTAACGCTAAACTAATCGATCCCAGTGTTACAATCAGAGCATGACTCGACACGAACTACGGGCTAGCCTACAAGCTATCTTCACCCAATCAAGACGCCGCTACATCCTTAATCTGAAATCATCAAAGTAAGGGTGAATTTCATTCGAATTAATAACCATTATACAATCATAAGCAATAAGATCTCATAGCAATCATCATCCATTCAACATACATATAATCGGAAATTATTATAACCAGCAAGCATCAGTACATAAGCATCATCTATCACACCACACAATCATCCAGTTATATCAAGCTATAATGCAATGAATGGACTGACACTAATGCATGTGGTACCAAAATTCGTGAAATCATATTCACAGGACTTCTCTCTTTGATACTGCCCTCTAGTCGCTCACACCCCACATGGGCACACGACTACTGCCTCATCGCTCACACCCCACATGGGCACACGATGACTTCCCGCTAATCTCCGCACAATGGGAATTAGCCTTCCAATGCAAATGATTCATGAATAATGCACACATGACACATACTTATATCATCATATATCATCATCAATCCGATGCTTAACATCGCTTATCACCTCTTACCAATAACGTCACGACAAGTATGTATATGTATAAGCATCATTCAATCATTCACATGTGTACACCACATTAGCACAATAACATACACATCATATTAATGTTAATTGCCACCATAATCCAATTCAACAATAATTTAATCGAACAAATAAAATAAGGTCGGCCACTGCCCGTATTATTACTTTATCAAATAAAGCATCTCATTATCTTCGCAACGCCCCAAACGGCACGTAAATCGGATACTCGGATCAAAAGTTATGGGTTCTTAAAAATAAAATATTTTTAGAAAAATGTTGCAGAACCCGGTTCGTCCCACATGGGAACCGGTTCCTGGCTGCTTCCAAAAACACGCCTCTGATTTTTACTATGGGGAACCTGGTTGTCCCTATCTGGGAACCGGTTCCCAGCAACCCAGAATCCACACCTCTCTGTTTTTATAAGGGGGAACCGGTTCGTCCCACATGGGAACCGGTTCCTACGTACCTGCACAGCCAAATTCACCATTTTGACAGCATTTACCCTATCCCATTTCCCCAATTTCAGGTACATACAAACATAGCACACAAATACCATCAATTTTCACATCATCACACATTTCAGACAAGTTTTATACAAGTATTAACAGCACATATCATGAGTATTAACAGAATCATGTAATTCATACAAATTCATCAAAACCTAACAAAATTCCCCAAACCCGACACGTACGATTGAACTAGACAATAATCCTAATCAATCCTACTACCTACAATCGCATAAGGATTACTAACCCGAAGAATCCCCCCTTACCTCAGAGTTGAATCTTTGAAGGTCTTCTTCCCCTTTGGCTCTTCTCTCTTTCACGTGTTCTTCCTTTCTCAGACTCTGTCTCCTTTTCTTCTCCTCCTCTTTTCCCAATTCCTTTTATTTTATGAAAAATAAAATATTATATTATAATGGGCTTGCTTAGTTAACACCCCCCCTTTTGCTAACCACCACTCTAGCCCAAACCAATATTTCATCATTTACCAAATAATTCCCAAAAATTATTAATTCTTATAATTTAATTAAAAATAATTAAATTAATAAGCAAGAATTAACGGGGTGTTACAGTTACCAGCAAAAGTCTAGTAGTTACTAGCCTTTTCCTTAAAGTCTTGTGGTTACAGGCATTCTCCGGTTGGGTCTGATTGTTATTAGTCCTTCCTTTCAAAGTCCGGTTGTTATCGGCAAAGGTCCAGTAGTTGACTGGCGTTTCTTGTTTGTGTCAAGCATTTAATAGTATCCCTTGTGTGGAATCAGTGGTAGGTGGTGCCCTCTCTCAAAATCACAATTACAAAATGTCTCTTCAGAGTTGTTACTCCAGGGTGCAAATTTTTGGGTTCTTTGGTATTCAATCCACTCGCACCTCAAATGTCTCGAACTTGTGTCGTTCGTACATTCAGGTTCAAGAAGATTGAATAGGGGAAGCTGTTGCACCCCAAAATTTGCCCACTTATTTATACCCAATTAGCTTTCATATCACATTCATGTGCATACCTCATGTAGGTCATTTATCTAATACATTCATTCATATCATGGTTACTGTTCAAGAGAGTTGATGAAAAAGAGAAGGTTTGGAGTATAATTATATGGCCTCATTTCCATTGACATATTCCTAAAATCAGGGTTTCATCCTCTTCAATTCAAAGCTCTGATCAAAAGATGCAATTCTCAAATTCATGGTTTTCAAACTAGGGTTTTGACCAAAGTCAACCCTTGTTGACTTTTGGTCAACATTTAATCTGGAGATGATTTTTGAATGTGAAATGTGATCGTCCTGAAGAAATATTCATTAGAGCTTCTTTGCTGGGAAATTGATTGAGAATGAGATCAGGAACTGAGTAATCGGGAAATTCATCGGCAATTTGAAAAATCAGGAAAAGTTGACTTTTTTGGTCAAAATCAAGGTCAACCGTCAAATATTGACTTTTGGTAAAAAATCGGTCAAAGAAAGTCAAAGAAATAAATAAAATCAAGAAAATGTCAAAACTGCCAAATCCGGAAAATTAGTTGAAATGGAAACTCACTAAAAGAGGAAAGTCACAACACTTAGAATTATTTTGACACTTTTGGAATGAACAAGCAGTCAACTTCAAGCCCTGATTACACGCGTCTAAAGGGATTATTTCAAAGAAAGTTAAACATCAATATTGTTCAAATCATGGAGGTGAACAATTTTGTAGTTGACATCTTTTCCATTTGAAGATTGGATCAAAAGTTATTCAAGATTGAAGTTGAACATTTTCATTGGAACACAAGTCAAGTTGCAAGGCAAAATTTCTGGGCAGTATGATACATTTCATCAAGCATGTGGTGTGATGACTTTGAGGTTGATTTTAGAGAAACATAAAAGTCCAGTTTGTATAAACTTGGTGTTTATCTCTTTTCCCACATGCCCTCTATACAATAAGATAATAATTAAGTCAATGGAGTGAATATTGAATTAGTTGTGAGTGCTCAAAGTCACACTCTGACCAAGCCATGCATTGCCAAATACAAGGGCCAGAATCCAGGGCATGCGTGAGGCATTTTGTCAAACACGTGGTAAGCCAAATATAAAGTCAAATTTAGGGAATTGTGGAGAGCCTTTTAAGATGCTTCTAATGTCAACATACTCTACTCTATGTTGTCTTTCAGTTGGTACCAAGATCAGGGCATTTGGACTTGTGGTTAGAAAATTATACAGTCTTAAAGTGGTGCTCTTACCAAGGCTCATTTAGGCAGAGAATCCCTGGGCAAGGACAGGGCGCACGCGTAAGACACATGCAGCAACCACACAACATGTTCAAGTTCCTTTTTCTCATACTTCCCAGTCTCATTTCAAGAAATCTTCAACACCAAGTTTCCTCCCCCACGTATCATCTTCACATTGATCCAAAAATCACTCCATTTGGTGGCTTAAGGTTTGAGATATATGTGCACAAAGATGATGACATGAGTATTGGTCTTTGGACAAAGCACTTGCATTATAGCTCACAAAAGAAAAGGTTATTAGTTACTACAAAAGGCCATGCATTGTAGCTGGGCAAAGAAAGCACGTGACAGGGTTACCATAAATGACCAAGCTTGCCTATTAAGTTTATGAAAGAAAAGTTACCCTATACTAAGCCACACCATAACCCCATGCCCTCTCACCTCACCATATATAAACAAAGCATCACGCTCAAATCACAAACACGCTTCAGTTTTCAAGTTTTCACACTCTCCTCTCATCTTTCTCCTCTCTCTTCTCTCTCTTCCCTCTCTTTCTCTCCACCACAACAAACCATAACAAACTTTTCTCACCACCTTCAACCACCGTAACAGAATCACAACAACCACCATCTCCACCTCTTTCCTCCACCTTCAGCAACCTTCAGACTCCACCATCATCTCTTCACTACCGCCATCATTAAATCATCATCTCCATCTTTATCAACTTTCCTCTTCCTCAATCTTCATAACCGGATCCTCGTCATACTCTTCTCCAAGTTTCATAATCATCATCAATCTCAGCTTCAAGTCAGTAGCATCAGCATCACCTTCAAGTTTCAACTCTGAACCATCAAAGTTTGAAGGAGTGGAAAGTAGCAAGCAGAGTTTTCTTTGTTTTGGTTCAAGAACTTTTTAGGTAAATAATCGAATCCTTCCTTGCATTCATCATGTATTCAAAGTGTATGATGTATCTTGTATGTGAATGTGAGTTTATGATTACATGTTGATAGCTTAAGTTTCCATGAACGTAAATCCCGTTTCTGAGCTCTATACAAGCGTATGAATGTTGTGATGTTTGTAGTTTGCATTTTGGTGAAGATTTTGGTAGTTAGGGTTTTACAAAGTCGCTCGGTTATAATGTTAGAGGATGATTCAATGAAAACTAAGGCCGGATCTGTAATCTACACGGAAAAACGAGTGAGATGGTGGTGGTTTGGTGGTTTTCTGGACGTTTCCACATGTGGCCGGTGAGTGCACCACCGGAGAAGACGACGGAACAGTGGTTCCGGCGTCTGAGTTTGTTTCATGTATTCCATTCACACTGCACACGTGGCCGTCCCTTATTGGTCTCTCTCCCATCTTTTTGTTATTTTGGCATTATTTCAATCATTGGATAATGGTGTGTTGCTGTGTGATTGGCTTAGGGTAATTTTTGGCATTTTGTGACTTAAAAATTTTGTTGACCAATTGATATTCCATTAGTATTCAGCATGTCACATTCTGGTTAATAATAAAAACTATATACTATAGTCTTGATAATAAATACTGAAACGAGTGAAATAAAAATAAATATTGGGTCATATGCGTGTGGGCCTTGCCCCCATTTCTGGAACTCACCCCTGATGTACTAACGTACCACCACTTCTTGTGATTGGGCCCTGAGCGATCCTGCTTTTTACACCCCTGAGTCATGCCCAGTTTCTGCTTATAACATAATTTTAGTTCATTCTAAAATTACTTTTGCACCCCCTGCCTGTTAGAAAATAGTTTTTTATTTTAATTTTGTTTTCTTTTTTACTTTTAACTCATAATTCCTTTTAATTCAAATGAAAAATACATAAAAATGCTTTAGATATTTTAGAATGTGTAGATTTGTGTTAATGTTTTATGGTTTTTTTTTCCTAATTCTCTTATTAGCTTTAATAAATCATATCGTTCACACATGTAAACGCCTTTTTGGTTTTAATTCCTTTTGTAAATATATTGTTAATTGACTTAGGATTAGAATTTTAATTTCGATTTTGTTGTGTGAGTTCAAGTAACATGTATATAATTAGATTTTGTTTCTTTGTAAATTTTAATTCTTGACTTTTAATTGGACTTTAACTCCTTTAGTTGATATTGTTTGTGTATTTTTTTTTAGACTTGCTTAGCATAGTTTAGACTTAGAATTTCCCTTTCAAATAATGACTTTAGGCTTAGAAATTAGGTTAGTCTCCCCCTTTATCATTTCTTTTTCTTTTCAACACTAAAACACCTAATAAATACTCAAAATAAAATCCCTCTAAAAAATACAAAGAAAATACTTAAAAAACATTAATAAAAAAGTGAAAATCATTAAATAGGGGATGGAAGCTTGAATCTCCCTTACTTAAGGGAATCATTCGAGTGCTTCGATCTCCCTTGCTTAAGGGAACCATCCGAGCGTAAGTTCCCAATATCTAAAAAATACAAACCAAAGAGTAGATCGAGCTTCTCTTGCTTAAGGGATTCCCTCGAAACGCTCAAACTCTCTTCTGTCTCTCGCCCTCGTGGCATTCTTAAGAACATGTTAAATCCATTCCATAATTAGGCGTATAAGTCTCCAAAGGTCGAGCATCGTGGAGTGCGACTTTAACCTCTGTTCACCTAAAAAACACCAAAACATAGAAAATCTTGAGCCGAACTACAGTTGCTCTGATTCCTGAAACGGATACGTAGGCATTGGGTCGCGGGGCCTAAGCAAGCACACTTGTAAATAATTCCTTCTTTTCCCCGTATTTCTTTTGCATGCATTCGCATTTAGGTTTTAGACATTAGACACCCTTTAGATAGAAAGAAACATAGGTGGATACCATCGAGTACGATGGGCGTGAGGGGTGCTAGCACCTTCCCCTTGCGTAACCGACTCCCGTACCCTATTCTCTGGTCGAAAGACCTCACTACTAGAAATTTGGCCTAGGGCCACGCTAAAATTTTCCACAGCTCAGAAACTGTGGCCACATATATGATTTGACCATAGTTATCAAAGCGTAGAATTATGTTATAAAATATTGAATCCGAAATATGAAACTGTGGCCTTTACTTCAATTGCCACGGTCATAGAACTGCGGATATTTTAAAGCGCAGAGAAAAACCGCGGCCGTATAATTTTGACTAAAAAGTGTGAACCAAGTCCAAAAACTTAGTGTCCGCCATATTTTCCCTCTTTTCTTTTCGTTTCCCTCTTTCTCTTGTTTTATTTTTTTTTTAAGATTAAAAAGAAAAAAAAACTAAAACAAATAAAAAAAAGAGTGAAGACCCATTTTGGTCCCTCACAAAAATCACACAACCTAAATTAGTCCCTCACAAAAAAAAGGACTCGATTTAATCCCTTACAAAACTTAACCGGACCATATTAGTCCTTATGTTAATATTTTTACTAAATCGGTTTTTTTCATACTTTTAAATTGTAACTGGACTGCCACGTTGGCTTTTATTTTTTATTTTTTATTTTTTAAATACTAAATTAATTTTTAATTATAATTTCATTTTTAAACAATTATGAATTAATAATATCAAAAAAGTCAAAATTGTTTTATATATGAAATTGAACCTATGACTTTTAACTAATATCTTAAGTCCTTACCACTAGTCCAATGTATATTCATGACAAATTATTCTTATAATTTTTAGAAATATTAAATAATATATAATTTAAAACCAAAAAAAGTTAAAATTTGTACCAACGGGGTCTCAAATTTAAATCCGTTCAAGTTAAATAATAGTCACTTTACAATTAGATAAGCCAATTTATATTGTTAATATTATTATTAATAATGAATACTTAAGTTAATAATTCAGAACAAATATTTACTTATTTCAAATAACAAAAAAATAAATATTTAATAATTTTAAATAATACAAAAATTTAAAATTTAATTAATAAAATATAAATCCTAAATAAAATTAATCAAATAAAAATAAATAAATTTATATTTAATTGAATTACTATTAAATTAATTGATTACTGTTTAGTTTGTATTAACTAAATAATTTTAAAAATTAATTTATTATTTAATTTAAATTTATTAAATATTTTAATAATTAATTAAATTACTATTAAATTAGTTAATTATTATTTAATTTGAATTCATTTGAAATAAATAAATATTTATTTGTGTGTTATTTAATTTCAATTACATATAATTTAATTTATTTCTAATTGATTAAATATATTGAGGTTTTACATTTAATAAATTTTATTTTTAAATTGGTGTATTATTTGAAATTAGTAAATCAAAGAGGTTCGAAACCCCATTGATATAAATTTTATAATTTTTGTTTTAAATTCATAATTATTTAATATTATTAAAAATCTTGGAAACTATTTTTCATGAATGCATATTGGTCTAGTGGTAAAAACTTAAGATATTGTTTATTAGTATTGGGTTTGATTCTTTATAAAAAACAATTTTGTCTTTTTGATATTATTAAATTAGAATTGTTTAAAAATGAAATTATAATTAAAAATTAATTTAGTATTTAAAAAATGAAAATAAAAAATAAAAGCCAACGTGGCAGTCTAGTCATAGCTTAAAAATATGAAAAAACTGATTTGATAAAAATATTAACAAAAGGACTAATATGGTCCGGTTAAATTTTGTAAGGGATTAAATCGAGTCCTTTTTTTTGTAAGGGACTAATTTGGGTTGGGCGATTTTTGTGAGGGGCCAAAATGGGTCTTCACTCTAAAAAAAATAAGGGGATTAGGGTTAAGTCACCTTTGGAATTCTCACTCTCTAACATTAGTGCCTCACTCTCTCATGTTTCTCTCTCTCAACTCTCAGCTCACCTCTCGATCGATATCTCTCCCGGCTCTATCTCATGGTCTCTCTGCTACCGATTCTTCACTCCCTTTGCTATCACCGATCCAACTCTCTCTATCATCATCGTTTTGTTTTGAATTCAGTAACAGCAAACATACAAACCTTCAATGTTACCCTTTATCCCAAACAAACCCTAAGCCCCAATTCGTTATTGATTTTCGGTGATTTCAAGAGTATATTTACAAGTGAATCAAAGCAATTGAAAGGAAAATAACAACGGGAATGAAAAGCCGGACCTACAGATGATCTTCTTCAGGTAAGCTTTCTCACTATGCTTGACTTGGATACTTCTTCTTTTGTGATTTAGCTTATGACTACTCTGTGAGTTTTGTTGCTGCGATTCTGGTGTTTATGTTATGAATGGTTGATGAGTTGAGTGAGATGAGGTTTATGTAGAGTTGGGTGAGGTTGAGTGTATATTTTGTGACATATGGAGGGTTGTGGTTTTGAGTGTAGTGAAGGCTTTTGTTCATTTCATCCCTCTGCTTCAAGCTTCAGTGAAACATTTGAAGTGGACTGGGGTTTTCTAATGAGGACTGAGTTTGCGAGGGATTGGGAGATTCTGCAGATATTGTGGTTTTGACAATATGTTCCTTATATTTGTTTGATATTGTAATCTTTTCATTAGGCAGATCTAGGTGCAGATTGGCTCGGTGCAGTTTTGTTGAATATTTGAACCCTTAATGGGAAGCCTATTAATTTGTAACAATACTCTCTATTTACATGCAGGTATCAGCTTCATGTTTTTCTCCCGCTTGCAAAACTCTTGTTCTTCCTTCTAGGCCTGGCTATGGAAAACTTGGGACAAAGTGTGTTGTCAAAGCTAATCACTTTCTTGCAGATATATCAGTATCTGACTTGAGCCAATATGATGTAAGTCATTTAGAATCAACTTAAATTGCGGTTACTCCACAAACCTTGGTATTGCGGCAAAATGTAGCCGCAATTGAGGTTTCGGAGACCTCTAGAACTTTTATATAGATTTTGCTAAGTTATCATGTGTGTTTTGTGAAGGTTACTATGACTCCTGAAGTTAACTATAGAAAAACAAGAAAAGCTATCATAGCCGAGTTAGTGAAGCTTCATTGAAACACTGAGTTTGTGATTTAGTCTGTTGTATATTTGTCGAAGTCATATGAGAATAGTTAGACGGGGTGATGATGTGTAGTCCGGTAAAATATTGTGGCTTCATGCTTTTGAAATTGTGCTCTGCTACTCCATGTAGCTGCTACAATAGAACTGCATCAAATCCTTGAACCAATTTGTGTTTTTTGAATCGGCAACAAGCCTTTTTAGATCTGGAAATCAGTTTAGGAACTTTGATGAAATTTGTGTTGATTATTGTTACTAATTATCCTTTGTTTATGATTGTGTTACAAATAGGAATTCAAAGGCTATGTTTTCCAAATTACTGGAGGGTGTGACAAGCAAGGTTTTCCAAAGAAGCAAAGGAGTGTTAAATCCCGTCCGTGTTCGCCTCTTGCTCCACCGAGGTATAACTCTTTAGAGTTTTCGACTTTTCTGTGTTCAATTACTTATTTTTTCAAGCAATGCTACATATATATTACATACTTATGTTCATGGTTTATTGTTAAGTTTAATTTAATGTTGGTTTGAGCAGGAACTCCTTGTTTTCGAGGACACGGAAGGCGTACTGGAAATCAGTCTCTTGTTTCGCCAATTTCGTTTAACAAGTCTGTTGAATCAGTAGCATTTGAGCATGACAGTGTTGTAGATCATTAATGCACCATCTAAACCTGGAAATTTCATTGCATTTGTATTGTAATATGGTATGTGCAGTGTTGTAAGTCTATTTTTCTCCTTTCAGGCGCCAAGATTCTTCTATTGGATTTGGAGCACCTGTACGTGCAAAGATGAGAGCCGGCAGTATCATAGAGGCAGCTGTTGCATCATTCTTATGCAGTCAAGGACTGTAGATGCACCTATTAGGGGAGAAGAGAAGAGTCCAGAAGTGGTTCCTTTAGAACCTATGTTATCTTCTGGACAAAAGGAAGAATATCCCAAAACACCTACTGTAGAAAATGGGATTGAAAACAATCTTGTATTATCTCGACATGTTGCTCCGAGTGTATGTGAACTTGCCTTAATATTTTATGCTTGAATATATATTTTGCTTATAGTTTTAATAACGCCTCATCATATAATATCATATATTTTGCTTATGACAGTATATATGCTTGAAAAATTCTAAAGATTTGATTGATTTGTTTATGTATAGCTGCTCTTAAAAGAGCAAACTTTGATGCATCACTTGTTCAAGAAGTATATTTTGGGAATGTTCTTAGTGCAAATCTAGGACAAGCTGCTCTTGGAGCTGGAACTCCCAATACTGTTGTATGCACTACAATCAAATATGGGAGATTGTGCTGAAATTATTGCTGAAAAGTATGCCTTAACAAGAGAAGAACAGGTATGTTATTTTATAGGAGTAGCCTACTCAAGGCACACTGTTTTGATATACTCTTACCATGGTGGGGAGGAAGTACGACATCACTTGGAGGTATGTACACATACGTATAGTGAACATTTTTAACATTTTCTTTACTTATTTTAGTTTTAATTTATGAATCCTTGCAATTGCTTGCCAACATTTGATTATGTTTTGGTAATTTAATACATCATTGAAACAATGGTTATGAACGAAAGTAAATGAAAGTTTTGGTAATTTACTTTCATTGGTTAAAAAAGTAAATGAAAGTTTTGGTTAATTTGATTATTATTCAGTTTTGGTACTCCACATACCTCTAATTCTCTAATTTCATATTCCTTTATTCTCTGTCTTCTGATCTAAAAACAAGCTGTAATATTTGTGTTGTCATGAAAAATGAAGCATGTATTGTCTTTAGAAAAATATTATATCAAATAATCTATGTATGGTTTGTATTGCAAGTGTGTGGTTGCATTTACTTCTGATATAATATTTTTTATAACAAAACACTCACTTGTTAGGATTATGAAACAATTGCTGCTCATTTTTCTGTCTGATATTGCTATTGCAGAGAATTTCAATACTCAGTTTAATGTATTGCTCTGAACGGTGAATGCTATTTATTAGTCCCTGCATAATTGGTGAATAATGTTTGGGATGATGCTGCTTTTAAATTTTATGTGCAGGTAGTGATGATTATTAGTCAAATTCATATATGGTTTTTCTTATTTTAATTGTAAGTTATAATGCTGAGGCTGTTTGGTTGCATAAATGAATTGTAAGTTATTTTAATTGTAATTTATTTAGATTCTTAATGTTTGAGATTTGACCTTAATGTTAATTTGCTTGTAATTAATTAGATTCTAATCATCAATATTATTGTTAATTTTATATATATATATATATATATATATATATATATATATATAATGGCATTTATGTAATGATACAGAAATAAACCGTGGCAAGATAAATGGTTTAGAAAGCATAATATATAACAACGGTTTTAAATATGTGGTCATAACCAAACCGTGGCAATATCTTGAACTAATACTGTGTCGTAAACGTTAAAATGAAACCGTGGCTTTACCATATAGCCACAGTTTTTAAGTCATGGCAAGTACAAACCGCGGCCTTAATCAAGCTACCTAAACCGTGGCCTAAAAAAACCACGGTTGTAAAAAAGGCGTGGTCTATACCAAAAAACCGTGGACTTTACTTTAGGCCACGGCCGTATACTCCACAGTTGGATTTCCGTGGCCAAACCGTGGCCTAAGCGTTACGCCACGGTTATTTTGCATATAGCCTCGGTTTTCTGGGCGTGGCAGGAGGCCTTTTTTCCTGTAGTGCCTTGTTCTTATTCGAGTTAGGTTTCCTGGTATTCCTTTCCCTCGATGGGATAAATATATTAGTGGCGACTTTGATCCATTTTTCGCGGTAGCGACACTCATCATCCTTCTTATCTTCCTTGTTCTGCTTCTTCTTTTATACTTCATCTTCTTTCTTTTGTTCCTCAGCTTTCTCTTCATTTCTCTTCTCTTCACTAATAGATGGAAGATCTAGCTTTCGCTTTGTTCTTCTTTCTTGCTGGGGCGCAACTTCTGGAAAGACTTCTGATACTGCATCCTTAGTAGTCAGAAGCTTCTGCTTGCTTATCCCAATAGGAGCATTTATAGAACCATCTTGTTTGAGAATATTAAGATAATGAATCTTAAACACCTGGATGTTCATTTTTAAAGAACATCTCAAAATCAGCTAAAACCGGACCCCTTCTGTTTCTAACATTTGGATTTGCTTGAGGAGTAGAATCAATTGCTTGAATTAAGCCCATTTTCTTCAGAGTATGAGCGTTCAGAGCACTCCCAATAATGGTGTAAGGGTTGTTGAATACTCCAGCAATTTCCAACTGTTCAACCATCTTAGTTTGAACCAGAAGATTTGTAATGATCCTCCCAAAAGGAATAACATTCCTCTTATACTTCATTCTGTTTTCATCTCTGGAATCTTTCACAGCATTCCACAAGTGATTGAAAATTATGAAAGGGATATCCACCTTTTTCTGCGGACCAAGGCAATACATGATGTATTGTTGGTCTCTATTGATGAAGTCAGATGAATTGGTTGATTTCCTGTGGTAGAAACAACCTAGAAGAATCTTTGTCCATATCTTGTATATGTTCTTCAGATCCTTAACCTTCTTTGATTTCTTCCCATTTGTAAATATTTCAGCGTAGACAGCATCCCAATCGGTTCTTGGAGTTGCTTCAGTCTCACCTGCAGAATCCATCAACCCAAACAACATTCTCAAGGTGGTTTCAGTGATGGGGAAGAATCTACCATGAACGAAGGAGACTATAGCTTTAGGAATAACAGTTGGATGAATCCATACTTCCTTCACAAGGTCTGGATAGACTGGTCCACATAACTCATAAAACAATGGTGCCCATCCTTGAAACACCAAATTCTCTTTAAGATAAATTTCATGTTCTTCCAGATTATCAACATCCACCATTAACTCACAGATGACTTCCAACTGATCCAGTGGAATCGAACAAGTGATTTTTGGAATGAGTTGTTGCTCTTGTTCTTGTTCATTGTGATGTTGTTGCTGAGGAGATGAACTAGCATTCTGAGAAGAGGAGGAAGCCATGGAAGCACTTCTGAGATTTCTGGGTTTTCTTTTAGGGTTTAAGAAAAGAGAGAAAAGGTTGCAGAAATGCATAAACAAGAAGGAATGAATGCGTGAAAAGAGAAAATGAGATTATGAGAGGTGTATAAATAGACACGAATTTGAAACAAAATGCAATTAAGTTCTGAGAATGAACAGTTACAGAATGCAAAGAATCAAATGCATTTAATGTTGAGTGACGTTAGGGTAAAACGTGATATTTGAAATGATTTGCACAATTACCTAGGGCGGCGTCTCATCAACTGCACGCATGCTTGTCCCTTCAGAGTGAACACGTGTTCATCTTCTGGAATAGCTGGTGACAGCTGTTTTGCTTTAAAAGAGATTCTGAATCAACTTAGACATATGAAATGTTAGTAATAAAAGAATCAGAATATCTAACTGATCAACATTTTCAGAACTTCTTATAAGAAAATAAATAATCATTTCAAATCTAATCCATATATCAGAACTTCTCATCCTTTCGTTCTGGGCATAAATCCATACTGATATTCTTCATAATGAACTTTTGAAGGTTCTTATACAAAACCATGTCGTAACTTCTGAAGGAACTTATGTTCATCAGACCAAGTATGTGAAAGAACTTCTGAAGAAGTTTAATCTTTCAGAAAGCAAAGAAGCAAAGACTTCTATGCATCCAACGTGTGTTTTAGGTAAGGATGAGGTAATTAAGAAGGTAGATCAGAAGCTCTACAGAGTTATGATTGGATCTCTTCTATATCTTACTGCTTCTAGACCTGATATTTTATTCAGTGTTTGTCTGTGTGCAAGATTCCAATCAGATACTAGAGAATCTCACTTAACTGCTGTTAAGAGAATTCTGAGGTATCTGAAAGGTACTACTAATGTTGGTTTAGTCTACAGAAGATCTGAAGAATACAACTTAGTAGGATTTTGTGATGCTGATTACGCTGGAGATAGAGTTGAAAGGAAAAGTACTTCTGGAAGTTGTCAATTTCTTGGAAGTCATATGATCTCCTGGTAGAGTAAGAAGCAAGCTACAATTGCCCTCTCTACAACAGAAGCATAATATGTTGCTGTTGCTGGATGTAGTACACAGATGCTCTGGATGAAGAGTCAGCTAGAAGATTATCAGATATTTGAGAGTAACATCCTATCTTCTGTGATAATACTTCTGCTATTTGTTTATCTAAGAATCCAATCTTACATTCCAAAGCTAAACATATTGAGATCAAACATCACTTCATTAGGGACTATGTTAAGAAGGGTGTTCTATCTTTAAACTTTGTTGATACAGACCATCAATGGGCTGATATCTTCACAAAACCCCTTGCTGAAGATAGGTTTAAGTTCATTATGAAGAATATCAGTATGGATTTATTCCCAGAATGAAATGATGAGAAGTTCTGATATATGGATTATATTTGAAATGATTATTTATTTTCTTATAAGAAGTTCTGAAAATGTTGATCAGTTAGATATTCTGATTCTTTTATTACTAACATTTCATTCAGCAATGCGGATGTTTTGTATAAAAGAAATTATGACATGGTTTTTCTCAGATGCGTGGATAGACACGAAGCAGACATGTTGATGCATGAAATTCATGAAGGTTCTTTTGGTACTCATGCCAATGGACATTCGATGGCTAAAAAGATGCTTAGAGCAAGTTACTATTGGCTGACAATGGAATTTGATTGCTACAAGTTTGTAAAGAAGTGTCACAAGTGCAAGTGTATGCTGACAAAATTCATGTGCCTCCGACGCTTCTCAATGTTATTTCTTCTCCATGGACTTTCTCTATGTGGGGTATTGATATGATTGGCATGATTGAACCCAAGGCTTCGAACGGACATCGATTCATCCTATGCAATCAATTATTTTACCAAATGGGTAGAAGCTGTTTCATATGCTAATGTGACAAGGCAAGTTGTGGTCAGATTCATCAAGAACAACATCATCTGCCGATATGGTGTACCAAGCAAGATCATTACTGATAATGGCTTAAATATGAATAATAGCATGATGAGAGAACTGTGTGAAAGTTTCAAGATTGAACATCATAACTCTTCGCCTTATAGGCCAAAGATGAATGGAGCTGTTGAAGCAGCAAATAAGAATATTAAAAAGATTGTTCAAAAGATGGTTGTTACGTACAAGGACTGGCATGAGATGCTCCCATTTGCTTTGCATGGGTACCGTACATCTGTTCGTACTTCAACCGGGGAAACTCCCTTTTCTTTGGTTTATGGCATGGAAGTAGTGCTCCCCGTCGAGGTTGAGATTCCATCATTGAGAGTTTTATGCCATGGTTTGATCAATTAAATTTAATAGAAGAAAAGAGAATGACGGCTTTATGCCATGGTCAGCTATACCAGAGAAGAATGAAGAAAGCTTTTGATAAGAAGGTTCGACCTCGTGTATTCAGAGAAGGCGACCTCGTGCTCAAAAGGATCTTGTTTTTCACCTCCGATTCAAGGGGCAAGTGGACTCCCAATTTTGAAGGACCATATGTTGTTAAGAAAGTCTTCTCTGGCGGTGCATTAATTCTTGCAACTATGGATGGAGAAGAGCTCCCACGTCCCGTAAATGCTGATGTAGTCAAGAAATGCATCGCCTAAAAATAATAAAAGAACAGCTCGCTAAGTTGAAAACCCGAAAGGGCGGGTTAGGCAAAAAAAAGCGTCTCGGTGGATTGAAAACCCGAAAGGGAAGTCCAGGCAAAAATTAGAGACATAAACAAAATAAAATACCCGGTGGACTGAAAACCCGAAAGGGCGGTCCAGGCAAAAGTTAGGGATTCATGGCAAGTAACTACATCAGACAAGACTTGATCATCAGCAGTCATCTGTTTATTAGGGATTCATGGCAAGTAACTACATTAGACAAGACTTGATCATCATCAGTCATCTGTTTATCATGAGAAGTTCAACGCATTTCAACGGAAGCCTTTGCTCAGGAATTCCAAGTTGAGAGAGAGGATGGGGTCATTACATTTCAATGTACCTTTTTTCCACAAAATTACCACTTGCCAAACTTTGTAATCATCCATGGGGTCTTGCCATTTGCAGGCTACCATTCTATTAATAAAGTTTGAGCCTTTACCCGTTATTTGCAATCTTATTTCTTTCATATCTCTTAAATGTCATTTATTGTTGATAGTAATTTTTTAAACAAAAAGAAAATTGATTTCAACAAAATCCTTTTTGAAAAATATGAAAGAAGTTTTATTTTGATTCATGAGTATATTGCAAGGAATAGATATGTTGATGTATTCATGTGCAAAAAGAGGAAAAATGTACTCCGATTGGCATATCTTTGGCCTGGTTCGAAAATGATGTAGAACTCAACTATTATGTTCTCTCAGCTCCGATGTTTCCTCAGTGTTGAGTAGCATTTATTCCAAAGCCATTAAGAAGCTTGTTGTGGCAACTCTCTGCTCATGTTTATGGATGATACCTCGAGTGCTCAGCTTGAGACATGCTTGATTATTTTGTTTTTGTACTCTATCTCTTGAGTTAATCCTTGTGCTAAGTTTTGGCAGCATATGCATCATTAACATGCATCAAAAACAGTCATGCATTCACATTTGCTATCATGGAGTGTACTGTCAATCAGATTTCTCTTTCATTTAGAGTGTCTTTAGGCAGAAAATACTCACTTTCCTTGAAATCCCCACTGAATCTGATTCAATGTGGATCATATGTTTCAGTTATTCTGTTAAAAAATGCTTACGAACAGAAATTCAGTGAGTTATTCCCTCACTTGATCAAGTCTTATTTGGCAGTTTCTTTCCATTTGGCCATGGATTGAATTTCGGTCGCTGGATTATGAATGTTGAGAGTGTGCACTTAAGTTTGCACCCTCAATCTTTGAAAAGAAAAGCAAAGTATTATTGACTGCTCCTCACCGTCAGTGGTACGTCGGTGCATCTCTTCTCACCTTCAGTGGAACGATGGTGTATCTTGTTATTTTCATCGTCAGTGGTACGTCGATGTATTTCTATTCATACCTTCAGTGGAACATTGGTATATTTTATCGTCAGTGGTACGACGATATATCTCTTTTCTACCTCCAGTGGAACGTTGGTGTATTCATCGTCAGTGGTACGTCGATGTATTTTTTCCTTCAGTGGAACGTTGGTATATGTTATCGTCAGTGGTACGAAGGTATATCTATTTTCTACCTTCAGTGGAACATTGGTATATTTTATCGTCAGTGGTACGACGACATATCTCTTTTCTACCTCCAGTGGAACGTTGGTAGCTCACCTTTAGTGGAACATTGGTGTATTCGTCGTCAGTGGTACGTCGATGTATTTTTACCTTTAGTGGAACGTTGGTATATGTTATCTTCAGTGGTACGACGGTATATCTCTTTTCTACCTTCAGTGAAACGTTGGTATATTTTATCGTCAGTGGTACGACGATATATCTCTTTTCTACCTCCAGTGGAACGTTAGTAGCTCACCTTCAGTGGAACGTTGGTGTATTCATCGTCAGTGGTACATCGATGTATTTTTACCTTCAGTGGAATGTTGGTATATGTTAGAATAAGATTTGTTCTGATCAATATTCTTAATTTTGATGATAACATGGATATGAATTTTGTGTGAGATAATGTGGTACTCTAATACATTGCAATTTCCCTTTCAGGAAATATATAAAGAGTATGCACAAATCAGCGCTCAGAAGCTTTGTCTCAGAAGGTTCAGCATGCAACATCAGAACATGGTCTGGCAAGACATCAGAAGATGGTCAAGGCAGAATCAGAACATGGGTCTATGGAAGCATCAGAAGAACTTGAGATCAGAAGCAGAAGCACTGAAGTTCTCATGGTATCACGCTCAGAAGCACTTCAAGGTCAGAAGACAAGAAGATGATATGCACCAAGCTGTTTGACTCTGATGATATTCAAACGTTGTATACACAAACATCAGATCAGAAGAAAGTACAGGTGGCAGGCTACGCTGACTGACAAAAGGAACGTTGGAAGCTATTAAAGGCAACGTCAGTAGACACAGCGTGAACAAGGCTCGAGGTAGTTGACAAAAGCGTGAAACATTAAATGCAATGCTATACGGAATACGCAAAGCATTAAATGCTCCCAACGGTCATCTTCTCAAGTGCCTATAAATATGAAGTTCTGATGAGAAGCAAGGTTAACCAATTCTTGACGATTTCTGTGAATATTAACTTGCTGAAACCCTGTTCAAATCAAAGCTCAGAAACTTCATCTTCATCAAAGCTCACTACATTGCTGTTGTAATATATTAGTGACATTAAGCTTAAACGTTAAGACAAATATCACTGTTGTGATTATAGCTTTTCAGAAGCATTTGTAATACTCTTAGAATTGATTACATTAATTTGTAAGTAACTAGAGTGATCAAGTGTTGATCAGGATACTCTAGGAAGTCTTAGCTTGTGTCTAAGCAGTTGTAATTAGAGTGATCACGTGGTGGTCAGGATACTCTAAGAAAGTCTTAGCTTGTGTCTAAGCATTTGTTCCTAGAGTGATCAGGTTGTGATCAGGATACTCTAGAAGACTTAGTCGTGGGCTAAGTGGAAAACCATTGTAATCTGTTGCGATTAGTGGATTAAATCCTCAGGTGAGGTAAATCACTCCGTGGGGGTGGACTGGAGTAGTTTAGTTAACAACGAACCAGGATAAAAATAACTGTGCAAATTGTTTTTATCGTTCAAGTTTTTAGACTACACTTATTCCAACCCCCCCTTTCTAAGTGTTTTTCTATCCTTCAGTATATGTTATCATCAGTGGTACAACGGTATATCTCTTTTCTACCTTCAGTGAAACGTTGGTATATTTTATCGTCAGTGGTGCGACGGTATATCTCTTTTCTACCTTCAGTAGAACGTTGGTAGCTCACCTTCAATGGAACGTTGGTGTATCTTGTTATATTTTCATCGTCAGTGGTACGTCGATGCATTTCTATTCATATCATCAGTAGAACGATGGTGTGTTTTCTTTTAGTGAAAGATTGGTATCTTGATTCTCCAGTTAAAGGTGATATATTTTCTCATCCCTAGTGAAAGAGGATGCATTCCTTCTCCACCTTCTTTGAAAGTTGGTGTATTTTCTCATCCCCAGTGAAAGGTGATGCTTTAACCTCTCTGGTGCGAAATGTTTTCCCCAGCGAAGTTTCTTTTCCCAGCAAAGTTTCATCTCTCCAACAAAGTCTTGGTTTCCCCGGTGGAGTTCTTCCCGCAAGACATCTGTTTTCCCCAGTGGAGTTCCTTTTCCTCCCCAGTGGTGTTTTGTATCATCATCATCATATGCATTCATTAAACATTGCATTGTATCTTATGATTAAAAAATTGTGTGTTTTATATATTTAAGTCTCTTTAATATCATCAAAACGAAGATTTGCAATCATCGTATCTCCGGATCGAAGAAAATTAAATAGGGGCATCTGTCATACCCCAATTTTTGACTCTAAGATCATACATCATGTACATCCCAATCATTAATCAAGAGCTTCACTTTGAAGTTCTGTTTTCGGTGTTTTGCTCGCTTCGTCTCTGAGAGGAACTATCAGGCACCTAATTCTGTTTAATTTGTTTTATACTAACCAAAATCCAAAAATATGTATTTTGTCTTTTTTGTTTATATTTTACAGGTAAAAGATCGGGGAAAAATCAAAACAGTGCAAGAAGAGATTTTTTTGAAAATTTGAAGGTGGAAATCGATTTACCCATATGGGAAATTGATTTCCTGGGGCGCAAATTCAAAAAAAAAATATAGAGGGAAGCATGACATCATTTTGGCACCTATTTTCTTTGATCATTTTTTGTCATTTTACCAATTTTCCACCTCACCAAAATTAATTCCCTTCATTAAACCCATTTTAACCCCATTTTACCAATTAAGCATCAATTAAACACAAGATTAATTACCAAGTGCACAATGACCAAATTTCCACTACTCTTGCTACAATCCTATAAATAGAGGCCTTCACCTCTTCATTTGACAAGCTTTGAGAGCCAAATAAATTCTTGCATTTTCACTTCTCATCCTTTCCAAAACCCTCACCCAAAGTTCATTTTGATAGAATTAGTAAGATTCACCTTGAATCTTGCTAGTTTTGAACTAAACCTTCTTCATTTCACTCTTTTCTTTGCTTGTTCATCTCCAATTTTGAAGGATCTACTCATTTGGTGCTTATTCTTGAAGCTACTCCAACATTTTGTTCAAGAAGTGGTAAAATTCTAAACTCTAAGATGTAGATCTTTATTGCTTGTGTTCAATGCATCTTTGATGCTACATTGGTCCTATTTGATGGTGAATTGATGGAAATTTCGTGCTCTAATTGATATGTGATCATAAGGTGTTTCTATGTTTGCTTAAATCAAGTTTTATGCTTCTTAATGCTGCTTTTTTGAAAATTGTGCGCAGGAAATCGATTTCCTACAGAGGGAAATCGATTTCCACTTTGTTTTTGTGCCAGATTTGAAAATCTGCACTTAGGAAATCGATTTCTCATAGAGGTAAATCGATTTCCATTGAGGCAGAATGTTTTTTTTTTTTTGCTTTTTTATGCTTGTTTTGACTTCCTTCTTCCTCTACTTCATTAATATCATTGGATCTAGGATGTTGATAGGTTTGAAATGACCAGATCCATAATATTAGATGAATGATATTAATGATAGTGTGAGTTGATTTACTTTATGCATTTTTATTCTTCTTCTCCTCTTTTTTTTCTTTTGATCGATGAAAGTCTTTGATACCTTGAGAATTCTTATGGATTCTTGGTAAAGACTAGATCGTTACCTATTTTCTTTTTGTACGGTATTGCTTTCGGAGAGTGATCTATATATCGCTTCTCTCGCATGCATTAGCAGATAAATTTTTGACCGGCCTCGTTGTAGGGTGATTTCTACATAAATCACTTGGCGATCTGCTTAACATAGCGAAATATTTCGTGTCCCGAATAAAAAAAGATCAAACATGGAAGAGAATTGTATGCGGTTGATTTAAGACTTATGGAGGTTTATCGTGTAGTCGCTATGATTTTATCAAGCTTCTGATAAATGTCCATTGAATTTAAATCCGAGAACATCCTTCACTCACCATCGATCTTTATTACTAACTTTGATAACATACTTGACAAGTTTCAAGATGGTTATCTTTAACATCTAACAATTGACTTTAATTTCCGCATTTTATTATATTGCTCTTTATATTTTTCGCTTTACTGCTTTATTTTATCATTTCATCATGTTTATGTTTCCGTCATTTTCTCTTTGTCCATTTGGACGTTTTGTTTATGTTTCTGCTATTTTCTTTTTGTCCACTTGGACCATACTTTACTTTTGAGCTAAAACATTAATAATCCACTTAAAATTTAAAAAAACACATAAGGCTCTCTTTTGGACTATTGGTTACTATCCCGAGCATTTTGGAGACTTGAACTTTTGGACTTAGTACCTCTGTCCCTATTATTTTGTTGTTACTCTGTGGTTATTCTGTCTGTCTAGCATTGGATTGTTGTCTGTTTGTGTATGCAGGTATTTCCTTGAAATCCCTTGATGGTTAATTCCAAGGCATTATGATAAGGATTTTACCCGAAAACAGCCGTTACTCTGCCCGATTTTCGTCAGAATTTTAATGTGCTTAATGCAAAGTGGTGCTAAAGATAATAAGTTCATCTGGATCCCCAAGTGATAATGTGTTGGTTTAGTATTGATATTCCAAAGGATGGGAAATCTACCTTGACTCATAATATCAAGTGTTGGCTTCTTATTTCGGTTAGACCGTTTCTTTCCTTAGATTTTATTTTATGCACTAGGATAGCCTCTTCATCTCCTCCCCTTCTTAGATTTTCAAAATCTTCTCCCTTTTTCCAAAATCTTCTTATGTTTGTAAAACTTCTTTTAAAATCTTTCTTTAAAAATATCTTTCGCCCTTAGTGGCTTTTCATCAAAAGTTTAGACACGATTAATTGTTGTAGTGAGTTGCGATACCCCACGATTCTGAAATTGATTGATATAATGAGATCTTTTTCGCTTGACAGAGCTAGTGGCATACTCGTTGATTTTATCCGAGTTGGATACCTTCTTTCATTTGCGATGCAAAGAACTCATTTGTTCTCATGCTAAAGATCAAGGGCTGAGTATTCTCTCCGACAATGATAAAGTATTTATTCCTTTTAAAAACTGTTTTCCCTTTCTAAGTGGAACTACATTAGCTCTGACTTCTCCATTGCACCGAGGAGGTATGTAGGCACAAGACGTAATGTCTTGCCGAGCTTATTTTAAAATTCAAACAAACCCTTTTTTAGCACACACGATACAAATTTTCAAAAAGGTTCCTGTGGAGTACCACATATATGAGGGGTGCTTAAAACCTTCCCCTTGTATAATCAACACCCATACCTAAGATCTATTTTTGTTTTAAAAACAACTTTGGGTTTTCTTCGTTCTTTTCCCTTTTCCTTTGGAAACAATAAAGCGCAGTGGCGACTTTCACTGAAATATTGAGTCGAGTCAATTAATGGCTTCGATCTCAGATTTTCCCCGCTACAGAAAAATGGCGACTCCACTGGGGATCCAGTTTTAAGTGTGTTAAGCCTATTTTTGTTTATCTGTGTATTTTTATTTGTATATATTATTGTGTGCTTTTTTTGTTTTTCTTTTTTTTTTTGGTACTCGATGGTTCCTCTGTGATGAGATAAAGTCCTAACCCGGACTTTTGCGAGTAACTTGAGATAGGAGGTGGTAAGACCAATAGTTGCATGTCATGTGCGATCCTTAGCATGAGCATCATATGGTGGAACCCCAATCATTGGAGGCCTCATGGAAGGTAGTAGATGTTGTTACGAACCATCGTAAGAATGCTATTACTTTCAATAGTGAGTGTCCGTAGAAGCTGAATGGCCTAGAACCTTTTTAACCCATCTAAGCCTTTTTAGGATGTAGTGCAGAAACAAGGTCAAGTACCAATTTGAGCCTATTTTCATGCGATGCTACGCTCATACGAGGTCTTTTTAGGCATATTATTGGCACCCATGAGTAATTGTGCGTGCCGGTAGTATCCGATAGAAGATTGAAAACTCTGGGAACCTTTGTAGAACCCGATCGGCAGGTACAAAATTCCTTAGAACACACCTTGTGGGATGGGTAGACCCATGGCTCCATGCTCGTGACGTCAAACCTTTGAACCTGGATTGTGTGATTTTGTGTGATCTTGTGTTCTCTTGATTGTGATTGATGCATAAACCATGCATTCATGCATTCATAAAAATCTCCTTCACAAATGGTTTTCAAGGAACTTAGAGACTTTTTTGTAAACATCACAGGTACCATGGATCAAAAGAGAAGCATCAAGAAGTACACTTTCAGGAATTCAAGTGTGAAAGAGTTGAAAGAGCTAGCAACTTTGGTTCCTAATCCTGACAACTTCAAAAACCGTTATGGGAAATTGATCTCTTTCTTAAAGACTTTTGTTGTTATTATGCTGTGTTGTTGTTGTTGTAATGATGCTATGACGAAGATGAAACAGTTATAATGATAAACTTGCGACGATGTGATGTTGATGATTTGCCTCTATTCATTGGTAGTATATAAGTTGGAGGTTTTGCCCCGTTGATGTTTAAGTTTTTGTTGAAGTTGCATTTTGGGATATCGCATTTCATAGATTCACATACCTGCATATTTGCGATGGCCTGGATTGGCAAGCTGCGATGAAGACTGATGCCTCTATTGTCATACCCCAAATTTGTCCTACCCTTTTAATATTTAATTGGCTTAACCTTCTCATTTCATAATCTCATGTACATACCCTCCAGTAGGGCATCAACATACCATTCATGCATCATTAATCAATAAACTTGGCAGTGGGATCAAGGACCGCGCATGCTAGGGTTTCATAGCAGCTTGAGGTGTAAATATCAATTGAGGTTGATTTCATCTGGTTCTTTCTTTGAGCATTGAGCTGTGGAAATAGAATTTTGATTCAGGCTTATGGTGGACTTCTTTTTGTCATCAAATATTCATCCAAAATGGCTTCACTCAAAAGTTTTGAATTTCATTCAAGAGTCCTTATATGAATTTGGATTTGGCATCGAATTGGATCACTTTTATCTTATTCAAGTCTGCAAATTTCAGATTTTTATTTCAAATTTCACATGAAGCATATGGAAAATGAGAAGAATTTACTTTTTTGATACAAAAGTGGAGGCAAGGTTAGAGAAGAATAAAAATATGAAATTTAAATTCAAAGCACTCAAATTGAAATTTCATTACAGTAGAAGTGTGTTGCACGAGAGGAAACATTGCTTGCTATATTCAAGAAAAAATTGATGTTCACCAAGGACCAAAATGAAAGAAAAGGAAAGTTCAAGTTGATTGGAAATAAAATATCATTTATACGTTCAAGAGTTCCCCATTACAAAGTCCAAATATATATTACAGCCATATCCATTTACACTTTCAACCACCAATACAAAAATTCTTGTCCTTACATTTAATATTACAAAGAAAATCACCACAACAAAAATACAGTTGACCCTTCGACTCTTTGTATTGATTGACTCTCTTAGACCTATGGCATTTCAAAGCCTTTCCCACTTTCCTTCTCCATGACCAAGATGAGAAGCTACATAACCTGCTAACAAACCATAAACCTACAACCTACAACAATAACAAGCAAAGGTCCTGACATCCTGTTTCATCAAGTCCATAACAGAAAATTCAACTTACAGCCCCAACACCAAGATCAGCACCATGTTCCGAGCTCGGTCAACCCTGCACAATCCACAAAATTTTGCACATACAATAACCAAAAAAATAGCACATACAATCCAATTATAAAGGAATTCAATTCAAGTCCAAATTGAGACTTCCAAAGAAAATCATTCACACATATCATTACCATTCATCCAACCTGTCACATGACCAACCTTACCCCAATTACATCCCAAAATTCTCCAACCTGCAACATACTGAATCAGCATCACAAAAAAAACAGTTCTATTCTCATCCATATATTCAGCTTCAAGCTAAAAAAAAATTCTAACGACTATCCCAACAAACAACACTGCTTCTACAAATTAAAATATATACAAAAAAAACAATTTCAACATCAGCTCCATATAGCAGCCCTTTACCTAAACTAATTAACCACCTAAGTTCTATCCTAACAGCCACACATTTTATACCACACAATCCACTTCAAATTCACGAATTACACATACACTTACATTGTGAAAAGACAAACCTAAAAAAAATGCACAATTTCAGATGATGGAGCTGTTGTACTTAGATCCAAAGAAATCAGTTTGCTTGAAATTAATGCTAAAAACGGATCGATCATTCAAGTCCATGTCGAGGCTGATTCTGACTATGTTTTTACACCTTTGGGCAATGCTAAGCATAACCAGTAGCAAGTAGGAAGCTAATTCTGACCCGTGCTGGTTCATACATACAAAGTCAGAAGTGATTATCCACTGGCACTAAGTGAAATTCTAGTATGACAGACTCGGATGTCAATCCTGATGTCAAGACATTTGAACTGTGATTAATGTAGCAGAGGCATAATAGAAAGATCCCCCATTTATTAATTACTCCTAAACATGAGTCAATGAGACCTGGGACCACACATGTTCAGTAGACATAACAAGATTATAATTTTTAGATGGTTCTGTTTCGGAACAGCTAACACTTCTGAACCTGATGTTATAAACAATGTCATAACATTCATAACTGAACAAACAATGCAGAAGATAAATAACATAGTTAATTGTTAACCCAGTTCGGTCTAACTACCTACTCTGGGGGCTACCAAGCCAGGAAGTAGATTTCACTATCAGTAGTACTATTTTATGTAAACAACCTCAGGTTTACAGATAAACAACCTCTGGTTTACCTAGTCACTACCCAATGCAACCTTTATCTCAGAACTCCATCCAAGACAAGAGAACCTCTGCTCACTCCCTAGTGATACCTAACTGTTACAACCCTGCAACAACTATTTACACAATTAACAATACACAATAACTTGATCTTGCTTCACATATTCGATCAAGAACACAATACTCAACTCTTACCTACAGGTTTCGAGTGAGGACAATCACTTCTCTAACCTACAGGTTTCGAGAAGGACATGGCAGCCATCCCACAACCTGGGTGGTCTACCTATAGAAACCCTAATCACTACATCGTTTCTAAACAAGGTTTTCTATATCAAACTAGGTTACAAAGTTTCCTATTTATAACCTGGTCCCAATTGGACTTGGGCTTACAAATTGCAGCACTCCTTGTTGTTACAAATATGCAGAAATATTCTGCTACAAATAAGGTCCTTTAATCATGAGTTTCCTAATATATCTCTGATCGGTAAAATAGCAAGTGTACTATTTTTCCTCTGTAGTAATAATAGGGAAATTCCCTGAATGTCGATCTCAAGGACTGCGTAATAATATCGAGTTCAAATTGTAGTTTAATTAAACAAAAACTAATGTTGAGGTTGTGTTTGCAAATTGTGACTAAACAATAATTAAAATAAGCAGAAAATTAAATTGGCTTTTTGACAAATATGAGTATTATGCTAGGGGTATAGTGTGTGATTGTTCCTGTAATAACCTTGGATTTAGATCTCTTCAATAAGTTCATAACCTTTAATTACCGCCCTTTAGATTATTTTCCCCTAAGTCCTTAGTGGGAAAACCTTTGAACATTCATCCTAAATCCTAAGTCCTTAGAGAATTATGATGAAATCAAGCCTTTATGTTATCAAGAGTTAACCGGTAACTATAGGGTATCCCTAGTCCTAGGTGATATCTACTATAGTCTAATCGTACAAAAACCTTAACAACCGCTGTCCAGCTGGTTGTTAACCGTAAATCAATCTTGTTGGTCCGACAAAGAAAGCATAAAAACCTTGTACAATTAAATTGAATAAGAAAACAAATCTATTGATGAACTCAGGAACTCAAAATCATTACAGAATCAAATCAGGGACACCCCCTAGCATTAGGGTTTAGTTACTCATATTGTTCAAAGAAAACAAAATATAAAATAGAGACATTACAAGAATTGAGATGAAAGTTGATCTTCAATCGCTTCCGTTCATGAAAACCTTCTTCTCTCCCAAACCCTTGTTTTCTCCAATCTTCAATCGTGTCTTCTCCTGGCCAAAAAAGTCCTCTAATTCATCGTTAAAACTCTTCTAAATAGTGCAGACTCACTTAGGTTGGTTGGAAGTACCCAAAACGCCCCCACAGCTTAACCTATGGAAAAAATATGAAAAAAATCATAAAATCATCGTCACATGCTGACACGGGCCGTGTCAGACAACACGGGCACCCGTGTCAGACTTCTGTCATCTTAAAACTTGATTTTTTTCTCCCACGCCTCCTGACACGGGTGCCCGTGTCAGGTAACACGGCCCGTGTCAGACCATAACTTCAGAATTTGGCTTTGATTTCTTCATCAAAGTTGTAGCCCTTTTTGTTAGAGAAATTTTGCCACCGGAACCGCATCAATCGGAGTTACGAAGCTCTAGTTATGATCAAAATACTACACGCCTGTCACGATGAGAAACATGCTGAAAATTTCCAAATCTCACACTTGCTAACACGAACCGTGTCAGCCCTGTGACTTTCATCTCTTTTGCATTTTCTTGGCCACGCTTCATCCTAACATGGCCAGTTTCAGGTGACACAGGTGGTCGTGTCAGACCTCATGTAGCTTGATTTTTCACTTCCTTCGAAACTCCCCTTTTTGTACTTTTTCGCATTGATTTGTCTTGATTTATTCCTTTGAGCCTGCAAATAGTAAAATACACAACCAAAGCATAAAATGTAGAAGAATGAAGTAAAACGCTTGATAATATAAAGCAAAGACGACTAAAATCAATGGTAAATAAACGTGTAAAAACCACTGATCAATCTCCTAAATTAGAAACTGCTGAATCTTTAATCTTCAGATCTAATTCTTCCTGAATCTATAATCTTCTGATCTGATTCTTCAATTATTCTCTTGACCTTTAAATATGCGCCACATAGGATTACAAAATATTCTGCGAATATCCTGTATCTGTTAAGTACAAACTGAATCTTTCTTCCAGTTATGCAGGCACGATGTCATGAGTTGATGTCATGACATTCCTTCTAACATCTTGCTTATACCTGTTTTGTTATTTTTAAACTTTCAAGATTCACAATTATACCATTTGCTGCTATTATATGTTTTAGCCAAACATTAGACGATAATACAGAACAGACAGAGCATCAACACTAAGCCCATAACAGTGTAGAACAGAAGTTAGAAAGAAAAAGATCAGTTTAGAGAAAACTTATAACAGAATTGTAACCACACTAACAGAATTGTAACTGCCAAAACAGAGTTGTAACAAACTCAATTCTAACCCTTTATTCTCTAACCGATTTCGTAATCCAACAGCTTTCAATCATTCTCTCCTAGCTAACTCCTCACAGCTTCTAACTGAATCAACCAACTCTATAACCTCTCAACCTCTATATATGTTCATTCTCCTTCATATTTGATCTCTCATCTACTTTTCAACCATTTCTTCTTCAGCCTTCACACACTCTTCAGAACCACCTTCTCCATCCTCACTCTCAATTCTCACCACTTTTTCACGCTCCATTCATCAATCTCACCTCATCTCTCATCTCTGAAACTCCATCGCCCTCTTCCTCATTCAACCTCTATCTCTCCCTCTCATTCTGAGATTCTCTAATTTATCTTCATCAACCTCTCTGCACTCTCATCTCATAACTTTTTCTATCCTCAACAACCTCTCTTCTCTCTTTCAGATCCTCTCTCTAACTCATCGATTCTCCCCCCTACACCATACACTCATGTTCAGAGGCCATCGGAGCTTCTCGTCAAAGCTCCCATCGGTCGAGCTTAGCCTCGCGCAAGTCTCAATTACTCTCAACACACAGAAACCAAGACAGAAGAAGAAGACGAAGGACTCGTAAAGGAAGAAGGTTAACGAATCAAGAACTAACTCGAAGATATTCTCCATTCCCTTCGCGTTTATTTTACGGTTTTGCAGCTCGGATTCTCCATTCCCTACGCGTTTATTTCGCGGCCTGAAGCCTCCTCTCTGGATTTCGTTATCTTCGTGTTCAAACCTTCATTCCAGGTAAACCATATCTTCATCACCTTTCATTAGCTTGTGCTTATTTTCGTTAAGTGAATCATGAGGGATGGGGATTGGAGCATAAACTCAGAAGGAGGAGACGAGGACGTGTTGGTTGCGGTGGCCGGAAGGTTCGATTTGGTCGGAGAAGATAAAGTCTCCTCCACCGCCGTTTACGCTCGTTTTGAGTGAGGAAAAGGTTTGAGAGTTCAATGGTCGCGTTTCTTTCCTAACCCTAATTTCCCCTTTCCATCATTTTTATTTTTATTTTTGATTTTTGTAAATAAATTGTGGTTAATTGAAAACTAAAAAATTTGGTTGTGGATCAAACTACCCTGTGCCGAACAAATTTCAGTTCATCACCCCCTAGGCCCACATATCCTTCATTTTTGGCTGAAAAATAATGAACAAAAAATAATCCTTGGGCCATACACAATTCGGTGCAGCGCTCCCCATAGCCCAATTACACCCTTTTTGTGCTGAACTGTGACAAAATAAATCCAATGGGCTACCATATGCTTGGGCCTGCGAAGCTACTAGGCTGCACTACTGACTTCCAGTATGAAGCCCCCTGATCACATATTTTTCTTGTTAGGATTTAGGATTTTTGACATAGTTTTGTTCTAATTTTTTAGATAATAAAAAGCACATAAAATCACAATCATCGTGGTAGTTTTTATTAGATAGAAAATGCCATAAAAATAGTATATTTTTTAGGGAGTAACTCAAAACGCTCGACAAACTTCTCTCTCTTCTCTCTTGCCTCGTATGCATTCTTAAGGGCATTGTTATTTTCGCTCGATCGCATCGTAGGTCGTCCCCTTATGCAAGAGCGTGAATGTTAACGCCGCCCAACTAAAAAACACACAACAAACAATAAAAAACATAGAAAATCATGAGCATAACTACGACGCTCTTATTCTTCATAAGAGGATACATAGGCATAGAGGCAACTCTAGCAAGCACAATAATTATTAAAATACCTTAGGATTAATATTGCATTGCATTAGTAAGTAGTAATAGCACACACCCTTTAGATAGAAACAAACATAGGTGGATACCATCGAGTACGTTGGGCGTTAGGGGTGCTAGTACCTTCCCCTTGCGTAACCAACTCTCGTACCTAGTTCTCTGGTCGAAAGACCTTGTTCTTATTCGTTTTAGGATAGATATGTTAGTGACAACTCTGTTATTCATTTTTCGCGAGCGTGCGACATCTATTAATTGGGAACTATTAAGTTGGGAGTTTTGCTCCGTTATTAAGTTGAGAGTTTTACTCCGTTATTAAGTTAGGAATTCTGCTCCAATGGTACCACATGCATGTGCATTGTACGCGTCACATTTCAAGTTGCATATTTTGAGTTGTTGTGATGATGAACAAGTGGTTATATCATGTTGATGTTTTTTTTTGTGTTATTATGTGGATGATTTTGTTGTGATAATATGCTGATTATTTGGTTGTGATATTATGTTGATGACTTGTTGTGATAACTGTTGTCTGAAAGTTGTGAAGTGGTGTTTTATATAATCTGATCTAATATATTGTTTATCATACACTCAATTATATGACTCAATATCTCACCCCTTTTGTTTGAATGTTACCCCTATGTTGGTAACGTGGAGGTAATCCAGAATGAAGACTGATTATCTTCATTAGTTCGAGTCGGTGTCATCGCCCTGATACGTAACTCTCGAGGGGGATGAACGCGTGTTGTTTTATATGTTGATTTTATAGTTAGTAGTTGGATTTTAATGTTGAATTTACTTTAGTTGTTGAATCGTAAGTTGATTACATGAAATGCTTGTTGTTTTGAAGTTGTTTTAGTTGAACAAAGGTTGTTATGCCAATTGAAGTTGAATATTGAGATTTCGCTGCTTAATTAAAAGTTGTTTTCTTTTTAAAAGAATAAAACAGGTGTTGTTGGTTCATCCGAAATTATGTGTTTCGTATCTTATTTATATGTGATTGATTGTTGTCGTTGTTTTAAGTTGAAGTGTAGCATCGCATGTTTTGATGGAAATTTTATAACTCAGATTTTTATAATATTTGCCGGGTAGAAATGGGGTGTTACACAAGTCACCACTCACAGGAAACCATGAACATATTTAGACAAAGGCTCACTTAACAGAACAAAAAAAATTAGATGGTAGGGTGAGGATAATGATAACAAATATTTTTAGGGTTTGACAGGTAGAGAACCATATTAATATAGCTTATAGAAATAAATTGAATGAATCTTGGGGAAAGGGTCGGTGTAGTTTAAAATCGTGTGCCTGCTAATGTGAAGATCGAATATCCAGACGACTTCCTTTTCAATTTATAAATGTATACAATCAATAGTGATTAGTAAAATAGAGTTTTAGGGTTAATTAATTATTAGTAGTGGAATAATGTTACGATTTAAATTAAATGAAAATTGTTGGAATAAATTTGGTGTTGACACATAAGCATCATTTTTTAAGTATAAATGATAACGTTTTATCATTAAAAAAAACACTAACATTTTTTGATAAATTGCATTTCTACAATTATGTATTATTATTTTATTTAATTAGTACACATAACATAAAGTTTTATCACCGCATCAAAAGTAAGTTTCTTTTAAGCACGATGGTGTCATACATTTTTAGTTTGGAAAAACTGGCTGATATCTAAAATAGATTTAATAAATTTTTAGAATTAACGCATTTAGATTCAACTGGGATTCGTTAACTCATCTGAATTGACAGGTAGATGTGAACGTATCAATGAGCTAATAACTATAATAAGAAGGATGAAAAACTGATATTTTATGGAAAGCTGTCATAAATTTTAGGTTTGTAAAAATTGACTAATATCTAAAAAGTAATGTTATTTGAATTGGAAAATTGATTTTATTCAAATCTATAGTTTTAAAATTAACTGATTTGGATTCAATTGAGTTTTGTAAACTCATCTGGATTTACGAGTAGATGTGAATGTATCTATGAGATACCAGCTGTAGACTGATCATTTTAATGTCCATCTTTTAACTAATTCTTTTGTTGCTGTTATATATAATTAATTGAAGTTATAAAAATGGTTGTACGATTTATTATGAATACGAATAAATGCTTAAAAGTTGGTAGTAAAACATGTAATGTGAATTTTGGTTCATTATAATATTTGGTTCAAAATAGATTGAATTTTGGTTGAACTATATTAGTTTATCTTTGATGTATAAAGGAATTTTACAAATCAAAATAAAATACATGTGTGTGAATCCAGACAGGACCCGTGCGATACGGGTTTCTTACTAGTTTACAATTAACTTTGAAGAAAAATACAACATAATTAAATAAGAAAAAATTTATATATAGATTAAGATAAAATGATCCGATTCCAATTACTTATTGAACGGTTGATGAGTTTATCGTATACTCTTCAGAGATCTCTCATGAAATAATACTTAGAAAAAACATCGGATAAGATTACATCTTAGTCTGAGATTTTTTAAAGAAGGGGACATTTGTGTTAATTACCGGATTTGGGAAAGAATATCTAAAATTGTGTTTTGTAACACCTCATATTTTCTAATTTTAATTTAATCGGAAATTAAAGTATTATTTAGAATTATTTAGTATTTTCGTTGAACTAATTGGAGGAATTATGGAATATTGGTCTTTGGGCCAAGTGTGGTATTTAGTAATGAGGGGGTGTTAAATTGTTGAGCCCATTACTAAATTATGTTATATTTTCATAAAACAAGGAAATAGAGGAGGAAAACCTAAGAGCGAGAGAAGAAGAACTCATGGTCAAAACCCATTTTCGTATTCATGGTGCAACCCTAAAAAAATGAGTCATAACTTCCTGCTCGTAGCTCCAAATCAGGTAATTCTTGAAGATTCAAATTCTACACGAAATTTCGTTCGATTTGATATATTAACTTGTGTCAGGGAAGTTCTTGATGAGGGAGATAAGCGAGTTTGATGATTGGATATTCTTGCTGAATTTGAAGAAAAAGGCCATACGGGTTTGATGGAGAAGAAGGGGAAAAGTCCAGATTTTTGGCTAAGGTAAGGGGGGACTCTTCCGGTTAATTTATATTATGTGATTATGGGCAATAGAATATATTGGTATATGATTCGATTCAATTGGGTATATTGGGAATGGAATTGTAAGGTTTAGGAATGTTATTATTGATGAAATTGCATGAATTGTTGGTTAATAATGTGTTGTATTGATGTATGATGATGTATGATGATGTAATTGATGATTATATGTCTGTAACTGGTGTTTGGAATCGATTTTGGGTTGAGGATGTGTGAAATCGCAGGTCTGTCGCAGACCTGAGAATCTACAGAATCGCACGTCCGCTAAGCGGAGCTAGGCTCTCTAAGCGGATGCTGATTGTTTTCAGAAAAATAAAAGGGCTCGCTAAGCGAAGCCAGTCCGCTAAGTGGAGGTCCCATCGTGGTTCGCCTCTGTGATGCTTTTCTTGAAGCGGGGTTGTTGAATTTTTACCCCATAAGCGCGCTAGTGGTCGCTAAGCGGACCCTGTAGTGCAGAAAATTATTTGAACTTTGAAATAGCGTATCTTTTGATCTGTGTATCCTTTCTTAGTGCCGTTTTGGGCATGGTAAAGCACATTAAATATTTTATATGATGCATTGGTGAGAAGGGCGGTGGCCCGACTTATTTTTAAAATTTATTTAATTGCTTTGTGAAATGAAATATTGTGCATATATATGATTGTGAAATATGACAATGTCTGGTGAGATGATAGATGAATTGTGATTAGTGTTATCATGATGAATGTGTGAATAATTGAATGATTTTGCAAACATGGACATACTTATTCGGTGATGATAAGGGTGAGTTATGGTGAGACGATGCGGTGCATTAGATCGATGATGTTTTTAAGTATGTTATATGTGTGCATCCATTCATATGCATCCGGTGATGGATCGCGGAGATGTTTGGATCAATGGTCGACATAATTCCCATTGTGTAGAATTATTGTGGGTTGGGCCGCATCTCGATGAGGTTTAGATCGGTCAGGTGGACTACTTCCGCGGTTTATTGGTACCACATGCATAATTTTAGTTCATCATATGCATTGTTGTCATAACATGATTGAAATGATTTTAGTGTTATGTTTGGTGTGTATTTGTTGTGGTCGATGAATGGTGATTGAAATCTGAATATATGACAAATTGGGTGAATAATATATTATGATGTTTTGTTGTTTATGAATGCATAACATTGGTTAATTGTGAATGAGACTCACCCTTACTTGTTGACATTTTTCAGATTGAGGAGTAGTAGCATTAGTGCTTGGTGAGGATGACTCGTAGAGTTTATCCGTTATATTGGGTCGTGTCGGTCATGCTCTGATCTTGTAACACTGGGGGAACGCTAGTATAGAGTTTTGATTATAACTTTATCTATTCGTTTTGGATTTATTTGTGGGATATTGCACAGGTGATGTTGTGCTTATCTGTTGAAGAATGTTCCGCTGTATAGAAACATGATTATGATAATTTGATGATTTGTTCCTAAGTGTGGCATGACAATTGACTTATGATAAATTGATTTATTTTAATTGTGGCAGCCTTGTTTTTATGTTTTACTCTGAATTTTATATAATTTCCGCGGGGTTTAGAAGGGTGTTACAATAGTGGTATTAGAGCAGGTCGGTCCATCCGGCCAATTGTCGAGTCAGTTGAGTTGTGCGAAAATTGAATACTATCGACGTATTACCCCTTGGTACATGACATGTGAGTGAATCACTATAGGTACTTGGTTGTTTTGTTGCAGGAGTTGTTTTGAGAGAAGTGGGGAGAAGCCTTGCTTCTCGAAAGAGGTTCAGTTGCAAGTTTGCAAAGAGGATTTCTATCGTGATGTTTTAATCGAACTTCGGCGGTGGAATGTGTTGCTCAAGTTATAAGAAGTTCGGAAGTGAAGAGATATGATAAGGGGCTGTTTAGAATGTGATTGATTTGAAGAGGATAAGTTTTGGAGCGGAATTTCCGTAAGCAAAACGCATGATGATTTCTGGACATCCAATTTAAGTTCCATTTAAAGCGTTGGAAAGCTAACGAGATGAACTTTGCTATAAAAATGTTTGCATCAGCTGTAACATATTTAACTATGACAGGATGATTTTGGAAAGAGGTGAAGTTGCAGTTATGCTTGTTCTTAGAACTAGACTTGTTTGTTGGTACCGCACAGGATGTCAGTGTCAGAGTTAAACGGAGTGAAGGAATAATTAAAAGGTTTGTTGATGGGAAATTTTAGGAATTAAATGTAACATTTGAGGAGTTTTGGAGATATCGTATAGAGTGTCGCTGCATGATGTCGATTTTGCATTTCGGATGACGTTGGAAAATTCATATCTTGAGTTCTGAGTGTCGGATTAATGTGCCGTTTGAACCTACGAATATGAGAGATTATGTTCTACCTTATGGGAGGGTTATAAATACAGTAGATTGATCCTATGAGGAGAGATTTTGAAGTCGTTCAAGGAAGCATGAAACTTATTGAATAAGAATGCCTACTACCGCGATTGTTTGAAACGAAGTTGAGTAGAACATGTTGTTGATGAATAAGTTGATGAGATGTTCAATAATAAAGATGATTTGAGTGCCAATGGATTTTAGTGAGGTGTGAATTAGTAGTAAAGGTGAAATAAAATTTAGAACGGTTGAAGTCGTATTTGTGATGCCAAAGAAATGACATGTATAAAAGAAGAGTTGTAGAGGATTTCTGACACCTATTGATGTGAGGTAGGATTCCAATAGTTGAAGAAGAGGTTGAATAGTGCTCCTATATCGATTTTATCGAATCTGGAAGAACTGTTTATGGTATATTGTGATGCGTCACTGATGGGTTTGGGTGGTGTATTGATGCAAAATCAGCAAGTAGTAGCTTATGCGACGAGACAATTCAAAGTGCACGAAAAGAATTATCCGACTCATGACTTGGAGTTGGCAGCGGTGGTCTTTGTATTGAAATTATGGCGACATTATTTGTATGGTTTGAGATTCGAAGTGTTTAGTGATCATAAGATTCTGAAGTACCTCTTTGATCAGAAAGGGCTTAATATGAGGCAACGGAGATGGTTAGAGTTTTTTTTTTAAATATTATGATTTTTGGTTTGAATTACCATCCTGGTAAGCAAAATGTTGTGTTAATGTGTTGAGTAGGAAATCTTTAAATATGTCGGTGCTAATGGTGAAAGAGTTGGATTTAGTTGACCAATTTAGAGATTTGAGTTTGGTATGTGAAGGCACTCCTAATAGTGTTAGATTGGGTATGCTAAAGCTGACTAGTGGTATTCTAGACGAGATTACAGAAGGTCAGAAAGCTGATGTTGAGTTGATCGATAAGTTGACTTTAAATTACCAAAGTAAAGGCGATGAATTCAGAATCGACGAGAATGGTATAATGAGGTTTGGTGATCGGGTTTGTGTTCCTGATGTTTTTAATCTTCGAAAGAATGTCCTAGAAGAAGGACACCATAGTTAATTATTGGACTATGACGATGTTAATGAGTTTGAGTGCAAACTCAGGAAGGACACTATTATGTATTAACGACGGTTTATGCTTAAATATGGTTGTCGGATATCTATTGAAAAATTGAGGACTTGATCACCCTTAATCTCTTGTTGATAGTAGACGGAATCATATAGATGGGATGAGATTGTTTGTTACCTTAATGGTATAAGATGTGATGAATACTAAGCCGTGAGAATAATCACTCACCATGTTGTGTGAACTTATGAAGAAGTGAATATGAAAGAGTGCAACATATTGGACGGTGACTTAAGACAGGTAATCGGAGTCGCACAGCGAAAGTGTGATGTGGAGTGGTGTTATGAGTATTAATCGTGGGAAGTGAGGAATTAATATGTTGGGAGCCTACGTAGAGAACATGTATTGATCTATATGTTGGATTTAGGATCTGGTGGATGTAAGGATGTTGTACCGGAGAATTAGAACCCTTTTGAATAATTTCCGAGATGATGAATGTGTTATTGTGGTTGTACGTAGTTAATGAGTATGTATTCGGCGAAGTTAAGACGATGAGTTGATACTATATGATGCTATAATAATTTTGTGTTGTTGTAAGGTGTTATGGTGGATTTCCAGATATAATGAGGAATTATACTCTATGAAGGAAGAAGTTGATTTAATTCTTAGAGAAGAGTGGGACTCAGTTTGAGCTATTTTGTAAGCAATGTAATATTGAGTCTGATGAGTGTGGTTATAACTACTTGTGTGTACTCGTTCTGATGGTTGGAATGTTTTAATAGATGTAGTAACTCTGGAATTTGTTTTTGAGTGCGTGTAAGTATTACTAAGTGGTAAATTAGTACCATGAATGAGTAAAGAGAGTCGGAATTGGATAAAACTAAGAAATCTAATTGGTGATGATGATTGTAATGAGTAATCAGAATAGTGCAGCAAAAGCGGAATGTAACGTGTTGGATAATTGCTGGTGTGACTTGAGAGGAGTTAGATAGTTGAAATTCAATGGTATAGGAATATTATTATTGAGTTTCTTGAACGAATCAGTTGGTGAAAAGTGTAAGTATTATTTTATCGCTCAGATGGAAAAGTGTGTCTAAGGTTGGTACGTTCGATAGATAGAATGCATTACTGCAGTGTTGATCAGGTGTGATCATACCATGGATTGTGATTATATTATTCAGCTATTGGGCGTATTGTACGGGTCGGACCTCGACGTTTCATTGTCGTTAACCTTTTGGAGATATAGCGAGTGGTACACCTGTGGGGTGGTCGAATGCGACGTAAGAGCTGAGATTGAATGCATGAGACATGCTTTTTGTTGATTATGTCAGATGAGTTTTGAGGATCGACTAGGGAAATGTTACCTGGGAACTGGAGAATTAGATGAAGGACTCCTATTCGGAACTTTTCACTTGAAGTGTGTTTTCAAGGACGAAAACTCTTTTAGTGGGGGAGAGTTATAACACCCCATATTTTCTAATTTTAATTTAAACAGAAATTAAATTATTATTTAGAATTATAATACCCTTCATATATCTCTCATGAAATAATACATAGAAAAAACATCGGATAAGATTACATCTTAGTCTAAGATTTTTTAAAGAATGGGACATTTGTGTTAATTACAGGATTTGGGAAAGAATATCTAAAATTGTGTTTTGTAACACCTCATATTTTCTAATTTTAATTTAATCGGAAATTAAAGTATTATTTAGAATTATTTAGTATTTTCGTTGAACTAGTTGGAGGAATTGTGGAATATTGGTCTTTGGGCCAAGTGTGGTATTTAGTAATGAGGGGGTGTTAAGTTGTTGAGCCAATTACTAAATTATGTTATGTTTTCATAAAACAAGGAAATAGAGGAGGAAAACCTAAGAGGGAGAGAAGAAGAACTCATGGACAAAACCCATTTTCGTATTCATGGTGCATCCCTCACAAAATGAGTCATAACTTCCTGCTTGTAGCTCCAAATCAGGTAATTCTTGAAGATTCGTATTCTACACGAAATTTCCTTTATTTGATATATTAATTCGTGTTAGGGAAGTTCTTGATGAGGGAGATAAGCGAGTTTGAAGATTGGAGATTCTGGATGAATTTGAATAAAAAGGGCTTACGGGTTTGATGGAGAAGAAGGGGAAAAGTCCAGATTTTTGGCTAAAGTAAGGGGGGACTCTTCCGGTTAATTTCTATTATGTGATTATGGGTAATAAAATAGATTGGTATATGATTCGATTCAATTAGGTATATTGGGATTGGAATTGTTAGGTTTAGGAATGTTATTATTGATGAAATTGCATGAATTGTTGGTTAATAATGTGTTGTATTGATGTATGATGATGTATGATGATGTATGACGATGTAATTGATGATTATATGTTTGTACTTGGTGTTTGGAATCGATTTTGGGTTGAGGATGTGTGAAATCGCAGGTCTGTCGCAGATCTGAGAATCTGCAGAATCGCACGTCCGCTAAGCGGAGCTAGGCTCGCTAAGTTGATGTTGATTGCTTTCAGAAAAATAAAGGGTTCGCTAAGCGGATGCTGATTCTCAATCTTGTTCTAACACTCTCCCCCTTTTTGATGATGACAAAAACCATGTATTTTGATGGAACAATTTTATGAGAGGATAATAGTTAAGCAAGTAAACTTCATCTCATTCTTCATGATCAATCAAGCAACTTAAATTTTCATCAACAATTACTATTCTTCTTCTTCTTTCATTTTCTCCCCCTTTTTGTTATCATCAAAAAGCGTTTAAGAGTGTTTGATTAGACTTTAGAAATAAAATTAAACAACTGATTTATTACTCAAAGATCTAATCTAATCTTTCTCTTTTCTTCCCCTGAGATATATACTCTCCCCCTGAGCTAGATACCCTTATGAATTACTCTCTCGTTTAAGGCTCCCCCTGAATTAGGTAATCCTATTTGTTTCTAATTCACCTACACTTGATTTCTAACAATCTCCCCCTAAGATAAATATCTGAAATGCTACTGGCCTTTTGAGAGATTTTCTAACTTTGCCAATTTGTTTGGATATAGCTTTTTATCAGTGCACTGGTTTTTCTTGGAAGTTCTCACTGGAATGATGCTTAGAATACACACTTCTTTTGCCACATATTCATAACATGGATAATTTTCAATTTTACTTAAGTTATGTCAGAGTCTACTATGTTCATGAATTTTTAGAAGGTACAATGGCCAACATATCAAAACATATTCAGATTAACTGATTATATATGTCTTTTATTTTTCTGCTTAAATTTTTCCGTTTAAAATATAATACGGATAATTCTTTTAACACAAAAAAGACATAATAAAGACATATTTTATATATATTAAGAGAATGATTACATCTAGACATAAGAAGGCACACAGTATTCTGAAATCAAAAGATTATCACTTTTTGGAGATTGTGCATCGCGAATTGTCTGAATGATATCAGCCGATTCGAGTAATGCAGAGAGAACCCTTCCATTGGAAATGTGGGAACTTTGACCACACCCGAAGGCTATGAGGGAATCCCTGAGATGGCAGAAAATGATTGCCGGTAGATTTAGAGGACAACTGCTTTCGAGCCGATGAATCAAAAACCTATCCTTGCATGATACAAGATGTAAGAAGCTTCCTCTGGGAGTTAGGTGTTGCACCCCAAAATTTGCCCCCTTTATTTGAGCTATAAGTTAATAATGACGTTTATTCTATCATTCCAAAATTGAAGAAAAATAATGAAGAGTTTTCATGGGTTTAAGAAAATACGGTGAAAAAAATGGTTTAAACAGTGGAAATACGAGAAAATTCATAAGTCCTATTGGGAAAGTGATATGAGCTAAGTTCCCGCGTAGTCTTGACTGTTTCGATGATATCTACAACTTTCGTGTTCGGCTCAGAAGCCAATTCTTTGAGGAAGGTCGCCAGATTTGCAAATTACTTGAGGTTTCACAGTGAAAAACGGTGCTGAATGTAGGGTTTCTGGCCTCGGAAAATTCATATCTCACAATCCGCTTGTCGGATTTGCTTGAAAATTTAACTGGAGCTCCGTACCATCATTATCAACATTTCATATGTTCGGACCGAAGGCCAATTATGCACTGAAAACTCCCAGTATTTTAAGGATCGTCGTGTTGTTTCGGTAAAAAGTGTGTTTTCGAGTATGTCGCGCCGAGTTCGAAAATTCATAACTCCTTCGATTTTTATCGTATGAAGTCCATTCCGGCGGCATTCTCTCGTAAATTTTGTTAGCTTCGATTCTTTGTAACACATGCCTGTTCAGATTCTGAGCCGAAGTTGGAGTTTTATCGAGTTCTTTGAGCGGTACTCACAAAATTTCGCACAGTCGCGCCAGATGAATCGACGTTTCTCGTCATTCAAACTCGTGTAATTTCTTCATCGCTTATCGGATCGAGACGATTCTTGCGGCGACGAGTCAAGAATTTGGTTATCTTCACAGTGGCATTGGCTTCGTTCCGGAATTCAGAGCCGAACCGAGTTTCCTTAAAAACGAGCCGAAATAAGACGCACCGAGGGCAATTTGGACATTTCGCGTTGACAATATATAAACATTTTGCTCTTCGCAAATCAAAGGGAAGAGGCTCATAATTTCAATTCACCAAAAAGTTCAAAAACACTTTCTCTCAATTCTCTCTCAATTCTCTTGTATCAAAACCACAAATTACATAAAACTTTCATCAATATTCATCAATTTTCATCAAGATCAAGAACATGGATTGAAGAATCAAGATTGAAGTTCAAATTTCTCTTTCTCTCTCCTCATTGAGTCGTGCGCCCTCCCTCTCTCTCACTCCGGATTTCGCGTTCGTGTCGTGTTCGCGTTCGTGTCGTGGTCGCGTTTGTATCGTGTTCGTGTTCGCGCTTCGGTTAGATCTTCATCCGGTAAGCTTCGAATCTTGAATTAAGTGATTAATTGCCGATCATTTTGTGAATTTGGATTCAGATCTATATCGTGTTCTTGACTCATGTATGATTGATGATAATTGATCGGTGAATTTATGCATTTTTGCTTGAATTGATAATGATCATGTGATTTGTGTTTAGATTTAATGTTCATTGCATGTAATTGATATCCGTTGATGATGAATTGTGATGCTCGTGTTTGAATCCGTGCTTCGTTGATGATTTTTTGTGCATGATTGTGGATGTTCATTTGTGTTGTTTGCAACGTACTCAACGTGTTCGTATAAATGCATGTGTTACACTTTCGATTGATATTTGCCTTGCTCGACGCGTCGCACTTAGCACGTTTATTGATATGTGACTCATTTGATTTGCGGATTTACGTATAGCATGAATATTCAATGTTTGTTTGCTTTAATTTCGAGTCGGAATGGTTTTGGATTGAGTGCAAATGGCTCCGAGACCTTAAAAATGCATAAAAACGTGTTTTGCTACGCCAGGAACCGGGTTGTCCCAGGCGGGAACCGGTTCCCACTCAATCCAAAATTGCTGATTTTTTGTGTTTTAGTACCAGGAACCGGGTTGTCCCTATGCAGGAACCGGTTCCTGCGTTGTTTTGCCCCCTGTGATTTTGTACGAGGAACCGGGTTGTCCCTAGGTGGGAACCGGTTCCCAGTTTTCTGCCTCTGGTTTTTAGTACCAGGAACCGGGTTATCCTGTGCAGGAACCGGTTCCTGTGTGTAATTTTTGTGTTTTCTTTTCTAACTTCAATCTTGCATAACGTTTTACTCGTAACTCCGATTTGCACGTTCTTTATATCGTCGGAAAGCTTATGAGACGTACTATCTTACTAGATGCTTTGTTTTCATTAATTTGTAGATCATCCATGTTTGATTTCTCTTTGATGTTTCATTATCCATTTCATGTTTACATTACTTGTCTGTTTCCTTTCGCTTTATAGTAATAACGCAATTCCGATTGCGATGTTTGTTATCTCTAACTTGTGTGTTAGTGTGCAAGGCTCTTGGATAGTCATCGACCGGCGCTTATTGCTTGAGTGTTCCGCTTTACTCGCGGAACATGATTCCATTCACTCGCATCGTGTTCTCGTCCTGGAGACACGTTCCTATTACTTTATATCTGCTTGTTTGGTTTGCTTGTTCCTTTTGCAGGTGTATTGTGATTGTGCTCGACGCGCATGTCGACCTTTGTGTGCTTTCATGGCTAATCGGTGTGCTGACCATTTGTTTTTGCTTTGCTAGCTCCCTCGCGGGATTCTTAGTTTCTTCGCTTTGCTTCACTTTAATTTACGGATCATCACCCGTTTGGTATTGATCCCGTTTCAATTTACTTTTCTCGCACTTTATCGCTTTCCGCATCATCCTATAACATGAGAAGTAGGACCTAGACATGCATCTGGCCAAGCCCTCGAAAGAGGCTCTGTTTTTGATGGTGTGTTTATATTTGTGCTTTGCGGCAGGGAGTCACGGTGTAATAAGTCCTATATGGCACTCCGTTAAGTCCTCATGGAAGGCATGCGGAAAGGGTTAGCAATCAACTCCCGCCCAGTCTCATCGAGTCCGTTCGGTATGCGCACGCTACGCGTTGCTCGCTTCCGAACATGCACAAGATCTTGTTATCGAGTATGTCAGGAAAAAGGTTCATGCAGCCGGACCCCCGCCTTTCCTATAGCTCGCGTCGCTCGACGTTGATGCTCGGTGTACGCACGCACCATTTTCCTTTATGATCCGTGACGGCTTGGTTGCTGAGAGGGATCCGCTCCTCTTGTCTATGGCCCGATCATTTTCGCGAGGTCTAATGCTTGGTTGACTTGGGTTGAGTTTCTCCCCTTGGCTATGGCGGGACCGCTTTTCTACCATTCGGTCAGTACCGTTGGTTTGTTTGCTTTACGAGTGGAGCTCGTTTGTGTGATATTATTGTTTGCTTCCCTTTTCCCTCGTAGGTTGATAACTTAACTTAGACTGGTATACTTTGTATGCTAACATTAGGTAGCAAGCTTTCCCCCCTTAGCTTAGGTCTTCCTCATGCATCTTTTAAAACACAAACCACACTCTTTGATTTTCTTTTCTTAAGAGCTTGTTATTTCCGCTCCATTCCCAACATAAGTCTCCAAAGGTCGAGCAGCGGAGTGTGAATGTAACTCGTTCACCTAAAAAACACAAAACAAACAGAAATTAGTTAGCCGAGCTACGGTAGCTCTGATTCTGCAAAACAGATACGTAGGCAGCGGGGTAGGGCCCGTGCGAGCATAATCCTTTCTTTTCCTTACATTCTGCATTCATCTTAGTCCAGATTAGCATAGATTTGTTACACACCCATAGTTTTAGACACAGGCGTAGATACCATCGAGTACTATGGGCGCGAGGGGTGCTAACACCTTCCCCTCGCGTAACCGACTCCCTTACCCTTTTCTCTGGTCGTGAGACCGTTGTTTTATTTTTGTGGTTTGCTGGAATTCCCTTCCTTTTCAGGATAAATATGTTAGTGGCGACTCTGTTAATTTTCGCGGTAGCGACAGCTGGCGACTCTGCTGGGGACGTCTCGACCTGTTGATGGTCTAGACTCAGCGAGTCGATCCTAGCGCTTGTGTGTTTATCATTGGGTGTTTTACTGCTTTGCATATTTACCTGTTTGCATTGCATTCTATGTGTGCTTTTACTTTTCTGCATCATATTCTAGACTGTCTGGATCTCTGTTTGTTGGGTGGGTGTTTCAAGAGGTAAAAGGCCCAATACCCAGGCTATGTATGAACCATAAGAACCCTAGGATAGAGTGGGAGCATGGTTTGTCTCGAGGTGTACGTCTCGGGATGGATTATGTGACCACGAGCAGAGTAGTGGTCTCAAACGGAGGTATTATCGTCACCCGCGTCCGCGCTGTGATGATGCTTACCTTCGGGCGGACCGTATACTGCGTTTCATGACCTTACCTGGGCCTAGATTTTACCCGTGAGTGGGGCGGGAATCAATGATCATTTAACAGGTACATTGTTGGTGACCGCTATTCTTGTTCGTGGGTTACCGCTGTTCTTGTTCGTGGGTTACCGCTGTTCTTGTTAGTGGGTTACCGCTGTTCTCGTTCGAGTGTACTATTGGTTCCTGTTCGTGGGGTACTATGGTTCTTGTTCGAGTGGTAATCTATGTTCTATTCCAGTGTGTTATTGAATATGGGCTTTGGTTCCGTGGATTGATATTCCGTGTTTCGTGTGGTATACCATTTGGGGCCGAACCTTTGGCTTTGTATTATGTGTGTTACCGGCAATCCAGAATGCCCGGTGGGCGGCAACAAGCCCCACCACTTTGCATCATTGCATATTTACTTTCCAAAAAATGATGTACAAAAGACAACTAGCATACATGTTCCTTTCATTTTCAAGGAATCATATCTTTAAGCTTCGTGCCGAGCTTTTCCATCTATTGCTTGCCAAAAATCAAAACACGGGGATTCCTTGGAAATTGAATGAACATGGCATTGCATTTATATCATGCATCTCATACATTTCATGCATAACAGGTGTTCAGGATTGAGGATCTCTTATTCAGACTTGGTATTCTCTCACCAGACTCAGAGACTTGACTTGTTCTTATTGTGTGCTCAAAGATTAGTCATGGAACAACTTTGTGGGGTGACCAAGAGGAAAGCTTAGTTGAGATTCTTTTTGAAGACATGTCTTATGCTCATCTGCTTCCATGCTTGCTTTATTTGCAACTGGTTAAGCTCCGTATTGTGTGGATGTCTACAGATTCTTTGCTTGGTAACGTTGGCACTAGGTGTGAGTTCTATTCTGGGGCACCTGGTTGTGATGTTAGTATCTACAAGTCTTTGAAATTGCTTGGGGCTCCCGATCGAGGGATAAGCAAGACATTGTCTATCTTGAGCATTGCAGCATTTGCATTGCTCGAATCCCTAAGGCACTTACAAAATTCCATGTGACTTCGCCAGAATTCTCCGATTCAGAATGGGGCACCTGATAATGCTGTATCTTCCAAGGATGTGGAAGAATTGTTGAGAATCATCAGAAAATCTGATTACAAAGTTGTTGAGTAGTTGGGTCAGACCCAGTCAATGATTTCCATCTTGCAACTGCTGATGTGTTCAGAACGTCATAGAGATGCTCTCTTCAGAATTTTGAATGGTGCTTACGTCCCGCATGAAATATCTGTGAATCAGCTAGAGGCGGTAGCCAATAATATCTCCGCTGGGAACGGTTTGGGATTTACGGATCGTGATCTTCCTCCAGAAGGGAGAAACCATAACAAGGCTTTGCATATTTCGATTGAGTGTAAGGGGACGACTTTGTCCCGTGTTTTGGTTGATATTGGGTCTTCTTTAAACGTACTTCCCAAATCGGCCCTCATGCGAATTGACTATGCTGGTGTTGAGTTGAGGCCTAGTGAGTTGGTTGTGCGCGCCTTTGAAGGTTCAAGGAGGTCTGTGTTCGGAGAGGTAGATCTACCAATCCAAGTGGGTCCTCAGATCTTTACTACAACCTTTTATGTGATGGATATTCAACCTGCTTATTGTTGTCTGTTGGGTCGACCGTGGATTCACAAGGCTGGTGCTGTGACATCTACTCTTCATCAGAAGTTGAAGTATCCGGTTGACGGTAAAGTGGTAACGGTTTGTGGTGAAGAAGATTATATCGTGAGTCACTTGTCCTCTTTCTGATATGTAGAGATCGAAGGTGAAATACATGAGACACCATTCCAAGCGTTTGAGGCTGTGAATGCTGTGATAACTCCTTCTTGTGAGATAGCGAAGCCAGAAATGGTTATGTCCTCTTTGAAAGATGCTCAGGTTGTCGTTGAGACTGGAAGAGTGGAAGGTTGGGGGCAAGTAATTGATGTGTGTCCCAAATTTGATAAGAATGGTCTTGGTTTCAATCCTGGAAGGCATAATGCATCGCCCAAGTCTGGTGTCCTTAGCCCGATCAAGTTTGTGAGTGGTGGTGTCATTCAAGATGGTCAGGTTAACGCCATTGTCAATGGTGAAGAGGTGGATAGTGACTGTGATTTTGATAGCTGGATTCGTCCAAGTATTCCTGGAGAGATACCTCGCAACTGGACAATTGAAGATGTCATCCAAGTTACACAAGCTCAGGAGTTAATTCCTTATTTTCACTTTTCTTATCATGCCATAATTCCTACGCTCTGCCCAAGGCGTAGTGAATCATTTGTAGGGCCATGCAGTTCGCATTTTCAAAGTTATTCATGAAATAAAAGGACGTTTTTGCATCCAAATGTTTTGCTCTTTGTCTTTCTTTTTAACTTTTTTCCTTAAATGGCAATGTTTTTTCACACACTTGCACATAGCTTAATAATCAAAACTAAAATAAAAACATCAATCATGCAGATGTTCCAGCACCATGGATTCCATTGGTAACAGTTCCGCTATTGCTTATTATGATTTTGACAATCCGATCTACCAAGTCGAGGAGGAAGCTTATGAAGATTGTGACCTTCCCGATGAGTTGGCCAGATTGTTGAAACAGGAAGAAAAGAAAGCGATTCAGCCGCATCAGGAGGTAATTGAGATGGTAAATGTTGGCACTAAAGAGCAAGTCCGAGAAGTCAAGATAGGGGCTGCGCTTGACAATAGTGTGAAGCAGAGGCTTATTGCTATGTTGTAAGAGTATGTGGACATCTTTGCTTGGTCTTATGAGGATATGCCTGGTCTTGATACAGATATTGTGGTACACCGGCTACCTCTCAAGGAAGATAGTCCTCCTGTCAAGCAGAAGCTTCGAAGGACTCGCCCAGATATGTCCGAGAAGATTAAGAGGTTGAGAAACTAATTGATGCTGGCTTTCTGCAAGTTGTGAATTACCCGCCGTGGGTTGCTAATATTGTTCCTGTACCTAAGAAGGACGGAAAGGTCAGGATGTGTGTTGACTATAGAGATTTGAATAGGGCGAGTCCGAAAGATGATTTTCCTCTTCCTCACATTGATGTGTTGGTGGATAATACTGCTCCTTTTAAGGTGTTTTCCTTCATGGATGGCTTCTCTGGGTACAATCAGATCAAGATGGCACCAGAAGACATGGAGAAAATAACGTTTATTACACCATGGGGAACTTTCTTCTATAAAGTCATGCCTTTTGGGTTGAAAAACGCAGGGGCAACGTATCAGCGCGCCATGGTGACTCTTTTTCACGACATGATTCACAAAGAGATTGAAGTGTATGTCGACGACATGATTGCAAAGTCTCACACTGAAGAAGAGCACATGGTTCACTTGCAGAAGTTGTTTGAAAGGCTTCGGGAATTCAGACTGAGGTTGAATCCAAACAAATGCACTTTCGGAGTGCGATCCGGAAAGTTGTTGGGCTTTGTTGTTAGTGGGAAAGGTATTGAGGTTGATCCTGCAAAAATAAAAGCTATACATGAGATGCCTGAGCCGAGAACAGAAAAAGAGGTTTGTGGTTTCTTAGGGAGGTTGAACTACATTGCTAGATTCATCTCTCATCTTACGGCTGTCATACCCCAAATTTGTCCTACCCTTTCAATTCTATCTGGCTTAGGCTCATGCATTTCATAGTCTCATGTACATACCTCCCATTAGGTCATTAACATAACTCATGCATTAATTAATCAATAACTTTGCATTGGATCAAGGATCTTGGAAGCTAGGGTTTTATACGGTAATTCATTGTGTGCTTTTTTCTCCTAAAACTACAAGGTTCTCCTCTATGAAGATTCACCAGGGGCAAGAGGAATATGGGCTTTATATGTGGCGTCTGCAATCGTTAAATTCGACTGAGATTCATCGGATTTCATGTCGATACGTTCTTATGGCAAAAGAAAAAAAAGATGATGAAATTGCCAAGCAAGAACAAAGTCGTGTGACAACGAATCAGAAGAATAAAAGGTGAGCGACCGCCATGTCCAAAAAAACCTCATTGATTCTTCAACCATTTCTAAATCCCTTGTGAGGGATGAACACTCATGTCGAGTTAACTGAACATAGGAATGGAGAACATCACGAAGGGGGTGGGCGCCAAATAATTTTGAGCCTAATAATCCTTTGTTTTCTAAAAACCATGAACCCGGCCAAATTACAACCCTTAAAAGTCCTAATTGAAGTAGGGTTTATTTTGAAAACACACTCCGATGAGATGGTGTTTAACTGACTCCCAGTGAAGCGTGACCCATATCCATGTTGGTATCGTACTTTTGCTTTATCTTCCATATGCAAAATCGAGGTTGTTTCAACTAGTGATTCAGTCACAAGAGGTCGCAACCTCATTTCAATAAAAAGTTTCTTTAAACTTCAAGACTAACATAGGCTTTGCATTAAAATTATCATTCTTAGAATTAACATTCTTTTGCATGCAAAATATCTGCTTAAACATCAAAAAATTCTCAGGATGAGAATCAGTGAGTAACTTGATCATGTCAAAGTAAAGAGACTTGAGAACTCCGTGGAGTAAAAAGCCAATCATTTCAGAGACTGGTTATCAAAGGACAAGTTATCCAAAGAACTCTGTTGGGCATGAAAAGTTAATGCTCTCCTTGATTACCTTGAGAGGAAGAGTTTGAAGACTCCGTTGAGCGTGGTAAAGTTGTCTCCATGTTCGTTTGACTTCAAAACAAAGAAAGCTTGGGGATTCTAGTAAGATGTACCTAATCTGGGGCAATCAAGTCGAGGAATCTCTCTTGAGTTCAAATAATCTGGGGCAGTTACGTCGAGATTTGACAAATCTCTCCAAGGATCCTTTGGGGCAAATTCCTTCATAGTTCACGAATCTTGGGGCACAATCTTCTGAGTTTTTTGTCGCTGCATGACCATAGGAGTTTATTTCTCCTAGAAATTTGGTCTCTCCCCAAGCACAGGAGTTTATTTCTCCTGAGAGTTGTTCCATTTCTCCAACCTGGTGCCCTTATTCGGATAATCCTCAACATGGTGAATCGAGGGAATCTCCTCAAGCTAAAAATCCTCCAAGCAGTGGCACATGGTGAGAAGTCAGAAATTATTCTTCAAGTCAAAGAATGTGCATCTTACAAATCAAAGTCCAATATCTATTGGCACCTCCACATGGTCCTTAACACCAAGGGGATTCTCCCTGGTGTCCACCTCACCGATGCCTTTATTTGGCACTCTGCATATAGTTTCCATTGCATATAACATTGCATCCTCAAAAGCGTAGCATATCCGTCAAAAGCGGAACATTACGCCATAGAAAAAGTCAAACATGCATACAAAGCATAAGCCAGATAATACAAATCATCCCTCAATCAAGACAATGTTACTTCCCCACTGGAGAAATGTCCTTACAAATTCCGATTGATATCTGCTACTCCATTACAAATCTCCTCCATCCACGGAGCCGGTACTTGGTTTTCTCAATCCCCCAAAAAGAAATCTCTCCAATATGGATCGGATGCAATGTCTTTCTTCGTCAGAATCGTTGTCTCCGAGGTTATTTCCCATGTGTTGCGTGCAGATTAGAGCGTGAATGAGGGTGGGCATTCAACCCATCTCATTTTTCAATCGTTTGAGTAATCATACTTGGTGTGTGGCAATTCGAACGATTGCCGCTCTTGAAGAGATATACCCCGCCTGTTGGCCTGAGGGATTAATGTAATTCTTATGCTTCGTAAGCATCGATATTCCCGTAATCCCCATTGGTTACTATCATCTTCTCGTCGAGTCTAGTCGTCTCTAGTCTTGTCGTGGTTATTTCCCATGTGCTGCGTGCAATTTAGAGTGCGAATGAGGGTGGGCATTCAACCCATCTCATTTTTCAACCGTTAGGATAACCATACTTGGCGTGTGGCAACTCGAACGATTGCCACTCTTGAAGAGTTACACCCCGCCTTCGGCCTGAGGGATCAATGTAACTCTTATGCTTCGTCAACATCAATATCCCCGTAATCCCTCGTGGTTACTATCATCTTATTGCCGAGCCTAGTCGTCCCTAGTCTCCGTGATTCCTTCCCTCGTACGGGAAAATTTTTCAGATCCAACCCCCGTGTTGCGTATCCTTTGCCTTCCGTCCTGGCAAATCATTTCAAGACTAAATCCCAATCCCCAGCAAGTCCATCTACCAAGCTTCTCAAACACTCGTATGTGTCATTCCTTTGGTACTCGTCTGTATCTCCTTTTGATGCTCGTATGTGTCATTCTTTCGATACTCGTCTGTATCTCTTTTTGATGCTCGTATGTGTCTTTCCTTTGGTACTCGTATGTATCTCCTTTTGATGCTCGTATGTGTCATTCCTTTGGTACTCGTCTATATCTCCTTTTGATGCTCGTATGTGTCATTCTTTCGATACTCGTCTGTATCTCTTTTTGATGCTCGTATGTGTCATTCTTTCGATACTCGTCTGTACCTCTCCTTTTGATGCTCGTATGTGTCATTCTTTCGATACTCGTCTGTATCTCTTTTTGATGCTCGTATGCGTCATTCTTTCGATACTCGTCTGTATCTCTCCTTTTGATGCTCGTATGTGTCATTCTTTCGATACTCGTCTGTATCTCCTTTTGATGCTCGTATGCGTCATTCTTTCGATACTCGTCTGTATCTCTTTTTGATGCTCGTATGTGTGATTCTTTCGATACTCGTCTGTATCTCTCCTTTTGATGCTCGTATGTGTCATTCTTTCGATACTCGTCTGTATCTCCTTTTGATGCTCGTATGTGTCATTCTTTCGATACTCGTCTGTATCTCCTTTTGATGCTCATATGTGTCATTCTTTCGATACTCGTCTGTATCTCCTTTTGATGCTCGTCTGTGTCATTCTTTCGATACTCGTCTGTATCTTCTTTTGATGCTCGTCTGTGTCATTCTTTCGATACTCGTCTGTATCTCCTTTTGATGCTCGTATGTGTCATTCTTTCGATACTCGTCTGTACCTCCCTTTGGATGCTCGTATGTGTCATTCTGTCGATACTCGTCTGTATCTCCTTTAAAACACTTGTCTATCTTACCTTCCCACCAGACATACTTCTGCTCCGACCACTTCCACGTAGTAAACACTTCCTTTGAGAACCTTGTATTGGCACCTTGGGCTACGTTACAAGCTCTCACCATTCATCCAAAGACTCACCGTAAATTCTTCCACCAAAAAAAAAACAAAAAATCTCTTTCCCCAGCAGATATCAAAACAAAAATAAGATAACACTCACACCATCTTCTCTTTAGGACAAATTTCTGGTACTTTGATATTTAATCTTCTTCTACCTCGAATGCTCGAAAGGCTAGCGCCAATCTCGCCTTCGGGTTTAAGATGATTAAATAGGGGCAGCTGTCATACCCCAAATTTGTCCTACCCTTTCAATTCTATCTGGCTTAGGCTCATGCATTTCATAGTCTCATGTACATACCTCCCATTAGGTCATTAACATAACTCATGCATTAATTAATCAATAACTTTGCATTGGATCAAGGATCTTGGAAGCTAGGGTTTTATACGGTAATTCATTGTGTGGTTTTTTCTCCTAAAACTACAAGGTTCTCCTCTATGAAGATTCACCAGGGGCAAGAGGAATATGGGCTTTATATGTGGCGTCTGCAATCGTTAAATTCGACTGAGATTCATCGGATTTCATGTCGATACGTTCTTATGCGCTTCAATTCTTATCTTCTTCAAGAATTCCTCAAGGCATTACTGTTGTGGTGGGTTGAAATACAAGGGAAATGGCATGAGAGGTTGACTTGTTCATTTATCTTGATCAAACAACTTTTGGCTCGCATCATGTACTTAGTACTTCAATTGAAAGTTAATTAAGAGTTCGGGAATTAATGATTCAAGACTTGCCATTGAAATTTGGAAGTGAAGATTTATTAAGTGGACTTGAGTTTATAAAAAGAGAGCAATCTGAAGCGCTTGGTATTCACGTTACAAGACTGAGGCGTGCATCAAAAAGATTTGTTAGGAGTTGGTGCAATTCTATTCAAATTCATTCAACCATTCGTTCAAGGTCCATACATTTTTCTGCTCATTATCGTCCAAATTTCAAGCTTAAGTCATGTGAACACCAATCATCATTCAAGTGTTCGAATCATACTATCAAGTTCCGATTCAAAGTAACCATGTCAAATTTCATTACACAAGTCCAATTCATGCTACATAATATTCACAAAAAAAAAAGAGTCTACATTCTATTCCTGTCCAAGAAGCAAGTCCATACACATATTATAAAAATTATCCTTACAATATTCATCAAAATCCATTACAAAAAGTCCACATTTCGATATCGCTGTTCAAGTTCCATTTACATTCGTTCCAAATACAAAATGCCATTCACATACATTCAAACCCCATACAAATATACAAATATTCACTACAAAAATCCACAGCCCAAAGATCATTGCATATATGAGAAAATTCATACAAAGTCAATTAGAGTTCCCTAAAGTCTATTGTCCTGATCTTCAAGCTGCCATTATCACATCTTCCCTTCATGATCATCTTGTTTCCATTACCAAAGTGTGTCTCCACTTCAACAAAATCCTGCATCAAGACAAAAAAGGAGAAACCAATTCAGAATTGACAAACTGCAACCATTAAACCAAACCTTCATACTGCCTCAGTTGCTAACAGAAGTGTGACCAAGAAAGACCAAAGTTCATGAACTTGCAGCACCTAAACACTTGAAATCCTGTGTTAATACACCTTCAGTTCAGGTACAAGCACTCAAGCAAATATATAAGCTCAAGTCACAACTCTGCCACAAATATTCCAACAGGTTCCACTTGCTGCACAAACAGAATCTCTAACCACCTAAACTAACTTTCCTAATAACCTAACAACTATCCTACACAAAAACCACTAACAACATCTAACCAGTTTTTATTCACTAACAATTAGCCTATACATACTGTGATACGGTGAACTGACTTTTTATAATCGAAAATGTCGCGGTTAAGCATGAGTCGCCACCGACTTTTATTTTATCCAAACTATATTCGGAAAGGCAAAAAGAAACAGAAAAAAACCTTTTAAGAAATCTGAGTTCGGGGGGTAATTTATGCAAAGGGAAGGTGTAAGGCACCCTTTGCATCCATGGTTTTCCATGGGCTCTTAATTGCTTTGCTTGCTCGTTTGTTTAGAAAATGTAGATGAAAGAGATAGGGACTTTAGCTTGTAAATAAGCGTTGCCCTTTTGAAGAATTTTGAGAAAGAATATTAAAGATGAGCATTGCAAGGCAATTAGGGGCAATTACCTTAAACTCAGATGATAGGTCTCTTTTTAGCCTTTCAGAATGAAAGGGTCTATCCTTGCCATAAGAGGGCAGGAAGCCTTTCGTTTGGAGGTTGAAGGGTCATCGAAGCATCCTTTGCCATAAGACTGTCCCATGCCATAGAGGGGCAGGTAGTCTAAGGCAAGGATCAGAATAAGCCATTTTCGTAGGTAGCCAGAAGATACCCCAGCCTTTTTCCGTAGGCAACATCCGAGGGTCGAGGTCATTTGTGTATCGAAGGCAGCATCATTAGGGTCGTGACCTTTTTATCGAGGCAACATGGCTGAGGTATCCTCGAATTCGAGGGACATGGCTTATTCTGCAAAAAACACAAAGGCAACAGGCAACAGGCAACAAGGCAGCAGAGAGGTTACCCCAAAAGGGTGCGTGTGTGCAACAATCACGTGATTATGTTCAGATATTTATCTTTTAATTAGCGATTCTAAATTCAGTTTAAGGCTTGCACTCCCTAAGATTACTAACCACGCAGTATATAAAGCAATAAAGGGAAGGGGAAAATGAAACCAGCGGAGGAGAGGGGAATTGTAACCAGCGGATCCCCAATGGGGTTTGACACAAGTAATAATAATAAAAGGCATAAAATAAAATGAGGTTTAGGGTTACCAACGACATAGCTTTGGCAATTGATAAACCTGAAAAGGAAAAAGACAAGACAGAAAATATATAGTGAGTGCCCTATCAAATTCGAGGGCAAACTTTATTGACTACAGAAAAAAATAGGATAATGAATTTAAAATAGAATAGGGAGAATGTACTTAGCTTGGCATTTGCCTGACAAGGTTGAGGGCAAGGGTTTGCTAGAAGTATCGGCTCTGATCATTAGAATAAGCAAAGAAACAAATAAGGCGTGAGTGTATAGGCAGTTCATTGATATTTAATTTTATCCCTAATTTATTAAGGAAACAAAATAAAATAAAAACGATTATTTGAATTAGATACGAGATAATACTTAGCTTTTGAATTTGATTTGATATGGTTGCTAAGGCGGAAGATCTTGATTAACTCCAAAATAGAGATTAAAATTAAGTGATGTATAAGAAAGTTGGATAAGTGATGAACGTCCATAAAATAATACGATTGGCCAAGAAAATACCGGATCTGAAAACGGCGGAAGAGATGGAACACATACGTTTGATGCAGATCGAAGGATCGGATCGGGCTTCGTCGGAGGTGCGGCTTGGCCAGTTGTGCGGTGCTTCGCGGCCGTTGTTTTGATTTGAAGGATCGTTGGTGCTGTGGAGCGAAAGGCGATTGTATGTAACCATTAGCGGCAAGTTCGGTGTCGCTGATACTGCTGTTGTGCGATGCGTCGAGTGTAGCAAGGAGTTCATGGATCTGGAACGGTTTGAGGATTGTTACGTTGTTGCGTTATGCTTCTGCGAATTGCCATCGGTTCGATGGGTTATGAACCTTGCTTTTTTGGTTTTGTTGTTAGCTGTGCTTGCGGCTTTAAGCGACGGAAGCTGAAGTTGTTGTTGCTACTTCTCTATTTTCCTGTAAAACAACTCTATTGTTGATCATCTCCACCTTGCAATCAGTTATCATCCTGATTCACATAGATCGACCACACAAATTAGAAAAGCATTAGAAATTGAGAAATAAAAAAAAAATCAAAAGAAAAAGAGATAGGTTAATCAAATCCATGTCTCGGTGTTGGATTGGAGTGGCCGTCTTTGTCTCTTCGTTTAAGATTTTAGCTTCTCTCTGCAAAAGACGACAACAACAACAAACTGCGCAAAGTATTGGTTTTGGTCTATGCTATTAGCATATGCTCAAGAGATTATCGGTGATATTTTGAAATTGGTTAAAGAGAATGATGGTGGTACAAGAAGCTGCTGTTAGTAATGGTTTCTTCCAAGGTGAGAAATGTGTATGACCTTTTTTGTACGTGTGAATTAGGGAGGTAGAGAATAAGGGTTGGTTTTTGTGGTTAGTTGTCAGTCCCCGAGGTTAGAGAATAAGATTAGTATTTATAAGATAAAATTAGGTTAAACTTAAAATAAGATAAAATCAATAATAATTAAAATTTGAAATCAAATTTGATTTGATCTTCAAATTATAATGATTTTGATAAAAACTGTCCTAAAATAAAATCAATCAAATATTTTTGTATTTTGGATTTTTTTTGACTAAAAAGTGCATAAAATGGCAAAAAGTAAAAAATAAATATTTTTTTAAATTGCTTAAATACGAAAATTAAAATTAAATTATTAAAAAACTTATTTTTTTGATTTTTGAATATAAATGAAAAAATTAAAATTAAAACTAGATTTAGCAACCAAAAAAAGTGTTAGTAAATGGGATTCGAACTCGGGAGCTCGCACTCGCAAACCTTACACTCTTACCAAACGCCCCATCACTTTTATTCATAATAAAGTGTCCATCGTAAATATATGTGGGCAAATTTTGGGGTATGACAGCTGCCCCTGTTCAATTGTCTTAAACCTGAAGATGTAGAATGGTTTGTATGCCAGTCGGAATCTGAAGGTGGAAGATGATTGAACACTAGAATACCAAGAAATTTGCCCTTGCTGCAGTAGGGACTTTTGTCGGAGATGGGCTTGAAGATGCCATCACTTGATATAATTTGAGAGTCAGAATGTATGTTAGACTGTTTGCATCCGCAGATGTCTGGAAGACCGTGCGTTAGGCTGAAGATAAGTCGTACACTAGACTAATCTTAATTGCATCCTCAGATGTCTGGAAGACCGTGCGTCAGGTTGAAGGATAATCCGTACGTTAGACTAATCTTTGATTGCATCCTCAGATGTCTGGAAAACCGTGCGTTAGGTTGATGGATGAGTCGTGCGTTAGACTAATCCAAATTGCATCCGTAGATGTCTGGAATGCCGTGCGTTAGGCTGAAATTTTTTGTATTGAGGAATATTTGTTGGAGATGGGCTTAAAGATGCCATCCAGATGTCGAGACTGAAGTGTTTGAGAAGTAGTTGTTTGAATGTTGATCGTATAGTAGATGAATTAGATTTTTGGAGAGTTGGTCGTGTCAGCACCGTTCGTAGTAACTGAATTAGACTTTGGAAGATGATCGTGTCTACACCGTTCGTGATGATAGAATTAGATCTCTTGTCGTGTCAGCACCGTTCGTAGTAACTGAATTAGACTTTAGAAACAGTTGATCGTGTCCACACCGTTCGTGATGATGGAATTAGATCTCTGAGAGTTGATCGTGTCAGTACCGTTCGTAGTAACCGAATTAGATCTTTGAGAGTTGATCGTGTCAGTACCGTTCGTAGTAACCGAATTAGATCTTTGAGAGATAATCGTGTCTACATCGTTCGTGATGATAGAATTAGATTCTCTTGTCGTGTCAGCACTGTTCGTAGTAACTGAATTAGACTGGGAAGGTCAGTGATCGTGTCTACACCGTTCGTGATGATAGAATTAGACCTCTGAGAGTTGACCGTGTCAGTACCGTTCGTAGTAACTGAATTAGATCTTTGAAAATGATCGTGTCATTACCGTTCGTGGTAAATGAATTAGATCTTGGAAGATGACCGTGTCAGTACTGTTCGTAGTAGCTGAATTAGATCTTTGAGAATGATCGTGTCATCACCGTTCGTGGTAAATGAATTAGATCTTGGAAGATTGGAGATTTCGTTCTTTTGTCGGTACCTGTATCCTGTAATAGGTATAATTAGTCTTTATGCAATGTCATGATGCATGTATTATGTGACGAGCTTCTCAAAATAAACGAGAAGCTTTGTATGTTATGCGTGAGTTCAGTATGTATGCGATGTATGAATATGTTTATGATTTATGATGTATGAATATGATTTGTGATTTATGATGTATGAATATGATTTATGATTTATGATTGAGAAACTAAATCTCCATGTCTTGGTAGTTTTGTTGTCTGATTTTTCTTAAAGATGCTCAGCTGGGGACTTATGTTTTTTGCTTGGGGATGATCAGTAACTTGATGTACCCTGTGTCGGGGCGAGAAATCTTGAAGATATCTGCTTGAGAATTGCTCTGTGGGGATATGATCTTGTGAACCCGGCTTTGTAGGGAGACATGGGTGTCTTGGAAGTTGCCCCCAGTATTATAGTAACTACCATTCTTGGATTTGATTAGGACACATCATTGAGTGTTGATCAAGATGTCAAACTGGACTTGCATAGATTTGCCCCTGCTAGTAGGGACTTTGGAAAGATTCGCCTTGCGAGGACTTTATGAGATATGCACTATGGGCGTCATGCCCCTCGTAATCATAGGCCCAGGACGATGCCCCATGTTGATTGGGAATAGATTCAGATTTACTTGGATGTATGCCCCTGATTGTTTTTGGCATCTTTGAGAGATTCTCGGAATCTTGACTTGATTGCCCCAGATTGATTGGGCAAAACGTGCCATGCCCCTTGTATACGTAAGAGACATTGCTTCTCGGAGTAATCTTGTCTATCGGGATAACTTTCAGTCATTAGTTGTACCCTGTGCAAGTTCTTTCTGATGCTAACATTTGAAATTATGTAGCAGAATATGTTTAATAATGAATTCATGAGATGCAATGCATACGTTTGTCTTGATTTTTATTAAAAAACATTAAAACGTTAGATGTAAAAGCGTGATATTTGTAAAAACATGAGGTTTATGAAAATGAAATATCAACTCAGCGTTTGTGGTAAACCTTAAGGAGTCGGGATACCTTTGTTGTGACAGTATGCTTTCGAACTAACCATGATTCAGTTAGGACTTTCAAGGGTTGTAACGTGGCTTGGTTCACGGTTTTAAGAAACAAAGGATAAAGGCTCAAAATTTGATTGTACCCACCCCTCTTCGTGATGATCTTCAATCCTAAGCTCAATTGATTCGACTTATGCATTCAGGTTTCAAGAGACTTTTGGATTTGCACCTTTGATAATAATGATGGTTCACAAGCAAAGAAAATTTTTGAGATGGCACACACTTCTTCCTTTTGGTAGTCACAACATTGTGTTGTTCAGGAATTTATTGACTTCTCTTTTTTTCATCTTTTTGATATCCCTAACTTTTTCCTGAACTGTCTATTTTTTGAGATTACAGTCAGCGGGATGCCATGATTTTTGCCTAAGTTATTTTTTTGATTTTTGACTTAGCAGGCTTTTCTTTGTATTTGTTTTTCATTCATTTTTTTTTTTCATTTTGAAAGATATTGACCGCCTTGCTTAATGATTGATGGACCATTATTGGCTTTTGATTGACATCTCCAACACTTCTTTGATGTGTGCGGATGAACGCTTGTGATTGAAACCTTTATTGAAAAGTGTACTGAATGATTCTCTTGAAATAGAATGCACAACCAAATTAACTGAGAACTACCCTGCCCCAGGTCATGATCAAGGGTTTTAATTGGTACAAGAAAGAAACTTCTACTTCTTAGGCTCAAAGGGGGTTGATGAGGGATTAACATCCTTATATCTCCACTGTTTAGGAATCGAAACAATGCCTGTACATCGTCAGCATAGTCTGTTCAAAAGCATACTGTATGAAGTTGCGGTATCATTTTCGTCATCCTCCCTCAGAAGGCATACAGCTTTAGAAGAAGTCGAGTATCACAAAACATATGCCAAGTAGAGACATAATTTAAAATGAGTGATAGCGAAATAATTTATTCAAGACAAATATATGCAATGCACTGATGATGATTATTAAAACAGATAATGTCTATCATGATTTGAATGTTTAAACAAACAGAAAAGAAACATGCAAATGAAAGTAGATCTAATGATCCAAAAGTTCGTCCGTCTAGACGTCAAACAGTCTTGTCATGACTAGGCATAGGAGCGGTGATCACCACAGGAGTTTTCAGGAGGGTTGGATTTGATTTCTCCGTCATTGATCTGATCTTGGATCCTATTCTTCAACGTACAACAATTTGTTTGTGTAGTGTCCAGGAATGTTGGAATGGTACGCGCACCTCGCATTGGGTTTATAGTAGGTGTTAGAATTCGTTGGCTCGATTGCCCTGAGCGTCTGGATCATATGAGTGAATTGATTGTTGTGACTCAGTTGTTGTGATTCCATTATCGTGACTCAGTTGTCGTGACTTCGTCGTCGTGATTCCATTATCGTGACTCGGTTGTCATGACTTTGTTGTCGTGGTCTTTTCTGATTTGAGTGTCGTGATTAAATCTCTAATGGCACGCTTCAACGGTCTACCATCCTTTACACCATAACCAGGATTGTTCGAATAATAAGCGCATCTCGCATTGTAATTGTACCCCAAGAATAGGAGTGCCTTTAATTCTTCTTTCCCCTTTGGTGAGTTCAGGATCAAAGTCTGGGATCGGGTATTCCGAACCTGGAGGTGTTTGACTGATTGCTCGAAATCCACTTATGCTGAAGTAAACAACAAGAGAGGATGAGATACCTGTTATGCGAAGTTATGGATGCAAATGCAATATTTTCAAGGATCATTAGGAATTTAGTTAGCAACATTAAAAAATGATTTGGTCGCGCCTTTGTCTGAAGAAATCTGAACTTTGTCTTGGAACGTTTTTCTTTGAGAATCGAGCTCACCATATCGAGTGGGTCATCGCCTCTGATTCAGGATACTTATGAATTTGAAAGTATATGGCTAGAGGAAAATAAATCCTCTTGCCCCTTTGATGGGTACTGAGCCTTTGAATTGGAAGGCATAAGGCCAAAGGAAAATAAATCCTTTTGCCCCTTGATATGTGTGGCGTCCTTGATTTGGAAGATACGTGGCCAGAGGGAAATAAATCCTCTTGCCCCTTGATGGGAGATCAGTCTTTGATAAGAGCACCTGAAATTGTGCGCCCTAAATTCCTAAGATCCTTGAAAGGGTTAGTTAAATCATGTTATGCTTATGATGTCATGATGTCATGGATGTTATGCGAATGCGGTTCATTAGGCATAGTGTGGGGTAGTAAGGACAAACAAGTCCTTTTAACAAAACCTGCAAGGAAACGAAGGTTAGTAGCAAACACCAACAAGTCACGCAAGTCACACAGGTCACACAGTTTTGCCTTATGGTAAGGCTTGCACGTGGTCCAGAGGTATGTACCCTTCTTCCTTTCGTTTAGTTGGTTCATCCTGTCCTACAAAGTAACCAGGTTCTATGGTGCTCATATCCCTGATCTTTCTCGTGGGCATTGTCTCAACATAGCACTCAATCGGCCAGCCAAAAGCATCCCTTGAGTCCAATCTCAATGAGTGTAGCATCGAGTATCAACCGGCTTCAGTCAGGAATCCAAAGCCAGCTATCTCGCTACTTCCTATAGGCCAAAGTCAAGTTCAACTAAGGTTCTAAAGGCGAATTAGTGCTCATGACACCACGCGGTAGCCAAATGTCTCCTCGATCAAATTCAAGGGCCATCAGGACAAACCAAAGCGTCGCACTAACGGTGGCCACCAGTTCAACCATAACGATACATGTCGTACAGTCTCCCTGATCTCATGCCACATACCTAAGGTACTCAGATCCGGGTTAGGATCTTTCACACAACAGAATACCCAAAACAGCCATGCAAAATTAAATCAAACAAAGCAAACAAATAGAAGACATTTAAATGAATCCTAAACTTTTAAGGTAACCCCTCTTTTATCGAAATTTGTCCCCAGCAGAGTCGCCAGTTCTGTGATACGGTGAACTGACTTTTTATAATCGAAAATGTCGCGGTTAAGCATGAGTCGCCACCGACTTTTATTTTATCCAAACTATATTCGGAAAGGCAAAAAGAAACAGAAAAAAACCTTTTAAGAAATCTGAGTTCGGGGGGTAATTTATGCAAAGGGAAGGTGTAAGGCACCCTTTGCATCCATGGTTTTCCATGGGCTCTTAATTGCTTTGCTTGCTCGTTTGTTTAGAAAATGTAGATGAAAGAGATAGGGACTTTAGCTTGTAAATAAGCGTTGCCCTTTTGAAGAATTTTGAGAAAGAATATTAAAGATGAGCATTGCAAGGCAATTAGGGGCAATTACCTTAAACTCAGATGATAGGTCTCTTTTTAGCCTTTCAGAATGAAAGGGTCTATCCTTGCCATAAGAGGGCAGGAAGCCTTTCGTTTGGAGGTTGAAGGGTCATCGAAGCATCCTTTGCCATAAGACTGTCCCATGCCATAGAGGGGCAGGTAGTCTAAGGCAAGGATCAGAATAAGCCATTTTCGTAGGTAGCCAGAAGATACCCCAGCCTTTTTCCGTAGGCAACATCCGAGGGTCGAGGTCATTTGTGTATCGAAGGCAGCATCATTAGGGTCGTGACCTTTTTATCGAGGCAACATGGCTGAGGTATCCTCGAATTCGAGGGACATGGCTTATTCTGCAAAAAACACAAAGGCAACAGGCAACAGGCAACAAGGCAGCAGAGAGGTTACCCCAAAAGGGTGCGTGTGTGCAACAATCACGTGATTATGTTCAGATATTTATCTTTTAATTAGCGATTCTAAATTCAGTTTAAGGCTTGCACTCCCTAAGATTACTAACCACGCAGTATATAAAGCAATAAAGGGAAGGGGAAAATGAAACCAGCGGAGGAGAGGGGAATTGTAACCAGCGGATCCCCAATGGGGTTTGACACAAGTAATAATAATAAAAGGCATAAAATAAAATGAGGTTTAGGGTTACCAACGACGTAGCTTTGGCAATTGATAAACCTGAAAAGGAAAAAGACAAGACAGAAAATATATAGTGAGTGCCCTATCAAATTCGAGGGCAAACTTTATTGACTACAGAAAAAAATAGGATAATGAATTTAAAATAGAATAGGGAGAATGTACTTAGCTTGGCATTTGCCTGACAAGGTTGAGGGCAAGGGTTTGCTAGAAGTATCGGCTCTGATCATTAGAATAAGCAAAGAAACAAATAAGGCGTGAGTGTATAGGCAGTTCATTGATATTTAATTTTATCCCTAATTTATTAAGGAAACAAAATAAAATAAAAACGATTATTTGAATTAGATACGAGATAATACTTAGCTTTTGAATTTGATTTGATATGGTTGCTAAGGCGGAAGATCTTGATTAACTCCAAAATAGAGATTAAAATTAAGTGATGTATAAGAAAGTTGGATAAGTGATGAACGTCCATAAAATAATACGATTGGCCAAGAAAATACCGGATCTGAAAACGGCGGAAGAGATGGAACACATACGTTTGATGCAGATCGAAGGATCGGATCGGGCTTCGTCGGAGGTGCGGCTTGGCCAGTTGTGCGGTGCTTCGCGGCCGTTGTTTTGATTTGAAGGATCGTTGGTGCTGTGGAGCGAAAGGCGATTGTATGTAACCATTAGCGGCAAGTTCGGTGTCGCTGATACTGCTGTTGTGCGATGCGTCGAGTGTAGCAAGGAGTTCATGGATCTGGAACGGTTTGAGGATTGTTACGTTGTTGCGTTATGCTTCTGCGAATTGCCATCGGTTCGATGGGTTATGAACCTTGCTTTTTTGGTTTTGTTGTTAGCTGTGCTTGCGGCTTTAAGCGACGGAAGCTGAAGTTGTTGTTGCTACTTCTCTATTTTCCTGTAAAACAACTCTATTGTTGATCATCTCCACCTTGCAATCAGTTATCATCCTGATTCACATAGATCGACCACACAAATTAGAAAAGCATTAGAAATTGAGAAATAAAAAAAAATATCAAAAGAAAAAGAGATAGGTTAATCAAATCCATGTCTCGGTGTTGGATTGGAGTGGCCGTCTTTGTCTCTTCGTTTAAGATTTTAGCTTCTCTCTGCAAAAGACGACAACAACAACAAACTGCGCAAAGTATTGGTTTTGGTCTATGCTATTAGCATATGCTCAAGAGATTATCGGTGATATTTTGAAATTGGTTAAAGAGAATGATGGTGGTACAAGAAGCTGCTGTTAGTAATGGTTTCTTCCAAGGTGAGAAATGTGTATGACCTTTTTTGTACGTGTGAATTAGGGAGGTAGAGAATAAGGGTTGGTTTTTGTGGTTAGTTGTCAGTCCCCGAGGTTAGAGAATAAGATTAGTATTTATAAGATAAAATTAGGTTAAACTTAAAATAAGATAAAATCAATAATAATTAAAATTTGAAATCAAATTTGATTTGATCTTCAAATTATAATGATTTTGATAAAAACTGTCCTAAAATAAAATTGTTATACCCCAAAATTTGCCCACTTCTTTTTTCAGGAAAGTTTCAATATGAAAACTAAGAGTCTCATATAAACATGGATTTTTCAAAATATCCTGACATATGAAGAACTTGGTTTTCAGAATTTTTCTTACACAGTAACTTGGCTTACAGTGGAATTTATTCTTACGCAAACGCCAAATACTGTTCTTTACCTCACAAATACTATTTATTTATTTTACAGATAAATAGTACTAACACAGTTCATGCAGGGTTAAATCTTTTTGCAGGCGCAAAAGCAGGAAACTCACACTGTACTGGTAACAATTGTTTTTGGTTTCCCACTAACTTTTGTACTATATTCCATTATTTTCAAAATCTTTTCAAATCTCTTTTTCAAAAATCAAATCTTAACTTGTGTGTTTTCTGCCAGTCAAATATTTCTATTTCTGTGCAGTAAACAATTTTCAGGTTATTATCGGTAATTTTGCCCGCATACCGTAAATACCAGTTATTTATTATGTTTCTGTTTCTAACAAGTCATGTAAATAAATTTTCATGCTTCACATATAACAAAAAAACAAAAATAACAACAAAAAAAAGAAAATTAACTTTGACAGTTGATTTTTTCACTTTAACTGCTGCTTCAGTACACGAACAGTCGGTTGACAGACAAACTGCAGACAGTACAATTCACAGTGATTTGTACAATCAATCAAATCAATCATTCACAATTCAAATTTCCAAGATTTTTGTGTTAGAAGTCTTCTGAATATCACGCGATTAGCAGAAACTCAGCACTGCACAAAAATCAGGTACGCTTAACTGCCTCCTATACAGACAGTCCCTAATCAGGGTTTTTCTTGTTTTAACAGGAGCAACAAGTTTTTGAGAGCTCAAATGGATTTCATATACATCCATACATCTCAAAGTACCATCATACAAATTTTCAAACTTCAATTCACTCAGACGCACCGTCAGCAGCTCAAACAGTCAACAGACGACCCGTTTGACCAAAAAAGTCAACTGACAGTCAAAAATGAAATTTTTTGTCAAAGTCCATATTTTGTCAAAGGATTCAACATTTGATCATTGGATGATCACAATTCATCAAGGAAAGATCAAAAATCAACAAAACCCTAAGATTCAAAATTAGGGTTTTTGCCTGAAAAGTCAACTCAACTTTGACTGATCATAACTCTCTCATCCTTCATCCAAAAAATTCAAACCAAAGCTTGTTTTGAAGGAAATTCAATTATCTTTCAAATGCCATTGATCCCATGGTCATTGGATTCACCATTTGAAAAATATGATCAAAGACATTACAGGTCATTTTCAAAGTCAACAAAAAGACACTTTTTTCAAAAGGACACACAAGGAGCTTCAAAAATCATTTTGACATGAGACCAAAGACATTGGTTAGAGGACTCTTTGAGGTTTCTAAAAAGTGCAAGATCTCCTTCATATGACAAAAATTGAAGGATTTACACCTTGTTGAAGTTGGCTAAATTTTGGGAAAATGCATGAAACCAACATTGTTCAAAATTGCATTTTTTCCAAATGGGGCCAAGTTTTCAGCATTCAAACATCATTTCCATGTTACTATGGGCCTCCCACGACCAAGACTAAGCCCATATCATTTTTATCCATTTTTGGCATGATTTTATCTTACTTTAAGATTAAAATTAAAAGGAAAATGCATGGATAATGGTAGCTTAACTTCCAAGCATGACTCACCACAAAGAATCTCTGGTTTTTGCAGAAGATTGGAGAGCAAGGCAAGTGCATTGAAGGCAAGTCAAGACTTGGTCAAAAATTCAAGGTTTTTAATATTTAAAAACCAAACTTTCAACAAAGGCAACAAGGCAACTTAGCTTCAATTATAAGCATTCAAATGCTTATATATAGCTTAGCATACTTCAGTAACAAAGGGAGACAAGTTCAGAACAAAAGAATAGTGTATAACATACTTGTACTCACTTGTTCTTTTTCAAGGAAATTTAAAATTCGAATTTTAATTTCCAGCTGGTTTCAGTTCAAACTAAACACTTAAACATCATCTCTAAGATTCACTGAAACTATTCAAATCATTTCCAAGTCTTAAAACCCACTGAATCGAGCTATACAAGCCACGGTTGGTGCAAACTAAGATTGACTCATATCTGATCATACACGTAAATCTAGCACGATGTAATTGCATATTTATGTTTGGTTTGAAGCTCTGGTCGTTTCTGGAGCTTCAATTGGATTTCCATGACTGTTTGATGCATCTGCCATTTTAGGGTTTCATAGCTCAAAATTAGGGTTTCCTGAAATAGGCCAAATTATAGGTTCAAATAGGTTCCATTGAATTCGTATGAACCAGACGAACTTAACCATGGTATCGCGCCAGATTAATGCTTCGTTTTACTTGCATTCGCTATTTTTTGCAGGTGTAATAGATGGAAGCTTTTACACCACCTGCAAACGCAAGGTGTAAAAGACTGGGTCTGGTGAAGAAGATGATGCGTGGCTCCTTCCTATTGGCCAGGGCGCGCGCGTGTTTTTATTTTAAAAAATTTCTGATCCAATGCTTTGCAGCTCACGCTTGTGCCATGTGTCTCAATTTGAACACCATCTGATCTCATTGATCCACCATCCAACGCTCCAGACACGCAGTTCCATGCTATGGCCCCTCAGTCAAACCACACAGGATTAGTATCCTTTTATTTCTATTTTATTTTCTATTTTATTTTAATTTCTTTGTTAAATTAATTAAAAATCTTTTTTAAAAATTCAAAAAATCCCACAAAAAAATATTTTAGACTTCTAAAAATATATATTATTTTCTGAAATAAAAATATTTTATTTTCTTCAAAATTTCAATATTTTGTATAATTAATTAGTATATATTTATATATTTGCTTTTTAATTATTCTAACCAATCAAAAAATCATAAAAAAAATTGTTCTTAATGTTAAAAATTATTTATATATTATAAACTAATTTTGTACATATTTTGAATAATTTTATCTTTAAGTTTTAATTATTTGTATAATTATTTATATAATTATGTTCTAATTAACTTAAAAAATCCAAAAACAATTTCAAAAATTCCAAAAAAAATTAATTTTGTTCTAAAATCAATTAACAAACATTTTGTACATATTTTTAAACTTATTTGCTAGGTTTAATCATATTTCCATCTTTTCTTTATTTTAAATTAATTAATAATGCATTAATTATATTTAAAATAAATCACAAAAATACAAAAATATGCCTTTTATTTCTTGCAATTTAAAATTCCTAGATAAATGTATAGGATGTCAAATTCATGTAAATAGGCTAGTTTACATTTCCCGCACAATCGATGTAATAGCGTAGATTTACTTTCTGCACTTTACATTTCCGCACTTTAATTTCCAGCACCCATATAAACTGCGTGTATGTCAAAGATAAAACTGAACCGTTAGATCACTAACTTCAAAGATAAATATCTGAATTCAGTCACAATCACATTTGCACCTCCTAGGGTAACCCCTTTTCAATCTTTTCAAAATCAAAGTTACATCTCTATTGTTTCGAGTACAAAATCGAACCTTTTGTTTATATCCGACGAATGGATAGATTTTTAAAGGGAACAAGGATAAAGACCTCCTAACTCAGGGTAGACCTCCTAGTTTGCTTGCTCAAAATCAAAACAAACAAAATTCTCATACACTGTTGTTTTTCAAAACAAATTTTCCGAAAGACAATATTTTGTATACATCCAAACACGGATCATTACAAAATTAACGATCTTTTCAAAACATCTTTCGAAAGATAAACAAGCATTTGTATATATCCGCACAAGGATCATTACAAATTCTATTTGCAAAGGTATTTCAAAAACACAGGTAAAGCATTCCGAATCAATTGAAAAGTAAAGCAAATGAGCTAAGCAAACTAAAGAGCCCATGGATAACCATGGATACAAAGGGTGCTAACACCTTCCCTTTGTATAACCTACCCCCTTACCCAGAATCTCTCAAAGGTCTTTTTTCTGTTTCTTTTATAAACCTTTCCTTCATTGGATAAAATAAAAGGTCGGTGGCGACTCTGTAAACTTTTTCAAAAGCGACGCGAAAGCGTCCGATCGACAAAAAGGAGTCAGTTCACGTATCCCACACCACGGAGGGGTATGGCCCGAAAGGACGGCCCACATCGCCCATAGTACACATCTCATGAAGTCCTCGCGAGGCGAATCTTTCCAAAGTTCCTACTAGCTGGGGCAAATCTATGCAAGTCCAGCCTAACATCTGGATCAATACTCAGTGGCGTGTCCTGAATCAAGTAGTAAGTTACTATGATACTGGGGGCAACTTTCAAGACACCCATGTCTCCCCACAGAGCCAGGTTCACAAAATCACATCCCCACAGAGTAATCATTAAGAAGATATCTTCAAATGCTCTCGTCCAACAAAGCCATGGCTCCCCAACAGAGTTTACATCTTCAACACCACCGGTTCTCCAACACTTTGCTCTTCTCCAACATGGTTTACTAATATCTTTCATCTCAGTCAGGATCCATCAAAATACTACTCATCCCCAAGCAGAAGTCATAAATCCCCAGCTACACCTCTTCAAAACAAGATCAAATATTCAAATCACAATGATACAGAGATTTATTTTCTCAGAACAACATCAGTCATACATCATATACATCACATGCATATTCATACATTGAATACGGGTATAATTCATACATAACATACAAAGCGTTCCATTTATTTTTCCATTTCGTTCATTACATACATCATAAACATTGCATAAAACTGACATTGTTACCAAGTGAATATTATCTGACAGGTACATTACAAAAGTTCGAATCTTATTCAAAGCAAAGCCTAACGCACGGCCTTCCAGACATTTACGGATGCAAATTAGGTAGTCTAACGCACGAATTATCCATCAACCTAACGCACAGTTTTCCAGACATCTGAGGGTGCAATTGAAGATAGTCTAACGCACGATTTATTCTTCGACCTAACGCACGGTTTTCCAGACATCTACGGATGCAATTTGAATAGTTTGACGCACGACTTATTCTCCGACCTAACGCACGGTTTTTCCAGACATCTGAGGATGCAATCAAGATTAGTCTAACGCACGATTTATCTTCAGCCTAACGCACGGTTTTTTCCAGACATCTACGGATGCAAACTAGAAACAGTCTAACGTATGACACATTCTAAATCTCGAGCTTATCAAGTCAGATGGCATCTTTAAGCCCATCTCTAAACAACTACTTCTCAAACACTTCAGTCCCAACATCTAAGTGGCATCTTTAAAGCCCAACTCCGACAAAAGTCCCTAATTCAGCTAGGGCAAATTTCTTGGTATTCTAGTGTTCAATCATCTTCCACCTTCAGATACCGACTGACACACTAACCACTCTACCTCTTCAAGTTTAAGATAATTGAACAGGGGCAGCTGTCATACCCCAAAATTTGCCCATACTATTTCTCTTATACAAATTCAGATCAATGCACAAAGCTCCTAGACATACTCTCCTATGCAAAGCTCTGAGACTAGGGTTTGGTTTATTCAAAGGAAAATCAATAAATCAATGGCTCCAAGGCATCTCCTATGGCTCAATATATCCCACATCATCTCCATGACAAGTATCAAGTCTCATCTCAAAAGATTGGGCACTCAACTGTTGAGAAAGTCAACAGTCGACTGGTTGACCTAAAAAGTCAACTGTGGTTAAAGCAAAGTCAAAACTCCTGATTTTTTGTCAAGATCCTCATATGGAAGTATCATTCACCATTTAATCAAGAATTAATCATGGTTCATCAAGGAAAGATCGAAAATCAACAATTCAAAAAGTTTCTAAATTAGGGTTTTGTATAGGAAAAGTCAACTGAACTTTGACCAGCCATAACTCTCACATGGAACATCAGAAATTTCCCATTCTAAGCTCATTTTGAAGGAAATTTGATTCTCTACAAATTTGTCTCTCGCATGCCAAGTCCAAAAATGCCTCATTTGAGAGATATGAACTAAAACATTATAGGTCCTTTTCAAAAATCAACAAAAAGACACTTTTTTCAAAAGGACATAAAATGAGCATGGAAAACAATTTTGATATGAGACCAAAGACACTGGTTAGAGGACTCTCTAAGGTTTCTAAAAAGTCTTAGAACACTTCCATACCTCAAAAATTGAGGGAGATAGGCCTTGCTAAAGTTGGACTATTTTGAAGGGAAAAATATGAAAGAATTTGAATATTTTTGCAAATGGGCCCAAGTTCTTTTTATCCAATCTTGATTCTCAAGTCTTCTAGAGCCCATAAACAATTTGCCACGAAATTATAATGATTATTTGATTTTTTATTGAATTTTTAATAATTAAAATAGGATTTAAATCAAGTAAATCAAAGAAATTTGAAAAGATTTGATTTAGTCATATTTTTAACCAAATTCAATTATCAATTAACATAAATAATTGATTCAAATTTGTGGAAAAGAAATTGGCAAGAGATTGGGTTATATTGGCAAATGTTGACAAATTTAGAAATACATTTCAATCAAATTTTCCTCAACTTGCAAATCAAGATTCAACAAGATTCTTTTCAGTTTTGTTAACCTAAAATCCCTCTCTATAAGTACCCAAGCAAGACAAGTCACAAGGGTTCAGAAATTTTGCCTCAAAAGCTCCAAGTCCGAGTGCAAAAGTTGAAGAAAAATTCAAATTTGTTCTTGGCGATTGAAGCGAATCCAAGGAGTTTTAAGGATCCCTACACGTTCCAGGAACACCAGTGGACGATTCTTGATCGTTTGCCAAGGCTGAAACGCTCAGAGACTCACACAATTCACCACGGTTTGCAACTCTTTAAAGTTCTTCGATTACTTTAATTCACGATGCATAAACATATTTCAATGGCATAATCTTGTTTATAATGATGCATACAATATTTCTGGATGTTTAATTGCGTTTTCGTGTACGTTTGCTATGGTTCCCGATTCTAGGGTTCGTAACCTTTGATTTAGGGCTCCTTGATTTAGGAGGAATTAGGTTCTTAAACAGGTACCATTGAATTCGTGATGAAAAAATAAGCGGAATACTGGTCTCTTTTTTTGCTTTTCGTGCGTGTACGAGATTTTGGTAATTAGCAGGTATAAAAGGTTGGAGCTTTTACAGCGCTTGGGTAAGATGCGCTGTAAAAGATGAAGTGCATAAAACCTGTGGGGAAGATGACTGCGTGGCGCAGTCTGATTGGCCCGTTCAAATGAATTAGCGCGCGAAAGCTGAAGGAAGTGCTCTCGGATCCCATGCGTCATGATGCACCAGCTTGCCATGCACCCTCCACCTGCCAGCCATCAGATCACCATCCTATTCAATCCAACGCATCTGAAGGGCGCAGATCCACCATAGGCCACGCGCGCGTCCACACTGAATCAAAGTTAAGTATTTTGCAATTTTTTTTTTAATTTATTTTTAGTTATACAGCCTATTTTCTTTAATTTATAATATATATGTATATATATTGTTTTTATGCCTTTCTTTTCTATTATATATAAAAATTATTATATGTTTTTTTTTTATTTTCAAACTTTTTATAATTAGTATTAATAATTCATTTATTTAATATTTATCTTATTTATTTATTCATAATTACATTTTTTTATTTTCTTTTAATTACTTATTTATTTATAATATGTAATATATATTTTATTTAAATTATTTTATCTATAATTAATACATTTATTTATTATCCTTTATTCATTTTAATTATATTTGTTTATTCATATTATTTCAAAAAATTCATATATGCTTTATTTTAATTCCAAAATTTCATAAAAATTATTTTTACTTTTGCTATCCGCGACATTTTTCGATAATAAAGTCAGTTCACCGTATTACAGCCCAAAATCAAGAAATGAACCATTTGGGAGATATGGACAAAAACATTACAGGTCCTTTTAAAAGTCAACGTAAAACACCTTTTAGGTCAAAGCTCATAACTTGAACATGGAAGATTCAATGGAGATGAAACCTAAAAGGCCATTTAGAGGACTCTTTGAGCTTTCCAAAAAGTCTTAGAACATGGTCATAGGGCAAATAACAAAGGAGATACATGGTTTAGAAGTTGGGCGATTTTCAAGATGTGCATGAAACCCTAATTGCTCAAAACTTGGTTTTTTAACTAATGGGCCTAGAATTTATATTTGAAACACATCCATGATATATATATATATATATATATATATATATATATATATATATATATATATATATATATATATATATATATATAAGAGCCTACAGAACTATTCTTATCCTTGTTGTATTTTTATTTATATTTTATTTGAATTTTATTCATATAAATGCAAATAAAATAAAATAAAATGCAAGACATATGAATTAAATTAGGGGGCTTTCATCTTTAATCATCCAAGGGCCCAAATAAAATCATATGAAGGTCTAAGGATAGAACACTATGGATAGTCCTTCATATCCTGGAGATCAAGGGCGTACCTTTCAATCTAAACGTCGAAGCATATAACAAGGTTATTTCTCAGGGCACTTCCTTCATGGCTTGGAGATCATAGACATCTTTTTCCACTAAACATTGGGGCATTGGATATCAAATCCATAAAGAAAACCTCAAAGGTGTGGGGAACTTCAAAAGGTTAAAGACGTGGAGAACTTCAAAATTCAAAAGCGTGGAGTAATTCAAAGGTTCAAACTGGGGCAAGACAAACATCTAAAGGAAAAGGCGTTCTCACACTTTACAACATCGAACAAATCCTTATCCTAACTACGATCTTCAAAGTTCAAGAAAACAGGGATTGGGAAGTCGCGCTAGCATCACACCCTCTCAAACAAACCTACAACTCCAGCAAGCTATATACGCTTTGGTCGTCAACAACCTATCATTGGAGCATCATGCAAATACATATAGATCACGCATTACATACATTGGTTGATACATTACACCATACCTTTCTCAGGTAGTCTTCTATAAGACACTCTTTTTCTAAGAACCTTTTTTAGGTAGTCTTCTTTAAGACGAATTATCACCATTTCCAAGAACCTCTTTAGGTAGTCTTTTTCAAGACATCCTTTTCTAAAAACCTTTCTAGGTAGTCTTCTCTAAGACAATCATCGTCATTTCCAAAAACCTTTTTAGGTAGTCCTCTTCAGGACATTCTTTTTCTAAGTACCTTTCTAGGTAGCCTTCTTTAAGACAATTTGTCATCCCTTTCGGGAGCCTCTTCAAGTGGTCTTCTTTAAGATATGCTAAGAACCTTTTTAGGTAGTCCTTCTAAGACATCTTTCAGCCTTTTCAGGTAGTCGTCTTTAAAGACATTCCTCATTCTTTGCTAAGAACCTTTTCAGGTAGCCTTCTTCAAGACAAATTTTCACATCCATTCCGGAAACCTTTTCAGGTAGTCTTATAGAAGACATTATTTCGTTCCACTCATTACATCAATCAACATACGCTTGAGCATAAGCATTATCCACATACATAAACATTACCAAGCCGGCATAAGCATAGCCGTGGTGTAGGTGCAAATATGGTTTAAACAAGTTCAAAAAAATCTTGGGGATGATATCAGCATCAGCATCAACATACATACATACGCATTAGCATACGCATATCATCTAGTGCATTTACATACTACAAAAGCCCAGTTTCCAACCCTCGTGTTGTGATAGGTGTATTTTTCCGACCCACGTGTCGTGAGTTTCCGACCCTCGTGTTGTGATAGGTGTGTATTTTTCCGACCCACGTGTCGTGAGCTTCCAACCCTCGTGTTGTGATAGGTGTGTATTTTTCCGACCCACGTGTCGTGAGCTTCCAACCCTCGTGTTGTGATAGGTGTATTTTCCGACCCACGTGTCGTGAGTTTCCAACCCTCGTGTTGTGAAAGGTGTATTTTCCGACCCACATGTCGTGAGTTTCCGACCCTCGTGTTGTGATAGGTGTGTATTCCGACCCTCGAGTCATGAGTGTCTAAACATATCGTTTCCTTGCTGACCCTCGAGTCGCGAGAATCATCTTCATACGTTTACAGGATACTGTCAAGGATTTTACATGGATAAACTTGCTAGCGCTATAGCAAGTGAATCTTTTTCATACAGGTAAGTTTGCTAGAACTATAGCAAATGATCTCTTCTTATACAGGTACGCTTGTCAGAACCATGGCAGGTAATTCCTTTGGTGCAGGTGAATTCGTCCGAACCAGAACAAGTAATCCTAATGGTGTAGGTGAGCTTGTCAAAACTATGACAAGTAATCCAAATGGTGTAGGTGAAATTTGTCCGAGCCAGGGCAAATGATCCAAATGGTGCAGGTGAAATTTGTCCGAACAAGGGCAAATGATCCAAATGGTGTAGGTGAAGTTTGTCCGAGCCAGGGCAAACGATCCAAATGGTGTAGGTGAAGTTTGTCCTAACCAGGGCAAATGATCCAAATGGTGCAGGTGAAATTTGTCCGAACAAGGGCAAATGATCCAAATGGTGTAGGTGAAATTTGTCCGAGCAAGGGCAAATGATCCAAATGGTGTAGGTGAAATTTGTCCGAGCCAGGGCAAACGATCCAAATGGTGTAGGTGAAGTTTGTCCGAACCAGGGCAAATGATCCAAATGGTGCAGGTGAAATTTGTCCGAACAAGGGCAGATGATCCAAATGGTGCAGGTGAGCTTGTCAGAGCTATGACAAGTAATCCTATTGGTGCAGGTGAACTTGCTAGAGCTATAGCAAGTGATCCTTTTGGGGTTCACAAAACTACGGAAACTTACTAGAACTATAGTAAATGGGGTTCACAAACTACGAAAGCTTGCTAGCGCTATAGCAAGTTAACCATCTTCTACAACAAACTGCGAGTCGTCGCTGTTGACAGTTACATTTACCCATCATGTTAGTCCCTCGGTAGTGATCAAAGGGTTTTACAAGGGGTTCTTCAATGAGGTTTATCACGTTAGTCCCTCGGCAGTGATCTACTTCGGAAAAAAAACATACAAAGGGGTTTCACAAAGGGTTTTACAACAAACTTTCAAAGGTTTCTCAATTGGGTTTATCATGTTAGTCCCTCGGCAGTGATCTTCTCCAAAACGTCATCAACGACAAACAAGGGTTTTTTCTCTTTTTACTAACTCCAACTAACATAACTAACAATCATGCATCATTCAATTAACATACCTCATTCATACATAATGCATATACATACAGTGCTCTCATTTATTTTGAGAAGCTCACTGCATCATGCATCGCATGCATCATAACATTGCATAAAATTCAGGTTGCTTTTTTAGGCCGTGCTACAATAAAAAAATCACATGGTTCCTTCCAAAAGGCGTCGGCTTCACATTCTAAAAAGAGAGGGGAATTTATCTTGGATGGCATCTGTAAGCCCATCTCCTACGGAATTTCTTCCCATGCAAATTTCAGGGCATTTAAGTGTCCAATCATCTTCTACCTTTAGATCACGATAGGCAGACGTGCCTATCTGACTCTTCAGGTTTAAGAAGATTGAACAGGGGCAGCTGTCATACCCCAAAATTTGTCCGTCTTATTTCATCTTCAAGGGTTCAAGGCTCAATGGTTAAACTCAAGTCACTCTCTCCTACTCAAAGGTTCAGATCAGGGTTTTCTAACTAAAAAGTCAATTCAACTTTGACTGGTCATAACTCTCACATGGTTTGTCAGAAATTGTCCAACCAAAGCCTATTCTTAAGGAAATTTCATTCTCTACAACTTTGATGTTGGGCCCAAAATCAAGAAATGAACCATTTGGGAGATATGGACAAAAACATTACAGGTCCTTTTAAAAGTCAACGTAAAACACCTTTTAGGTCAAAGCTTATAACTTGAACATGGAAGATTCAATGGAGATGAAACCAAAAAGGCCATTTAGAGGACTCTTTGAGCTTTCCAAAAAGTCTTAGAACATGGTCATAGGGCAAATAACAAAGGAGATACATGGTTTAGAAGTTGGGCAATTTTCAAGATGTGCATGAAACCCTAATTGCTCAAAACTTGGTTTTTTAACTAATGGGCCTAGAATTTATATTTGAAACACATCCATGATATATATGAGATCCTACGAAACTATTCTTATCCTTGTTGTATTTTTATTTATATTTTATTTGAATTTTATTCATATAAATGCAAAATAAATAAAATAAAATGCAAGACATATGAATTAAATCAGGGGGCTTTCATCTTTAATCATCCAAGGGCCCAAATAAAATCATATGAAGGTCTAAGGTCGTGGGAGCTTGATCATGAATAAAGGAGGTCAATTTTAGAAGGAATTATACATAAGATTTATCAAACTTCTTTCTCTAAAAAACACAAGATGTCCAAGCCCATTTAGAACCCTAAATTACTCTCCATATATAACCAACATGCTGCAGCCATAGAGGGGGGTTCGGAGAGGTCCAAAAACAAGGGTTTGAAGGAGAAAAAAACGCAAGAAACTAGGGCACGGATAAAACTTCCTCTACAGCCATTATCAATTGATTCCAAACATTCCATCACACTCCTGGGAACTCTAAGAGTTGATACCACCCGATATACAGGCCTGGAGCACGTGGAAAAGCATCACACAAGTCGTTCACGGTTTGTTCATTCTTAAGAAATCAAACTCTTATTTCTTGCATCTTTGCTTAGTTTTATATGCATATTACTTCTTATGATGATGTTTGGGACGGTTTAGACTCGTCGTTCACAAGCTTTGACGTAGGGAGAACGATGTGCCATTGTTAGGGCACAAGCATGCTAAGATTCGGACTCCATGTTACAGGACGTTTCAGCCAAGAGTAACACCATAATCGAGTTCGCAGCTCTTCATTTGGTGGGTCTAGAGTATTTGTTTGTGCGTTTTGGTCGTTTTTGCAGGGCTTTATGGTGCACCGTAGCGTGAGAAGACAACCGGATTTACTCCGGTCCGGTGGCCTGAGTCTTGTGACTTTTCTGAAAAAACACGTGGCACTTTCAAGCATTTCAATTGGGCAGCCAACAAGCATTTTCTCTCTCTCTCCGCGCGTGTGGATTTGTGAGTGGCTAGTCAATATTCAGAAGCACTCTCTCCCCATACGAATGGTGCAGTAAGAAGTAGTGGGCCCGGTTTGATTGTATTATTTGACTTTTCTGTTTACTATGCATAATCATATTTACTTATTTGTGTGCATATCAAAATCAACTAACGGATACAGCATAAGTGGTAAGGCAAAGTAGCATTTAACCAAAAGAATGGGGGTTCGATCCCTGGTTCCTTTGGATTTATTTTACCGATCCAGCGCGTTGCTGCCCCACACGTTCGCCATACACCCTCAATTATCAGCCTCAGGATCTCTTACAATCCTGATCTAACGCATGCAAGGCTGGAGGTGTATCTTGGACCTTCATAAGGGCGCTGTACAGGATTGAAGCCAGGTTTCTCTTATTTATTTCTTATTCTTTTTATTATATATATATATATATATATATATATATATATATATATATATATGATTGTTTAATTATAAAAATGTTAATATGTATATAATTTAATTTTTAGATTAGGATTAGAATATAATTAGGATTAGGAATGTAATTGTTAAGACTTTTCCTGATCATTTAGATTAGCCGATTTAACTTATTTAATTAATTCTAATAAAAAATCTAGTAAGGTTATTATTATTAGGGTTCGCCCGATCCCATTGCCATTTGGCGAAATATTAATCCTCAATTGATTCTCTCCTCAACCCGACTAAAGCTATTAGTCGCATTAGACGAGAGATAAAAATAACAAAACATTAACATTAATTCTCTTCTCGACCCGACTAAACCTATTAGTCGCATTAGACGAGAGATAAAAAATACATAAAATTAAAATACATTTTAATTTGCTGCCCGCGACGATCAATCTATCGATCTGAGTAACCAGCAATGCCCCATAATCCGTTAGCTATACTGACCAAATCCATTGGTCATCGCATCTAACGGTGACAAATCAAATCAGGGTTGTACGCTCAAACACTAAAACCTCTCAAACACACTAAACCACGATACTACGGGTTTTCATCCTTTCAACACTGCAATGTTCAAACTACGATAAGGTAATTCAAAATACCTTGCGAACATTTGCATTTCAAAACTACGATAGGCCATTCAAAAAGCCTTCGAACACCTTCATAATCAATTCTAAGGCGTACAATCCTGTGCCCGAACTACGTTGACTCTGATTCTCCATAAGGAGATACGTAGGCACTTGGATAACCAAGGCGAGTCCCCTTCCCTAAAACCTCCATTCTGTCCAATCTCAATTTGTCCCCTATTCACTTCCTTAGCTATAAACCTCAATTTTAGCCATAAACCTTTATATTTAGATACAAACCTTAGGAAAGGGTTGAGGGTGCCTAACACCTTCCCTCAACCTGATTATAATAACTTACCCCGATCTCTAAACTGCGTAGGGTTTCCTATTCGCCCTTCAGAATAGGTGGCGACTCTAAAAGCTTAATTTTTAGGGCAGGTTGCTACAGTACCAAGATCTGATAATTATATTGCCAATGATTTGGCACAGATTGCTTTTGAGTATAGAGTTTCTAAAAGTAAGTTAGAAGATATGGTCGATATCAAAGAGAAGGAAACTCATGAAGTGTTAGACGAGTTGGGACAATTGTCGACGTCAAAACTTGGGGGGGTAGAAAACAAAGTTAAAAGTGAAGATTTGCATGCCTTGGAAATTTTTGCCATCGACAATATGATAGTTTCTGATTGGAGAAACCCATTGGTCTAGTACTTAAATAATCCAGTCGGAGGAACTGATCGAAAGATCAAATACAGAGCTCTAAACTATGTGATATTGGGAAATGAATTATACAAGAAGACAGCTGAAGGTGTATTGTTGAAGTGCTTAAGTGAAGCCGAAGCATATTTGGCCGTGTCAGAAGTGCATAGTGGTGTTTGTGGAGCTCATCAGTCAGGCCATAAAATGAAGCGATTGTTGTTTAGACAAGGTTTATATTGGCCGACAATGTTAAAAGATTGTATTGAATACGCAAGAGGGTGCCAAGAATGCCAGAAGTTTTCAGGTGTTCAACATGTTCCAGCCAGTGAGTTGCATGCCATTGTCAAACCTTGGCCTTTTAGAGGATGGGCTTTGGATTTAATAGGAGAAATCAAACCTGCATCTTCTAAACAACAAAAATTCATTTTAGTAGGAATAGATTATTTTACTAAATGGATAGAAGCAATTCCCCTGGTTAATGCTGATCAAGAAGCAGTGATTAGTTTTATACAAAAACATATTATTTACAGATATGGGATTCCAGAAACTATCACTACTGATTAGGGATCGGTCTTTATTGGTCGAAAGATGCAAGCTTTTGCAGCAGAAACAAGATTTAAATAGCTAACATCCACTCCTTATTATGCTCAGGCTAATGGTCAAGTCGAAGCTGCTAATAAAGTTATTATAAACTTGATAAAAAAACATGTAGGGAGGAAGCCAAAAAACTGGCATCAAACGCTTGATCAAATCCTTTGGGCTTGTCGAACATCACCAAAGGAAGCAATAAACACTACCCCATTTCGTTTGACCTATGGGCACGACGCTGTGTTGCCTGCAGAAATTCATCTACAGTCGGCTAGAATTCAACGACAAAACAATCTTTCGTTAGATGAATACTGGAGTATGATGTTAGATGAATTAGTAGAGTTAGACGAAGAACGACTAATAGCGTTGGATAGGTTAATAAGACAAAAGAAAAAAGTGGCGAAAGCTTACAACAAGAAAGTAAAAGAGAAAACATTTGTGGTAGGTGATTATGTGTGGAAAGTTATTCTACCCATGGATCAAAGGAATAAATTATTGGGTAAATGGTCCCGAAGTTGGGAAGGGCCGTTTAAAATTTTGCAAGTGTTTTCAATCAATGCATATGAAATTGAAGAACTAAATTCAGATGGTCGAATCTTGAGGATAAATGGTAAATATTTGAAAAAATATAAACCTATACTTCAAGAAATTCGCATAATAGAATAAAACCAAAAGATTATATTAAAATGGCCAAAATTTGGCCAGTCATTACAAAAAGTTCCTTATAAAGTACGTTGGCAGTCATTACAAAAATTTGGCCAGTCAGTCGAAAACAAAAATTACAAAGTAGGAAAGTTGTTCCTAAAATAGGCTAGCTTGGCTGACTCAAAGTCAATTTTAGAGTCAAGTCGAGACAAGTTTTGTCTAAGTTGTCGAATGCTACTTTCCAATTTGAAGGCATTTTCACCATGACCAAGTCCTTTCAAAACCTCTTGATTAACAGTTTCAGGCAAAGGGATTTCTTCAGTTTGAGCCAAAGTGATTTTCTCTTGTTCAAGATCTTGAATCTTCTTGTTGAGAGCATCAATTTGGGCCTTATAGTCAACAATCTTGTTGTCGATTTCTCCTTCCTTGTCAGAAAACTTTAAAGTTTTCTCCTGAAATTCTTCAACCTTCTTAGTCGAGGCTGCACTGGCATCCTATTCTCTCTCCATTTAGCGCTCTTTGTTCTTTGCCTGTCGATTGATGTTTTTCTTTGTGATGAGGTCTCTCTAGAGCTGGTCGAAGTACACCTCAAAATCAAAGAAGAACTGAGCAACAACTGCTGGAAGAGAAGCTTTAATGAGTGAATCTAATAACTCGCGAATGTCTCCACCAAGATGTTCAGAACTCTCAAGGACAGCAAGAAACTCAGGTTCGTTTAGGTGGGCTTTTAGTTGGCACATAGCATCGACAAGAGAAGCATCGATTTCAGCATCAGGATTAGTTGACTGAGCAGGAATATCAAGAGAACTTGGCCGCAACTTCTGAAGTCGAAAGAGAGCTTCTAAAGGATTAGTCTTCTTCAAGTCCAGAATCTTCTCCTGACTAAGAGAACTGTTGGAGTTAGTGTCGTCAACAGTAGGATGTTGTTTGGACTGAGAAATGGTATTGTGTTCTGGACGAGAGGCATGGTCAGCAACTTCAACATTTTTAATTACAGGTTGAGCTTGGTCGATGATGGGATTGTCTTGGGGCTCCGTTCGAATTCGACCTGGAGTATTAGCTGAATTAGTGGTGCTTCCAAAAGCGTCAGTCCTTTGAGGGCTAAAAAGGTTGGAGTCAGGAGCAACCTCAGTAATCTTTTCAGCAACCTCGACAATCTTCTCTTGAGTGTGGTCGACAGTTGATGCATTCTATTCAGAAGAAAAGTGTTAGAAAATAATCTGTTAAAGAGAAATACACTAGAAGATTATGCTAAGTTATACCTCAAGAATTTGAGACGAAGAAGGGATTGTGGTTGGAATTGTTTGTTGTTGGACGACAACTTTAGGAATGTTTTTAACACCCTTTCGTTTCTTTGTTGGAGTTGGAAGAGGAGGTCGTGAGAAAATTTCACTCTCCTGATTTGGTGGAGATGTGGCTTCGTCTGAATCCTCAGGAACTACCAACTAAAGAGAGAATGAACAATTAATGAATGAGTATTGGCAAGAGATGAAGGTTAAAAGTAGTACCTTTCTTACAGCTTTGATTTTCTTGGTTGTGGTGGTGTTCGACGTACTAGGACGTTTTCGACCTGGTTTAGGAGCAGGGACTCCGACTTGAATGGTAGGATCAGGCCTTGAAAGGTCTAAAATTGAAATTAGAACATTGCAAATGATAATAAAGAAAACGAAGTTAGATGTAAAATGCTTACTTATAGTAAGTTGATCCTCCAGCACGTCGAACGCAGTATTCAGTTTCTTGACAAAAGAATCTCCATCATATAGTTGGAAGTATTCAGACCACCACTCACTAAATTCCTTAGTTGTGAAGTAAGAATTTTGGAAAGTAAAGGTGGGGTGTTCCAAAGATTGTTTATTATGGAATTTTAAGCAGTCGAGATGTTGACGAGCTGTGAATGGTCGATCAGAGTAACAGATGTCAGCATCATGGGTGTACAGGCTTTTGGGCAGCATTTGGCTCAAACCAAATTGTCGAGAGACCAGATTTGGTTGATAACCCACAAACCCATAGCATTTACCAGTCGACTCAATGCGATGAGAGAGGAGTGTTGGAGTCAAGAATGCAGCCCAAATGGCATTCAATTGAGCTCGAAGGGTTGGAGTGTTTCCAGGGAAAATGGCTTTAAACCAAGTTGGCCCAAAGCACCGATTTGAGAAAGGGGCCATAGAAGCTATGAATGTTTTACATTCAGAAAACAATTTCACATATTTGAGGAGGTTGGGCCTGTTAGACTCATCTTGAGGAGTTTGAAAGGCAAGTTTTATGCCTTTGACCCTCCGATCATACATGACCTCTAGAATGGACCTAGAAACAGTATAACCAATATGTGACTCGAAGGTAGCATTCAACCAATGTTGCAGAAGCCAATAGGGTCCTGACATAGATAGCTGTTTTGGGGTTTCATGAAGGCGTTTGATTCTTAAAGACGCTATACCCAAGTTATGGTAAAGATAGGCAAGTAGAAGCTTACCTAAAGAAACCTTTCGACCTTCATGGATTTGGATAGCCAAGGGTATATAAGCTTTAGCTATCTGGACCGACCCTGGGCAAAACAAGTAATACGAAAGCCAGTAAGTAAGAAAAGCAACATGTTCTTCGTCAGAAACTTCCTCAGTGGACTTGTCATAGTGATCTTGCATGTATTTGGTGATAGTAGCATTGGTAAAGTTGAAGTTCATCTCCGTTGAGAGAGTTGGGTCGAAGATCTCACCCAAGGGCGAAAGCCCTGTGATGGCAGCCACGTCGAAGAGAGTGGGAGTCATCATTCCACAAGGAAGATGAAAAGTGTTAGTCGAGCCTTCCCAGAAGAACAACGAAGCAAGCAACATAGGAGGACAAACCTTATGGCCAGTTCTGGACAATTGGATGGCGTCGAAGATACCCAATTCTTCCAGTCTTTGTTATTTTTTCGCTTGAAACTTGTTGAGCCAAGCCAGATACTCCTTGTTGCCAGGAGCTGGGGTCGAACGAAAAACCCTCACTGAAGGATCCATAAACTTCAGGTCGAGAGGACGTGGTTTATCAAATGCTACAGGCAATGTAGTTTGAAATGAGGGGAAAAAACCGGTGGTTTGTGCTGGATGAGAACGATGATCTGGTAATGGCCCTGAGAAAGCTACTAGTTTATCAGTAATCTGAAAAGGGATTAGCATTTGATTTTGCCAAATAATGGATTTGGCTTCTGTAAGTTTGGGTTGAGGAACGAAATCCAACCCCTGCTCTTCTTCTTCACGAGATATAATGGCTCCTAAAGGGTTAGAGCCTGTAGCATAGACGGTGGTGTTGGTATTCATAGTGGTGTTTGCAGCCATTGTTATGTGTTGAAGGAAAGAAGAAAACAAGTGCTTGAAGGTTAGAGAAAAGAGTGCTCTGAAAACGCTTGGGAAGAATAGGAAAACGTGAAGAAAAGAAAAAGGGAGAAGAAGCTCACATATATATAGGGGCTATGATGACGTAGATGAAATCGTGTGGAAAAAGAAGTTGTTGAATCAAAGGTCACTTTAAAAAATGCTTTGGAAACTGGTTTTAGAAAGTGGGGAGCAGTTATAGCCCACTACCTAGGTTTTAAGTAATAATTAGTGTCTAGGGATACACAAAAATCATGGCGTTAAAAGATAATAAAAGTCGAAACCTAAGAAGAAAACGAAACACCATCTTTCTTTTTTTTAAATCATTCGAAAGAAGTCGCTTGGGGGGCAATTTGTTACCCTAGGATTTCGACTTGCTAATAATGGTAAGTGGTCTTTGAGATATATGAGATTATTAAATAGTCTAAGGCAAAGTAGTCTGATTAAAAGTTCTTTTAGTCAAGACTACCGTTCGACTACAAAAGACCATCACTGCCAGGGTTCGACTAAAGTTAGCAAGTCTGCCATGCATGTTCGACTAAATTAAGCAAAAACTTAGGTGTTTTTGCCAAGTATAGCTTTGAAGTCGGAAGGCATTAGAAGTCAAAAGAATCAGTTTCAGACAGTTTTTTAGCACTTTTACAGGACGCGTGGAAGCCTCACAGACGAAGATGCTGCATGTCGAAGACACGTGTTGGCTAGTAATCAGTCGACCGTTAGTAGTAGTTATTTTATTTTCACTATTTAAGCAAGTTCCAGAGGAACAGTTTAGGGTCCGCATTTTCTACAAAAACACAAGTAAACTCAAATCTCTGTGCAATAATGAGTGACGAGTGCAACTTTGGAATGTATGTATGCGTACCAGTTTAATTTATGCAATCATTTTATGTTATGCATTACTTTCAGTGCACATTTACTGCTTTTTATTGCTTTCATTTACTTTAAAGTCTTGAATTTCAGTGTTTACTTTTACTTTAAAGTTATTACTGCATTTAATACAAACTAGATACACATAATAGACAAATAAAAGCAATTAGTCCTGGAATATTCTAGTTGATTCCGCAAAAGTAACCTTTAAAAAGGAAACTAGCGCTTGTTTACCATATTTCTGGGTAAACACCTGCACAAGCTACCCGCAAGTGACTAACCCTACACAAGCAACCGCCTATGACTAACAACCTTTAAGACTCTCTAGTCCTAAACTTCCCAAGACTACTGACCAACAGGTTTCTTGAGGCAGAATCAAACAACCGTTTGAATCAAGGTTTGCTTACAATATAAGTGCTTCTACACAAGCTGAATGTAAACGATATATTTCAAAACTAGACTTAAGAGTATAAATTTATGAACAGTCTTTTCAAAATGGATATGATCGTGAATTAGCAGCTTTCTCTTAAGTCTTCAAACCCTTTATATATCCAATAAAATAATATATTCGTTGCAGGGCGGTTTTGGAACTTCCAGAGGTTTGGCGGCTTGAATGTAGTGGGAGACAAGATTGTATGCAACGTCCGTCCTTTCTTGGCAATGAAACGAAACATTCATCTGTACCTTGTACCTCGTACTACATAACTTTATCTTCTATTTTTCTTGAACTTCAGAGGCTCACAGCATGAGTTGGAAGAGAAGAAAGTAAGCTTTGGATCTTCAGAGCCACGTCTTCAGAGTCTTCAGAGCTTCAAGTCTTCAGAGCCACGTCTTCAGAGTCTTCAGCACTTGGTCTTCGGAACCATTTATCTTCAGAAACTTGAGTCTTTAGAACTTAACTATTTAGAGTCTTCAGAACCACGTCTTCGGAGTCTTCAACACTTGGTCTTCAGAATGGTTTCTTCAAGCTTCGTATCAGAGTAATGTCTTTAGATGCTTCTGAAGCTTTGCTACTGTTCATCAGAACTTGTGTAGCGCAGAAACATAACTTGGTAGCTTCTAATATTTTGGCCACGCCTTTTCATCAGAATCATAACCTGTTTGTTAAGTACTTAACATAACAAACATTAGTATAACAAAATTTTTCATATAAACATACTCATCGTTATCATCAAAACTCAAAGACATATTGCGGTACCAAATCTTGTTCTAACAATCTCCCCTTTTTTGATGATGACAAAACTATGTATTATGATGACACAATTTTTTACATAATCATAAAAAGTTTTAGAGTAGAGGTTAATAAATACTTATCCTTTGTATGCGTAACTCCCCCTGAGTCTGAGACTTGATAAAAATTAGATATCCTGATTATGAACCGTTCTGGGTAACTGCCCCTGGTTCTAATAGATCAAATACTATCTTTTAAATTCTTGATACGTGAGATCTCTCATTTTAGATCCTGATTGATGATTTCATTTCAGAGCCTAATTTCCAATCTGGAAAGTTCAGAGCCTAAATGAATTCTTTCAAAGCCTGGTCTGTTACATCTGAATAAGGTCTTTCAGAGCCTGATTGCTTAAGTAAGATCTTGAAGAACATAGAGTCTGATTACCAATTTCCAAATCAATATTCGTAAATTTCAGAGTCTGAACCAATCAGAGTTCATGATGTCCTGAAACACAAAAACATTTCAAACACAAACAGAAGTTTATATGTGGTTAGAAAATGTGAGCAATTTTATTTTAGAAAATTGATTATTGATCATCGAAATTTTGACTTCATATATTACTCCCCCTTTTTGTCATAATAACAAAGTTTTAATGAATGAATGTAAATCATTGAAGTTCAAGAGCAATAAGTAAAACCGATGAGGGAATAAAGTCTGAATACTTGAGATGAGATTTTGATGAATGTCAAAAACAAATGGACGATTTAGTTTCTGCAGAGTAAAAAGAATTTTAAGAATTGAAATATTGATCTGTATAACCAGGGTTACATGCATTAATCAAGTCCTAGTGACATTTTCAATGGTCTCAGAATCTGGAAGATCAGAAGATCTCCATTCGATCAGGGATATTTCTGACCGAAACATCTTCCGATTAACTGAGGTATTAAATGAAGGGATAATGAAATGTATTTATTTGTTTAAATCAGAATCTCATTTTGTCAGACTTTGGCTAAAAACATATTTTAATTCTAATGAGATCTTACTCTGGACAAAGATCCATTTTCAGATTCTTCAGAATAAACAAAAATCTATCTTGAGCTAAGGATTTTGTGATATGAATTTTAACGAAAAAATTCCTTTCTGAACATAGTCTCTAATAAAATGACGTTTTATCTCTATATGTTTTTCCCTAGAATGTAAGATAGGATTTTTACTTAAACAAATAGCAACAGTATTATCACAAAAGATAGCAATGTTACTCTCATAAATTCGATAATCCTCCAGCTCATTCTTCATCCATAACATCTGAGTACTGCATAGAGAGGCTGAGATGTATTCATCTTCTGCTGTTGAAAGAGCAATTGTTGATTACTTTTTGCTTGACCATGATATCAGGTTGTTTCCCAAAAATTGACAATTTCCAGAGGTGCTTTTCCTTTCTAATATGTCTCCAGCATAATCTGCATCACAAAAGCCAGACAGAGTATACTATGATGTTTTCTCATACATCAAGCCTAGACAGAGTACACTATGATGTTTCTTCACAAATGTGCGGGAGATTGAAAGGAAACAGAGGGAGGTCGAAGAAGACAAACATGCGCTATCGGGGATGGCTGTTCAGTCGCATGCCGTCAGGATGAAGATGGTGGTTCGGTCATAGCCTTAGAAGATTCTTCCTCAGCAGATTCATCATCTGACCAATAAATAGTCAGTCCCTTAGGTTGTCTATTGAGATAAGTGGGACATTATGTTCTAGTGTGGCCAAATCCTTCACATTCATGGAGCTGAATTCCTTTACTTTATTCAGACATCTCTCTAATTCTGAGTTTATTTTAGAACTCATAGTTATTGGTGATGTCAGATGAGATGTTCTTGACATTTGATCATTCCTTCCTTTCCAATCTCTTCAAAATTCTACTGAATTGACTTCCAAATAACACAATGGTGTCTGACCATCTTTCCTCAGAATCCATAGTACCAGAAAAATTATTATCCCTAAAGTTCACCCAATAAATAGAACAATGTGCATGCTCTAATGCAAATTGAAATCCTGGCACTTGTAATACAGATGTCAAGACTAATGTGCCAACACCAACACAATATCAAGACAGGTGTTATGGCATCATCTACTGACAGAAAACACTTTTACCAAAATAGAAACTATGCAAAATTAAATTGCAGAAGCTAAAAGAATACAATCAGTTGTTAACTCAGTTTGGTGCAAAGTCACCTACTCTAGGGGCTACTAAGCCATGAAGAAAATTAACTATGATAATATTAGTTCAAAGCTTAAACAATTCCAGTTTACAACTTCTCGCCTAATCACTACCTTGTGCGACTTCTACCTAGAACCCTCTAGATATGAGACCCACTTCTCACTTTCTACCAATCACCTCAGGGATAAACCAAGTCACAAACCAGTGACAAAAAACAAAATAGAAGATCACACTTCGAATAAACAAGTTTTGCTTAAAATTTTCAACTAAGAACAATACTCGACTCTTTGCTTAAAAGCTCATGAGTGAGAATAATGAACAATACTTAACTCTTTGCTTAAAAGCTCATGAGTGTGAACAATCAGTCTACCTCAATGTATCAAAAGATACATTAGTGACATACACAAAAACACAAAGAACTTGAACTAATCTCAAAACCCTAAACAGTTATTTGCACCAACAATTCGTTGTTGTGAATGCTTGCTCTTCTAGGTTTAACAAGTCCTTATTTATAAACTCTTGCAGTATGGGCTTCGACTCTTGAATCAAATCCAATCTTCTCCTTTTAAATCAGCTGCAAGATCTTCACAAAAAATAGGAACAAATCAAATCAAATAAAAGTTTCCTAAAAAGTCTCCCTAGAACATCCTTGATTGACTCTACCTGTATGAGTACCAGAATCTTCCAAAATTAATCTTATATTTTTCAATAAAATCTTGAAGGATTTAAACCAGCTGTACTGTCACGATGTTCCGGTGTAACATGTCACGACATTTATTAGAACATCTATAAAAAAATTAATACATGACAGTAGAACATGTCATGACAGTTGGTCAAGATGTTACAACATCTCGCTTAAGATCATATAAGAACTATGTTTTAGTAAAATATATGTCAATCATAAAATCATGGACCTAACACCTAACTTAGTCTCTACTACTAGGTTAAGATCAAGAGTAAGGGTTGCGATCAATCTTTCAATTGATGGAGTAATGATTCTTGATGATTGATTTTCAGAAACATGTCAATTTTGTAACACTAGGTATTCAGCCAGTGTCAAAGTCATTTTGTTTGGTTTCATTACACCATAAGAGAATGAAATTGGTTTGACAACTAGTATCAAAGTCATATTATTTGGTTTCATCTCTTCTCTAATTTTTTTATCATGGAGAGTGGGGTTAGGTTGATTCTTGCCCCCAAAGTACTAAGAGCTCTATCTGTTTTTAAGAAAAATGAAAGCTTCTTAAAATAATTTTAGGTTGAAAAATGGAAAAGCATAGCAAAAAGAATCAACTTCCGAAAAATACAAAATATCTTAGCCAATAACCCAAAAGTAAATTCAGACAATAAATATGAGTTTTTTAATTAATAAAAAATAATATTTAAATAATTTATACTGTTTTAAAATTATTTTCATAAAATTTATTTTTGAAAATTAAAAAAAAACATTGTTTTAACTAGCAAACACACCTGAAGTTTAATCAAACAAAAAAATTGATATATATTAATAAAATTAAATTAAATAAAATGTTAACAAACTTATGATTTTAGATAAAATATAAAATTTAATATAATAAAAATAGTAATATAAAATTTATAATTATTAAAGTAGGTCAATAAGACAAGTCAAAAATATTTTTTTCGGTAGAAATCAAATATTCTCTGCTCACAACTGCATAAACTAACACCTTAGAGAGGATCTCGATGGATAGAAAAAAACTTTCTCAAGAAATTTAATACTTTTGTAGACTCATAATTGAATATTTGAACCCCATGATATAGACAAATATAAAAAGATTTCTAACATTGTATTTTTTTTAATATAAAAAAATAGTCTTATCTCAACCTTAGATATTGAACTAAAATGCTCAATCGGTGTGACGTGTCACCGAGTCTAATAAGTGAAAAAGTAAAAATATTACTTATGGTGATCCATTTAATATAGTCCTAATTTATAAATTCTCCTTTAATGAAAAGTTATTAGTATTGTTTTAGTTTATAGATTATTTGGGCAGCCAAAAGGTTTATGCACTACTACACTTTATCTCAAACGTTGCAACCCCTTTTCTTCCGCAGGTTACTAATTCCAACTAAATCAAAGCTCAAATGTGAAACTATATATAAATGTAAATTTACATGTTAACCTATATCATCACACACACACACACACAAATCAATCTTAAGCCATCAATCTTTATTTGCAAAATGGTTTTGAATTCAAGGCCAACTAAGGTAATGAGATTGGAGGACCTAATACAGTTAGTTCCAAACTGGCTAGAACTTCCAAAAGATGTGACATCAAAGATACTCCAATTGCTTGGTCCTGTTGAAATTGTGAAGAATGCACGTCGAGTGTGTTCTATGTGGAGGAACATTTGTAGGGATCCTAGCATGTGGAAGAGCATTGAAATGATCAAAAGTCGAAAATCACCATATAACTTAGAGAAGATTTGTATGTATGCTGTTGATCAAGGTTGTGATCATGTTGAAGAAATTAATGTTGAGTATTTTGCTACCGATGAACTCATCCAAAAAATAGCTGAAAGGTAATAATACTATTACTTTTTTTTTTTCATGTTCAAATATCTTTTTATTAGGGTTTGTACTTATTTCTAATCAACCGATTTTTTTTCAATTTTGACCTAAATCATATAGAACTACCAATCTGCGACGCATTCGGATCTCAAAATGCTTGAAAATATCAGATAAAGCCTTGAGTGATGCTGCCAAAAAGTTTTCACTACTTGAGGAACTTGAACTTTCGTTCAACGAATTAAACAAAGATTCTCTAGAAGCGATTGGCCAAAATTGTCCACATTTGAAAACTCTAAAATTCAATAGAGCCTACAAAGGAATTAAGTGTACATCCTACAAAGGTTTCAAATGCAACAAAGAAGCATTTGCTATTGCAAAAATGTCCGGATTAAAACATCTCGAGCTTTGGGGAAACAATCTCACAAGTGATGGTTTAGTTGCTATTCTCGATGGTTGTCCTAACCTTGAATCTCTTGACCTTCGTATGTGTTACAAACTTGTTATGTCTGAAGATTTGGTGAAAAGGTGTTATGAGAATATTAAATATTTTAGACATCCTGGTGAGTATATTGATGAGCACGATGATGATAAGGATGATCATGTTTTTGTATTCCATTGTGAATGTCGTGATAGAAGTGGCAAGGGAATGAAGGGGACGAAGATGACATACATGAATTTTAATAAGTTTCGTTGATGAATGGTTTGACTAGAAGCTGTGATCTTTTGAAGGAAATTTGCAGGAGAAATTTAATATTCTTGTTTAATTTTTTTGGTCTGTTTGGGATGTAATGAAAATGAATTTTGATGGAAACAACTGTGAGCTTTTTTTTTTTTGGTTTTATTGTTGAAGTAGTTTCATTGGGAGATTTTGTTTAGTTTATGTATAATACAATTTTTTTTGCGAGTGTCTATTATAATGATATCGACACATCCACCCTTCCAATTTTAAAATAATTAGTAACTTTTTTAAAGATCCCATCAAATTGATAAATATATTTTTTTTCATTAACAAACTAGAATAAAACTAATAGAGTAAAGATTAATTTTGGTCCTGCATAAAAATAAAAATTGCAGAATCTAGATTAATTTGAGGAAAAAAAACCTATTTAATCCAATAAAAAATCTAACTTGCCATGTTAACCTCTATGTCAATTTTTTTTTTTTTTTAACTTTTGAATTGTGAGTGATTGTCCCCTATATTATTTATAAATAGGGGCCAACTTCATTACCCTTCAATTAAAAGTGGGAAATTTTACCAATCTGACTTGGCTAAAAACATATTGGTGTAAAATTAGGTTATTTGACATATCATTAAGAAAATTGTATTTTTAATTGTTGCAGCATAATTCTTTATAATTACAATTACATCCATTATGTTTCCAATGCACTAATGAACAAATTTTGTTCGCTTGCCTCTATAAAATAATTGAATTTTAATGATCACTTTTACTTTGGTATACAAAATAGATGTTTTTTTTATGTAATTGTTATTTTTTAATAATAAAAGTTTATACTACTTTAGCATATAATTTAATTACGTACTGCTGTTTACTATATAGTATATTGGCAAATAAAATTTTTATATAATTTTTCAAAAATATATATTTATTTGTTACATTCTATTCTATATTTCTATTATAACTATTACATTATTTATTTAATCCACATCTAAATTCTTATTTTATATTTTATTTATAATAATGAAAATATATCAATAGTTGATATGAATAATTATATATAAAAATATTAATTTTTTAAAATATTAAATGTGGGATAATTTTTTTTAATTACCAATTTATTTATTAAAAAAGTAGTCTGATACAATTGATTTTCAATTTTTTGATTATGTGTTGTCGAGCTAATTTTAAAAAAATCAAACAAACCTTTCTTTTGCACACAATTTTCTTAACACAGATTTTCAAAAAGGTTCATGTGGAGTACCACAAATATGATGGGTGCTAACACCTTCCCCTTGTATAACCAACACCCGTACCTAATATCTCATTTTGATTTTTTTGTTTTAAAAACTTCTTCTTTGGGTTTATTTCGCTCTTTTCCCATTCCCTTTGAAAACAATAAAGCGTGGTGGCGACTTTCACAGAAATAATGAGTCAAGTCAATCCGATGTCTTTGATCTCAGATTTTTCCCCGCTACACCTACGCTTCGAACAACGCATCAAACGGAGTCTAGAAACTCAAGTTACGGCCTTTACAAAAATTCTGGTTCAGGCACCATTTGCTCGGCGAGTCTCCTCGTTCGCCCGGCGACTGAAGTCACTAACCAACATCCCAATTTCCTCACGCCTCTCGCCCAGATAGCCTCTTCACTCGCCCGACGACTAAAGTCAGTAGCCAACACCTACCCTTGCTTGCACCATTCACCCGACGTGTCCCGAATTGATCGCCTCACCCGACGACTGGGTCGGTTCGCCCGACGAATCTACGCGAACAGGGTTTTCCTGTTTCGATTTCCTACATAAAACCAGTCCCAATTCTTGCGATTCCTTCACCTTACAAGCCCTAAATTATCATCTAAACTCAAAATTTCATCATATAATCACAACTCTATGTTTTCCCCATTATAGACATCATTATATTGCAAACTAGCACCTCTAATTAAAATAATCTCAACTAATTATTCTAAAATACTCCCAATTCCCGATAACCCTCTTAACAGACATGAACATCACATAAATCACCAAAACACCACATATCATGGTTAAAACATCACAAACTTCACAAGGACTCACATATTCACACTAAATTAATTAAATAACTAATTAAATAATGGGTTAAATAAGTTTTTGGTCCCTCTAAATATAGCGGTTTTCAACTTTAGTTCCTCTAAATATTTTCTTCAAAGAATGGTCCTCCTAAAAATTTTAATTTTAACTTTTGGTCCCTATTGCAATTTAGCGACGGTATTAGTGACAGTTTTAGCAACGGTTTTTGATTTAGCGACAAAATTATTGACAATTTTAGCTACAATTTTGCCATGAGGGACCAAAAGTTAAAATTAAAATTTTTAGGAGGACCATTCTTTGAAGAAAATATTTAGAGGGACTAAAGTTGAAAACCCCTATATTTATAGGGATCAAAAGCATATTTAACCCTCAAATAATTAATCTAGATTTTCGGGGTGTTACATGGTGGACCTCTTAGAGTCAGATTGAGACTTTTTTAAAATTGATTGATTCTTTGTCCAATTTACACAGTTTGGACAATTTTATATTTAAAATTCTAGTTGGTGTTCTTCTGGTGAAGGAAAGAGTCAATAAAAAAGGACCATTTCTAGTGGAAGACTTTTGAATTGTGATTTGAGAAGGAGGTGGTGGATCTCCGAGAGTTCGATTGATGAAACTTTTGAATTTGTTTGTTTCTTAGCCCATTTTACACAATATGGACAATACAATATTGAAAATTCTAGTTGGTGAAAAAATAGTCAGCTAAGAAATACTCCATCCGTCTCATAATGAGTGACCCAACACACCATTTTACACAGATTAAGAAAAGTGTAAAAAAGTAAGAGAGATAATGTTGTTTTTACCATAGTACCCTTATCATGTATTGGGAATGGTGAACTTTTTAATAATTAGAGGGTAGAATTGGAAAAAATGTATTGGAAATTGAAACGGATCATTCATTTTGGAACATCATTTTATTCTAAATGGGTCACTCATTGTGGGACGGAGGTGATAGAATATAATATTTGTTATAATTAATCATAATTAGTTTCCTATAATTATGTTGTATCATAATTAGATAGTTGACCAAACGTTACATATTGATGTATATATATTCTATTCAGATCAATGAGAAAAGGCAAGCATTCTATTATCTTACATGGTATCAACCCTAATCGATCCCTCTCTCTAAAAAAAAAAAAACCTTCTTCTCCTTCGCAGTAACTCTTGCTGTAACAGAACCCTGTTCTCTGCGTACCGCCGCCGCCGAACAAGAGAGCCACCTCTGTTCGCTGCCGCCACCGAACACGACAGCTCCTTCTGTTTTCTGTTCGTGCCGCCGCCGCCGACGCACAACACCACCCTGCACACGAACCTACGTGTTTCTTCTTCTGTTTCGCGATTCTGATCTGTTCGTGATTCCGTTTATCCGGCGACTACATCAGTACGTGACTGTCCCACATCACCATGTCTGATTCAGACCATTCAGAACACAGTGACGCCGATACTCGCAAATCCTCTGTTGGTACTGGTAACTCTACCCAGCCCAAGACGCTCCGAGGTTCCAAAACGGAATTTCATCCCGCTCTTGCCGTCTCTAATATTAGGAACCACATTCCTATTATTCTTGAGATGGAAAAAGATCAATATGGAACCTGGGCCGAACTTTTCCGTATTCATGCTCGCTCACATCGAGTCCTGCATCACATTGTCCCATCTACCGGAAAAGAGCCACCAGCTGTTACCGACACCAAACATGAACAATGGTCCACTCTTGATGCCACCGTTCTTCAGTGGATTTATTCCACTATTTCTACTGATTTGCTGACCACTATTCTGGAACCCAACTCCACTGCAATGGAAGCATGGAACCGCTTAGAAAATATTTTCCAGGACAACCAAAATGCCCGAGCTGTCACTCTTGAGCAAGAGTTTTCTAACACTCGTATGGAGGATTTTCCCAATGTCTCTGCTTACTGTCAGCGTCTTAAGATGCTTTCTGATCAGTTGAGAAATGTCGGCTCCCCCGTCAACAATCATCGTCTAGTCCTTCAGTTGATCTCTGGTCTCCCAGAAGCTTACCGCAGTGTTGCTACTTTAATTCGCCAGAGCAACCCTCTTTCTGCATTCTATCAGGCTCGTTCCATGCTCACTTTGGAAGAAGCTGGTATGGCTAAAATGACAAGCACAGGATCTCATGCTGCCATGCACACCACTCAGCCGAGACCTACTGAAGACACCTCTCAGCGTGCCAACCGCCGCCCAAACAACCGCTCTCGCTCCCGTGGAAACCAAGGCCGCGGCGGGGGACGTGGTAACCGCAGTGCACCTCAGACTGGAGTTCATAGTGCTCCCTCACCTTGGTCCGCTCCTCCTTGGCAACAGCAACAACAGTACTCAGCCTGGCAACCATGGGGTTGGACTCCACCACCATGGGCTATGCCACCGTGTCCGTATCCCACCTCTCAGTGGACACGCCCTGCCGGTCCTCCTAAACAACCGGGCATTCTAGGACAGCGTCCTCAAGTATATGCAGCTTCTACCTCATCTCAGACACCGACAAACATTGAGACAGCAATGCACACTATGTCACTACACACTCCTGACAATCAGTGGTACATGGATACTGGCGCAACATCTCACACGGCCGCATCACAAGGTAATCTCTCGTCTTATTTTCCTGTAAGTAATTCAAATCAGAAAGTTATTGTTGGCAGTGGCCATGGAATTCCAATTCACGGCACCGGACACACACAAATAAACACATCTCACCATTCCCTTAACCTTAACAATGTCCTACATGCCCCGAAAATTATAAAAAATTTAATTTCTCTGAGACGACTCACCACTGATAACAATGTTTCTGTTTCTTTTGGCCCTTTTGGTTTTACTATCTCTGATTTTCAGACGGGGATCACCCTTCTCAGATGTGATAGTCATGGAGATTTATATCCAGTTACCAGTCCTCCCAGTTTTGCCGGTCTCACATCCAATCTTTGGCATAGTCGTCTTGGTCATCCTGGCGTGTCTATTTTAAATTCCCTTCGCAAAAATAAGTTCATATGTTATGAACCTTTTAATTCTTCTGTTTGTGACTCTTGTGTTTTAGGCAAACATGTTAAATTGCCGTTTTTTGACTCTCAAACTACGACTTTAATGCCATTTGATATTTTACATAGTGATTTATGGACGTCTCCAATTTTAAGTTCTGCTGGTCATAAATATTATGTATTATTCTTAGATGATTTTACAAACTTTTTGTGGACTTTTCCTATTAGCAGAAAATCCCATGTATTTGAAACGTTCAAGTCACTTACTCAACTCATTCACACACAATTTTTGCAAAAATTCAAATCTTTTCAATGCGACAATGGAGGTGAATATAATAATGAGCTATTCCAACAATATTGCACTGATCATGGACTTGTTTTTCGTTTCTCTTGTCCTCACACATCCTCACAAAATGGGAAAGCGGAACGCAAAATAAGAACCATTAATAATATGATACGTACTATGCTAGCTCATTCTTCTGTTCCCCCCTCGTTTTGGCATCATGCTCTCCACATGGCAACTTATCTGTTAAATATAATTCCATGTAAAACACTTCAAAATCAGTCACCGACACAACTCCTATATCATCGCGATCCCACCTACACACATCTTCGAGTCTTTGGTTGTCTATGTTATCCATTATTCCCGTCATCTACCATCCATAAGTTACAACCCCGCTCTACTCCATGTGTCTTCTTGGGTTATCCGCCGAATCATAGAGGTTACAAGTGTTATGATTTGTTTAACAGAAAATTAATAATTTCGAGGCATGTTACCTTCGATGAAACTCAATTTTCCTTTAAAAAAATACACTCCCCTTCACCTCACCCTTATCAATTCCTAGATGATGACCTTCACCCCTACCTTATCCATCAGTGGCAAAATCAAATTTCACCACCTGCTTCACATAACACACCAACACCCACAATGACAATTGACCAACCACTTTCCTCGATAAACCAAGAATCATCATCTCCTACCTCTTCGACCAACACACCTGTTACAACAACCTCTCCATCACCACCACCAATTCAGCCTCATCCACCTCCACCTACACGAACCATCACCACCCGAAGCATGAAAGGCATTGTCAAACCCCGCCCGATATTTAACTTATCAATCTCTCACTCTGACCACACCATCTCTCCCATACCTAAAAACCCCAAACAAGCCTTATCAGACCCGAATTGGAAACTTGCAATGCAATCTGAATTTGATGCTCTTATTTGAAATAAGACGTGGGATTTAGTTCCTCGTCCTTGTGATGCTAACCTTATTCGATGTATGTGGATTTTTAGGCATAAGAAAAATTCTGATGGCTCCTTTGAGCGTTATAAGGCTCGTCTTGTAGGTGATGGCAGGTCACAGGTTGTAGGTGTGGATTGTGATGAGACTTTTAGCCCTGTGGTGAAACCCGCTACCATTCGAACAGTGCTCACCATTGCTCTCTCCAAATCCTGGCCCATTCATCAACTGGATGTCCAAAATGCCTTTTTACATGGTGATCTTCATGAGACTGCTTACATGCATCAGCCATTGGGTTTCCGCGACCTCCGTCATCCAGATTATGTTTGTCGATTGAAGAAGTCATTGTATGGTCTCAAGCAAGCGCCTAGAGCATGGTACCAACGTTTTGCTGACTATGTCGCCACTATTGGCTTTCGCCATAGTACATCAGACCACTCCCTCTTCATACATCAACACGGTGTAGAGATGGCCTACATTTTGTTGTATGTAGACGATATCATCCTCATCACCTCCACTCAGGTCCTTCATAAATCAATTATGTCACTCTTAGCATCTGAGTTTGCAATGAAGGATTTGGGCCCTCTGAGTTACTTTCTGGGTATTGCAGTATCTCGTCATCCTGATGGCATATTTCTCAGTCAAAGCACTTATGCTTCAGAGATCATTGAACGTGTCGGCATGGCGTCTTGTAAACCATCAGCCACTCTTGTTGACACTAAGCAAAAACTCAGCAACTCCTCTGGCAATTCTTATGAGGACCCTTCCTTGTATCGGAGTCTTGCAGGGGCCCTACAGTATCTCACCTTCACTCGACCTGACATATCATATGCTGTTCAGCAAGTTTGTCTTCACATGCATGACCCTCGCACGGAACACATGCATGACCCTCGCACGGAACACATGCTTGCTCTTAAGCGCATTTTGCGCTATGTTCAAGGCACCTTACATTTTGGACTACATTTATCCCCATCTCCCATTACAAAGCTTATATCATACACTGACGCTGATTGGGGTGGATGTCCTGACACCAGACGTTCTACATCTGGTTACTGTGTTTTTCTAGGTGACAACCTTATTTCTTGGTCTTCCAAAAGGCAGCCAACTCTCTCCCGTTCTAGTGCTGAAGCCGAATATAGGGGTGTTGCAAACGTTGTCTCTGAATTGTGTTGGATTCGCAATCTTCTCCTAGAACTCCATTTCCCTATGCCTCAGGCCACTTTGGTGTATTGTGACAATGTTAGTGCCATATATCTATCTGGTAATCCTGTGCAGCATCAGCGCACTAAGCATATTGAAATGGACATTCATTTTGTTCGGGAAAAGGTAGCTCGTGGTCAGGCTCGCGTCCTTCATGTTCCCTCAAGACATCAGATCGCAGACATCTTCACCAAGGGACTTCCTCGCATTCTCTTTGATGATTTTCGGACCAGTCTAAGCGTCCGTGAACCTCCCGCTTCGACTGCGGGGGTGTGATAGAATATAATATTTGTTATAATTAATCATAATTAGTTTCCTATAATTATGTTGTATCATAATTAGATAGTTGACCAAACGTTACATATTGATGTATATATATTCTATTCAGATCAATGAGAAAAGGCAAGCATTCTATTATCTTACAGGAGGGAGTATCATTTATAGTGGAAGGTCTATGAATTATGATCTAAAAAGGTGATGGTGGACTTCTGAAAATGCATTTAAACTATATTTTATTAATTTAGAATATTTAATGATTATTGATTTATTTTAAATAAAATAAGGAATATAAAATATTTTTTCACATATATTCAATAAAATCACTCATAATATTTTTCCACATACATTTTTGTAAAAATATTTTAAAAATAAATTTATAAAAATGAAAATATGATAGATTTGGTAGAATGCATGTGTAAAAAATAATACTACCATAAAATTTATAAATTAATATTATATTTTACAAATTATTTAAATTTAAATAAAAATAAATGAAATAGTTTTTATTGAATAATATTTAAAAATAAAATATGTTAAGCAATTTGTTTGAGGACGGTTGATAGAAAAAATTATTAATAAATTAAATGAGGAGCACTTCACATAGTGTAGTTTAAGAAAAATAAATGATAAGAATAAAATAAATGGATTAGAAAGCATTTGCATCGAAAAGTAAAATGGTGGCTACACAAAAGTAGAGGTAAAAATATCATTAATGATTTTGGGGTAAATTTATAAATATTTAAAAAAAGTCTATTAATAATAACTGAAACATAATTGACACATAAGTGTTTTAATGATTGACAAGTCAGATGGATAAAACATCCAACTTTCTTGAAAAGGATAGATAAGAATTCAACTTATAAATATAAGTGACAATTTAGCTCCCTACTAACTTGTCTCTTAGGGTATGTTTGGATATCACGAAATGAACGGAGCAGAATGAAATGGGGCGGAGTGGGATAAAACGGAGTGGAACGGAGCGGAACGAATGTACCATTCCATTGTTTGGAAATTTTAGAACGGAATAAGACAAATTATTCATTCCGCCCATATCGGAGGGGAAGGAATATGGTGGTAAGTGATGGAATGGAATGGAATCCATACCACTCCTTTCCGCTCCGCTCCATCCGTTTTTAAATTATCCAAACAACAGAATATCATTTTATTCCATTCCATTCCGTTCCGCTCCGCTCCATCCGATTCCATCAATCCAAACAAAGCCTAAGGATTGAATGGTAATATAGTATAACGACCCAAAATATTAACTTGAAATCTATTATGTGCTTGCTAATGGATTTAAAAACCTACGGATAAAATAATCATTTAAACACCTAAGGACAATTTGGTAAATTACCATTATTCTTGCATGACATATTAAGTAAATAAAGAACTTTTGTGATCAAGAATCATGTTTAAACCTCAAGTCATTTCATTAAATCAAGAAGGGTAGAACTAAGATTTTACAATTAAGACAAGGGAATAATGATCTTTTGAGGTATTTGGCTCTATGGGTGTGACCTCTTAAGAGAGAAATTAGAATTTTCTCTCCTTTCTAATAAAAATGCACACGATGGAAAAGGAGAAAAAGAGAGAGCAACTTAACCTCTTACAAGCTTCTCTTCCACTCTCATCACTATGAGAAACAATTGAAGAAGAAGATGGTATTGGAAGTCTTCTTCAACCTCTCCTCTTTACCTTGAAGATACAAGGTAAGTATTGTATTCTGTTCTCTCTTCCGAATCTTAGTGCTAATATCTCTAAACATCCCTTCCTTTTCTATGTCATATGGAGACGATCCTTGGAAGATCTAGCCATATCACCTAGAATGAAGGCAAGTCTAATAGAGATGGAATTTAATCATGCATGTGGTTGGAACAATGAAAAAGGGATTCGTCATCAAGTTCATCTTCTCTAATTTTTTTATTTTAGGTGGCTTTCCCCTCCATAGATTATGATCATGAAATGACTAAAATTTTTACATGCATGTGGTAATATAGATACTTTGAGGATTCTATGAATATGCATGATACAATTATAAGAAAGGGTAGTATGACTAGAATGACAAGTAGATTATAATTCTATGTTAATTAATATCAAGATCATAAGAATTATATGCTAATTGCATGCTAGAATTTAGGATCCTTTGATGTGTTATGCTTTAAAATATATGTAATTTTATGTGTTAGCTACTAATGAGTAATGCTATGCTTACACCCCATATGTACACCAATACTTACACCAAACACTGTTCACCGTATTTATACGGTGAACAGTGTTTTTTTAAATAAAATAATAATATTTATTTTTATTTTTAAAATTAAGGACGACACTGTTCATGTACGGACGTGCATTAACCAACTTCATTACTGCATTAACCAAGTTTTTACACTGCATTAATCAAGTTTGATGACTGCTAAAAATTATTTTTAATACCTGGATATTGCATTAACCAACTTCATTACTGCATTAACCAAGTTTTTACATTGCATTAACCAAATTTGATGACTACTACAAAGTACTGTTCATGAGTGTAAGAATAACATTACTCAAATTTGGTTAATGCAATGTAAAAACTTGGTTAATGCAGTAATGAAGTTGGTTAATGCAATATCCAGGTATTAAAAATAATTTTTAACAATCATCCAACTTGGTTAATGCAGTGTAAAAGCTTGTTAATGCAGTAATAAAGTTGGTTAATGCACGTCCGTACATGAACAATGTCGTCCTTAATTTTAAAAATAAAAATAAATATTATTATTTTATTTAAAAAACACTGTTCACCGTATAAATACGATAAACAGTGTTTGGTGTAAGTATTAGTGTACATATGGGGTGTAAGCATAGCATTACTCGCTACTAATATGAACATGTTTAGATGATGGTAATTTTTAGTAAAATTTTGGCATGTTAAGAGTTGAATTTTTTGTTGTAAGCATGGAAAAATTTGGAAGTCTAGTCAAGCATGTGGAAGTTGAACTTGTGCTTGTTGTAGTCAAAGCCTGTTCGAACCTGCAGTACTAAGTTGTTTCTTTGTATTTTTATTATGCAGTAGCTATGCATGCCATGTATGAGTGTTATCATCATACATGACATTCATATGCTAGTAGTCTATAAATAGGTTTCTCTCTCAAGTTGTTGAGAGATGTTGGTTATTAACCACTTGTAATCTTTTAACCCTATTTGAGAAAGTGAATAGAAAATAATCGTCTAACAAACTCTGTTTCTCTATCTTTTTATCATGAATTGAACCGTTTTTCTTATACTTGTTCAAGAAACTCTCTATCTTACAACATTTCTTCGTTCTTGAAGGAGATTGTCGCAACAAACTAGTACGGTGAACATGTATCAAGATGCCATCAACGAAGTATGAGATTCATAAGTTCACATGTGTGATCGATTCTTAACAGGGTATGTTAGAAGTATTGAAGGGATCAAAGAAGATGGATGATGCCTTAAGAGAGAACGATAAGACAATGATGATCGAGAATGCCCACTGTGTCGTATTGAGCCTTCGTGATAAGGAGAATTCAAAGGTTTGTACATGACCAAGTCATTGGTGATCAATCGTATTTAGCTGAAGCAGGTCATATATTCATTCAAGATGAGTGAAGATAAAGTCTTGACTAAAGAGTTGGATATGTTCAATAAAATGATTATTGATTTGGAGAATATTGATGTTAGCATTGATAATGTAGATCAAGCGTTGCTGCTGCTGCCTGCTTTACCAAGATCTCATGCTCATTTCAAAGACACTCTCTTGTATGGAAGAGAGTCCCTAACCTTTAAATAAGTTCAATCGGCCTTGTACTCAAAGTACTAAAACGAAAGCAAAAAGAGAACACGCCATCGTCTGTTGGTGAATGATTTTCTGTAAAAGAAAAATTCTTAAAGAAGGATGATAAGTTTGAGAATAAGAAGGGTAAAGATCAACACAAGACTTATGATGGTAATGCTCCTGCTATTAGGTGTTACCACTGTAAGAAAGAGGGATATAAAAGAAAAATATGCCCTAAATGGCCGAATAATCATAGAGGTAAGGATAATGACAAAACATCACTACGCCAAACAAGACCTTAGACATCGCTTTTTTGGCTTTAGACAGCGTTGTCTATTCCAACACTGCTGTAGGTAAAGACAACGTTTTTTTAAGTGAAAGCGCTTCTAAAGCCCCCCTTAAGCCAGCGCTTTTAGTTTGAAAGCGCTGCTAAAGGCCCCCTTAAACCAGCGCTTTTAGTTTGAAAGTGTTGCTAAAGGCCCCCTTAAGCCAGTGCTTTTAGTTTGAAAGCGTTGCTAAAGGCCCCCTTAAGCCAGCGCTTTTAGTCTGAAAGCGCTGCTAAAGGCCCCCTTAAGATAGCGCTTTTAGTTTGAAAGCGCTGCTAACGGCCCCTTAAGCCAGCTCTTTTAGTTTGAAAGCGCTGCTAAATGCCCACTTAAGCCAACACTTTTAGTTTGAAAGCGCTGCTAAAGGCCCCTATGCCAGCGCTTTCCCAAACTATTTTTTTTAAAAAAAAGCCTCTTTAGGCAGCGCTTTTAGTGTAAAGTGCTGTCTGAACTATACAATTTTTTTTATATAAATTAATTAAAATAGAGTTGTTTGTATTATACATTTTATATGCACCTGTTTTTAACCACAATTTGTACCAGGTTTTTTACCACAATTTGCACCAGATTATATGCACCAAATTTTCACAAATTGGAGCTTCAATCCAATTAAAAACAATACCATAAGATATACCATATACATTTGCACCAATGTACTTATATATATACTATTACTCTTGTACATATACTTTTAAAAAAAATAACACCAAAAGATAGTGATGAATGGTCCTGGTTATAAATCACATTTGAAGAAGTTCAATGAGTTTTTTTGTTGTAGTGCAAACCCTATGTCCACATGAATGGTCCTGTCACATTTGAAGAAGTTCAATGAGTTTTTTTTGTTGTAGTGCAAACCCTATGTCCACATGAATGGTCCTGTCACATTTGAAGAAGTTCAATGAGTTTTTTTTGTTGTAGTGCAAACCCTATGTCCACATGAATGGTCCTGAAGGACAAGAACTTTCTAAGACCCCAATAAAATATCTATAAAATGATAACATACATCAATATAGTACACACTACAATTCTTAATAATTCAATACCTCTTATATCTAAGAGTCACTAACTAGAGTGTTGAAGTGTGTGGAGGTACCCTTCTCTTCTCTCTCTCTAAATAAGTTAGATTGAAGTGTGTGGAGGTACCTTTCTCTCTAATTAAGCTAGGCAATCAGAAAGATACCGATCTTCATGTTGTTAATGATGTTAAGAATTTGAGTGTCATCAAATAAAAGACTCCTCATCAAAAGGAATAACAACTAATAAAATTTATTTTAGTAATGATCTTAAATTTCATTATTAAAATCTATACAATTAATTATTTTTTAAAACTTTGCACAACCTAAATATATTCCTATTTATTGAGTTTCATTTTGGTTAACTATTCTTCTAACTATAATAATAAAAAAATGTTTACTCTAGGAGACGATTGAAGTATTTAGCATGCCTTTATGCCTTTATATAGGCTTTGGAATACATATGCTTAATGGCTAAGTAACTTAAAGCATCCTTAGGTGGTGGGGTACTTGCTTTCTTTCTTATTCTTAATGATTATGCTTAGTTTTACTTGGACAACAAGTTATCTAGATTCTAAATTCTTCACTTATTTAATCTACCAACGTTACTAAATACTTCTCCACTCCACACTATCGAATACTATGGCATCCTGCTCAGTTGCTCCAAAGGAAGCCGAAAGTGAGAGTACAGCTATACCGAATTGGGTTGCACTTCCAAGAGACATCACAGCAAACATTCTTCTGAGGCTCGATACTATCGAAATTGTGACAAGTGTACGCTATGTTTGTCCTCTATGGTGGAACATTTTCAAAGATCCTCTCATGTGGCGCACTGTCCAAATGACCAGTCTTGGTGATTTTTATGAGCAGGCGATGGAGATTTGCTATTATGCTATTAAACAAAGTTGCGGTCATTTAGAAAACATTTTCATTGATGGCTTTGCCACTGATGATCTTCTCCAATTCATAGCTGACAAGTACTGTAACTGTTAATACCGATTTTTTGTTTTGCTTTCAGGAGTTGTATCATTAGGCCTTGATCAAACATATTTTTAATATTTTATTCAAAATTTTGCAGTGCTAGTAATCTCCGAGGCCTGGTGCTTATAAATTGCCATGGAATTTCTGATGAAGGTTTCTGTCAAGCGGTAAAAAAACTTCCGCTGCTAGAGGCATTGAATATTTTGTGGTTCAACTTATCGAAGGATTCTCTCGAAGTTGTTGGCCAATGTTGCCCTCTTTTAACAATTCTAGTATTTGCAAGATCGGGGAGTAATTGTATTATCGATGGTGGTCTTGATGACGAAGCGTTTGTAATTGCAAAAACAATGGTTGGATTACGTGATCTTAAAATTCCAGGAAATTCGCTCACTAATGCTGGGTTGCTTGCGATTCTTGCCGGTTGTCCTCATCTTGAGATTCTTGATATTCGAGCATGCTATAATCTTCACTTGGATGAAAGTTTGAAGAAAAAGTGCATTGATCAGATTAAAGATTTGCTACTCCCAGAGCCAGTTTATGATGACTATTGGGATGAGGATCGCGTAACTTATAGGGATTCTGTAATAGACGATGATTCTTACGATCCTTATGATTGATGATAAAAGTTAGTATTAGTCTATTGTTTTTTTTTTTTTTTCCATGTATTAATCTCCAAGTAAACTTTAAGTGTTTTTTATTTTTGTTTTGTTTATTTATGATTATGAATTTCTTTTTGTGGTTTCCGAGTGTTCTAGATTTGTAATCAAAGTGACGAGGCATATTTATTCAATTACGTAATTAGATTAAGGCTGTGTTTTGGATTTGATTGAACGAAATGGCTTAACTTATGTTTTTAGCCCAAACAAAGTGAATTATAGGATCAAATGGGACAAGAGTACCAAAAGCTACAAAGAGAAAAAGAACTAACACCAATAAATGAACATAAATGTTACATTTTTAGACTTAAAAGGTGTAGTGCCTGCCGGCTTAGTCCACTCTGCCCTCACTTTTTGTGGGATGAGCCAAAGTTTTAGGCCTGCACCCTTAGCTATGTCCGCCCATGCTCCGCTATTTTTTTTTTTTTGCAGAACAAACCTAAACGGACGGACATGCCTGTTTGCCACCTCTATTTTCAGCATAGTATTATTATTGATTAAAAAATAATGTATAATAAAGAAATAATTAATAGAGTTAAAAATTCATAGAGCCTTATAAAAGAGATAAAAAAAATCTAAAGCAGGTCTTATATGAGCAATTCTTGCATGGACACGACCCTAAATCCACATTCTTAGGCACAACCAATAAGAAAGAGTATTTTTTAAATTTATTTTAATTTTAATTTTGTTTTTAATTAGATTCATGTGATGGTTGAGATTATGAAGGAGAGAGAAAAATCAGTATTTTTTTTTAATTAATTAAAATTCTGTAATTGGTTGTGTGTAAAATAATTTTTTAGGTACGTGTCCACCTAAGAATTTTCCGTCTTGTATATGCTACAAGGGTAAAATTATAAAATTTCATTTTAATCTTTTTAAAAATATTTCTGAAATAAAACACACATGATCTGAATTCAAAATTATGAATCTTAAATCTAAGAGTTGGATTATTAATTATACAATTTTCAAGTAAATTACATTACATATTTTCTAGGCTCCTTGGGTAGTGAAATGATCTCGTACGACTGTAAAATTTAATTGAAAAATATGACCGTTTGCCAAATTTATGTTTCCACTTCAAATTGAAAGGGTCTGAAGGCATTACTGTTTATTTATATAATGTGGGTAATTTGCTTCAAATTATTAGTATCATTTTCGTCTCATAGTAATGTCGTCCCATGTGAAGAAAGCTAAAGGTAAGAGAATAAAAAAACCAAACTGGCTTGAACTTCCAATAGACCTGACAAAGAACATTCTTCAAAGACTTGATACAGTTGAAATTGTGACAAGTGCACGTAATGTTTGTCCTCTATGGTGGAACATTTGCAAGGACCCTCTAATGTGGCGTACCATTGATATGAGTAGTTTCCACATTATTCGATTTAATCGTAGCTGCTTGGATCAAATTTGTCGCTGTGCTATTGATTTAAGTTCCAGTCATCTTGAAGGCATTGCTATTTCGGCATTTGGGACCGATGACCTCCTCGAATATATGGCTCATAGGTAATAAGCATCAATTTTATTTTGCTTATTGTATATTTCTAGTGTTACTGATAATAATAGAGTTGACGTTGAGCATGTTTTGTTTATTGTGTTATTTCTAGTATAGAATAAGCAGGAACATAGTTGCCCTTAATACTTATATTAAGAGGTGTGGTAGGAACATTTTTTTTTTATATATTTTCCAATATTTTCTTAAGTATGATTTAATTTTATCCAATAAGAACTCGGATGAATTGTATATTATAAGAATCTTCTTAATTCGTTACAGGGCAAGTTATCTACGGCGTTTACAAATTTCAAACTGTAATGGCATTTCAAATATGGGATTGGAGGAATTCGTAAAGAAGTTTTCACTATTAGAGGAGCTAGACATTTCATTAGACAAATATTTATCTAAGAGATCTCTTGAAGCTATTGGTCGATGTTGCCCTTCTTTGAAGTCACTAAAACTCAACATACATTGTTACTTTGAAGTCGAGTTTGCTGATCAGGTGTTTGCTATTGCAAAGACAATGCCCGGGTTACGCCATCTGGCATTTTCTGGAATTTGTATTGGTAATAATGAGCTGGTAGCCATTCTTGATGGTTGTCCTCTTCTTGATTCTCTTCATCTACAAAATTGTGTTCATTATCGTTTCAGTCAAAGTTTAGACAACAGACTCCATCAGCAAATCAAAGATTTACAACTTCCATATTTATTATACGATGATGATGATAATGGTTTAGCTTATGTAGACACTTTTGAAGATACATATGCTAATGATGACTGGGAGTATTAGATACTTAATTGATTCTGAATTTCTAATTTTAAGTTTTTGAAGAACACTATGTGTGAGACTATTATAACCGAAGTGTCTCAAATTTTCTCATTGTTGCTTTATAGTAATTTTGTTTAAGATATGAAACTTTGTATTTCAATTTTTGAGTAGTATTTCAATAATCTTTAAAAAATTATGTCTAAGCATGTTTTGCATGATTTTGTAATCAGATTATCTTGTTTAATTTTATTCTTGTGTCTTTATTATAAAAATGCTTACTTTTCAAGTTTCTTGTTTTGTATCGTTCTTGTTTAAAAATACAAATCATTGGTTTTGAAAGTTAGTCAATTAAAAATAAAATTTGTTTAAAGTGGTCATTCGCGTCTCTTCGACCACTTGCAACGGAGGTGTTAGAAATATTTTTCTTTAGTTTAAAGCTTGTAATGGATGGTTGAATAAGTGGTTGAAAGTGACATGGATTAAGGCTCTGTTTGGTAAAATTAGCTGGTAGCTGGTGACTGGTAGCTGATGACTGATAGTTGATAAGTTAATTTGAGTATTCGGTAAATTAGCTGTTACACTAGCTGATAAATACAAAAAGACACAAAAGGATATTCTTATTAAAAAATTTGTGATTTATTTATCTTATCATATTATATTATTAAATTAATTTGTAATAAATATATTAATACAAACTTAGAAAGCGATTTTAATATATGTGAAAATTTAGGAAATTTTTTTATAGACCTCCTATCCTTCTTGGTCACCCGCGGTAAAATCCCCACAATGCTCTTTTATTTCGGAAATGCATTTCCGAAGTTAAAAAAAGAGTGATTTTGGAGATGTATCTCCGAAATCACCTTTTTTTAAGTTAAAAAAAAATACTATTTCGAAAATGCATTTGCGAAAACAACATTTCGGAGATGCATTTCCGAAAAAATGCGCGTTTTGCTGTTTAAACAAAACAGCCTCCCTCATTTCCATTTTACCCTAAAACTCAAAAATCTTTCCATTTATGGTTCCTACTACATGAACTTCACTCTCCAAAGTTGCTCTACAACCTTCAAAGACCACTCAAAGGCTAAGTCTCAAAGCTTCCAATTTGTAAGTTTTACATCCTTCAACTATAGGATTGAAATGCATAGTAGGGTTGTTAGAAATTATTGAAATGTTATGGGGTTTAGTTATTATATGTCACTAAGGTTGTTTAGGTAGTAAAAATTTGTTTTTGAAGCACTTAGGGCAATGATTGGAAGTTCTGCAAAAATGGGGTTCGCAGGGGGTTTCGGAAGTGCATTTCCGAAAACACCTCCTTGACCAGTTTCAAAAATGTACTTCCGAAATTAACCCAGAAAGTTTTTTTAATTTTCTTGATTGTTTGCATTCTTATGGATTTCAATTTTGTTCAGAAATATGGCAGGCAACCCCGCACGACTCAGACAGAGCAGAGAGACCCAAACAGCGTCAGCTAGACGCGAGCGGACGTCACAGCTGGCAGCGACACAAGGACGGGGCCGAGTACGAGTACCCGTCCAGATGGATGGGCCTGGTTCCTGATCTAGATCGAGGAGTAGACTGGCTCAGGTGTCTTCTTCCCATCAAGAGGTGACACCTGATGTCGAGCGCAGGCACGAGGAGGAGGAGGTGGAGGAGGAGGTGATACCTGATGTTGAGCCTCCGCACGGGGAGGAGGAGGAGCAGGGCTACCCAGGAGGGCCTAGGGACACTTGAAGGATAGAAAAACACTTAGAAAGGGGGGGTTTGAATAAGTGTAGCTTTAAAAACTTGACAGATAAAAATAAATTGCACAGATATTTTTATCCTGGTTCGTTGTTAACTAAACTACTCCAGTCCACCCCCGCAGAGATGATTTACCTCAACTGAGGATTTAATCCACTAATCGCACGGATTACAATGGTTTTCCACTTAGTCAGCAACTAAGTCTTCCAGAGTCTTCTGATCACACACTGATCACTCCAGGAACAACTGCTTAGATACCCTCTAAGACTTTTCTAGAGTATACTGATCCACACGATCACTCTAGTTACAACCTGCTTAGATAACCTCTAAGACTTCCTAGAGTATTCTGATCCACACGATCACTCTAGTTCCTTACAACTTAATGTAATCAATTCTAAGAGTATTACAAATGCTTCTTAAAAGCGATAATCACAAACTGTGATATTTCTCTTAACGTTTAAGCTTAATCTCACTAATATATTACAACAGCAATGTAGTGAGCTTTGATGAAGATGAAGATTCTGAGCTTTGAATTTGAACAGCGTTTCAGCAAGTTTAATATGAGTTGTTTTGGTGCAGAATCGTTAACCTTGCTTCTCATCAGAACTTCATATTTATAGGCGTTGGAGAAGATGACCGTTGAGTGCATTTAATGCTTTGCGTGTTCCGTACAGCATCGCATTTAATGTTATACGCTTTTGTCAACTACCTCGAGCCTTGTTCACGCTGTGTCTACTGACGTAGCCTTTAGTAGCTTTTAACGTTCCTTTTGTCAGTCAGCGTAGCCTGCCACTTGTACTTCCTTCTGATCTGATGTTTGTGAATACAACGTTTGAATATCATCAGAGTCAAACAGCTTGGTGCATAGCATCTTCTGATCTTCTGACCTTGAAGTGCTTCTGAGCGTGATACCATCAGAACTTCAGTGCTTCTGTTCTCTTGTTCTTCTGATGCTTCCATAGACCCATGTTCTGATTCTGCTTCGACCATCTTCTGATGTCTTGCCAGACCATGTTCTGATGTTGCATGCTGAACCCTTTGAGACAAAGCTTCTGAGCGCTGAATTATGCATACTCTTTATATATTTCCTGAAAAGGAAATTGCATTGGATTAGAGTACCATATTATCTTAAGCAAAATTCATATTATTGTTATCATCAAAACTAAGATAATTGATCAGAACAAATCTTGTTCTAACAATCTCCCCCTTTTTGATGATGACAAAAACATATATAAATGATATGAATTTGCGATCAGAAAGAACAGACGGCAAAAGACAAATTACACAGCTATAGCATAAGCATATGAATATGTCTCCCCCTGAGATTAACAATCTCCCCCTGAGATAAATAATCTCCCCCTAAAATAAATACTCGAAGAACTTTAATAAAAGACTTCCCTGATTATTTCGGTAGAGACGATCATATAAGCTTCTGTCTTCAGAGAATTCATAGCTTCTGACTTCTGCTTCCATTGGACAACTTCAGAACTAGAATTTCTTTAGATCCCTAGAACACTCACAGCTTCTGATTCCTGCTTCCATCTAGGACAGCTTCAGAACTTGAATTTCTTTGATCTTCTGAACATTCACAGCTTCTGATTTCTGCTTCCATTCAGGACAGCTTCAGAACTTGAATTTCTTTGATCTTCAGAACATTCACAGCTTCTGATTTCTGCTTCCATCTAGGACAGCTTCAGAACTTGAGTTTTCTGGATCTTTAGAACATTCGCAGCTTCTGATTTCTGCTTCCCTCGGATAGCTTCAGAGCTTGAATTTCTACCAACATCACTTCATGCTAGATTTGTATCAGAACATTGTTGAATGTACCAGAGCATCATCAGAGCATCTCTACATCCTGAAATGTTACAGAACAAAAACTAAACGACAAAAGTCAGCATGAACGAGTCAGAACATAAAATGTATATTAGAACACATGATATGTATCAGAGCCATATAGGCTAAAATAATGTATCAGAGCAAATAGAATTTTGTCAAAGCAAATAGACAGATATGGATTAAATTCTATTATCAGTGCTTCTGATTCATTCTTCTTTCTTGCTTCTGATTTCTGAAGCTTGACAGCACTCGGCTTGCTTCAGTTTCCATGAGCTTATTCTTTTTACAGAATAACACTTCTTATGGTTTTGCTTCTTGTGTTTGCTTTGAAGATTCTCTTCACTGCTTTATACCTGCAAAACACTTAAACCATATAGAACTTGCAGTTTTTGTTAGTAAGAGCAACTGATTAAATCAAATCATTTATCACATATTTCTCCCCCTTTTTGTCATATCATCAAAAAACAAAAAAGATTCAGAGACACACAAAACGAAACACACGGAGGAAGAAGATGATTTCATTGAAGTTCAAACAGCAGGTACAGAAGTACATGAAGATAAGTAAGATTAGATGCACAAAGACAGATGCAACAAAAAGAAGGAAACAATACAGACTCAATCTAAGATGGCCCTAGCCTTGACAAGATCTTGGTCAGCATCTCTTGAACCTTATTGTTGTGTCCTTCTTGCCTCACCATGAAAGCGCTATACTCAGCATTGAGTGAGCTTTGCTCATCCTGTCTCTTCTGAATTTCTTCCAGAGTCCTTGCAAGACGAGAAGATTCATCAGAAGAAGCTTCACCGCTTTCAACCACAGGAATAGCAACTTGATCTGTAGCTTCCATGGATAGATCATTTGCAGGGATTTCCTCAACAGGATCTGATTCAGCAACATGATCTTCAGCATCTGCTTCTTGCATAGAAGCATCTCCATATTCTGCAGCAGGAATTTCCGAGTCTCCATTCTCAAGTGCCTGAAGAATGGCAGCTAGATTCCTGGGAGCAGAAGGACCTTCAACTTCTGGTGGGTCAACAACTTCTGGAATGACCAAGCTTGGATCTTCCTTAGATGGGTTTTCCCTCAGAAAGTCAAAGAGAGTCTTGAAATCCCCAAGTAGAACAGGATATTGAGGTATCCAGACCACGATCTCCCTGCAAGGATTGGCTTCCAATGCAGCAGCGAGTCTTGCTACTTCCAATTCATCCACAAAGGGCTTCTCCTCAGCAGCAACACAATTTCTGAGAGGATGGTAGTATATACCATTATCTTCCTCCAGAAGGTAACCAGGGTAACCAGGGGCAGCAGCCACTAGTCTTTTCTGTACTCCCATTGCTTCTACTTGAAAATCCTTGCGAAATCTTCTCCAGAGATTTCTTGTAGAAACATCATCCAGACTGTAACACCCTTCTAAACCCCGCAGAAATTAATAAAATAATTTTCAGAGTAAAACATGAAAACAAGGGTGCCACAATTCAATTCAAAACAAATTATCACAAATTCATTGTCATGCTTTCACTAAGGAACAATCTGTCATAATACATAAACATCTCATGTTCACACAGCGGAAAATTCATCAACGGATAAGCATAACATCATCTATGCAATATCCCACATAATTTAATACAATAACATCACGATAGAGTATCATCATAAACTCTAATCTAACGTTCCCCCAGTGTTACAATATCAGAGCATGACACCGACGCTATACCAAATAAACTGACTCATGAGCTAATCCTCACCGAGCCAAAAGCCGCTACTCGCCAATCTGAAATCATCAAAGTAAGGGTGAGTCTCATTCTCAATTAATCAATGTTATGCATTCATAAGCAACAAAACATCATAATATATCATTCACCCAATTTGTCATATATTCAGATTCACATCTATTATTCATCAGTTCACACAATAATAGAATACATTACCAAAAGACAACACCATAACAATTACACCGTCATCAAATATTATAACATTGGACAATCTTCCATTCATGTTATAATTATACACAACAACCTAATGCAAATGCAACTATATGCATGTGGTACCAAACATGGGATAACCCATCTCACCGATCCACCACCATAAAGATTCGGCTACTTCTCTCACCAATTCCACACAATGGGAATTAGCTACCGCTGTCCCACCACCATAAGGGATACAGCCCACAACATGATTATGAAATGCATGTATCAACCATAACATGCTCATCATCAACATTAATCAACCAGATATCATAATCATCAACCACCACAATAATCAACAACCACACACAGTTATGTTGTTTCTCAACCATAATAAAATACATATTTTACATCAACAATATATGTATAACAAACACCAATTACAACCACAACATAGCAGATAAAACATTCACCACACAGTGCAACAACAATAGCACTCCTCACAATCGTGTACCAAGTACAACAAATCAACCCAACAATAACAGAGCATTTACATCATCATTCATCAAAACACATGATAACCATATTTACCATGAACAACATCCATTTTGCATAACAAGCAGAAGCAATCACATTATAACAACACCCATCATTGCACATATTCAATTATGCAAACAACAAACCATTGCACCTCATCAACTACGTAAAACAAGAATAAACCGCATTTGAAGAAAACGATACTTTTCAAAATAGAATCAAGTTATTGTTGTTATATTTATTTTATATGGTAGAACATTCAATTTAAGGAACAACGTCCAAAACGGCGTCTAAAACGGACTTACGGTTTGAAAGTTACACATTTTTACATTTTTCAAAGAAAACAATTATCGCTACAGCACGCGGCGCCAACCGGGTTCGCGGCGCGACCTGAGCGTATTCACAACTTCCTGGTTTTCTGCCCAACGGTTCGCGGCGCAAACAGTGGTTCGCGGCGCGACCTGGCGATTTTGCAGAATTACGGGTCTGCATTCAGACTCTGCGATTTCACATCCCTTTCACCCAAAAACGATTCCATACGTCGCATACAAGCATATAATCATCGAATTTCTCATCACACATCATTATACATCAAAACAACACATCAATAACCAACAATCTATACAAATTCATCAATTATCCCAAATCATAACATACCTAACAATATCAAATCCCAATATACCAAATCGAATCGAATCATACGTTAATCCATCTCATTACCCATAATCACATAATAGAAATTAACCGGAAGAGTCCCCCCTTACCTTAGCCAAGAGTTCTTGATTGGTCTCTCCCTCCATTGCTCCTCTTTCACGTTCTTCGTGTTCCAAACTCTTTTCACATTCCTTTCTCTTATTCTCCATGCCTTATTATTTTATAAAATAAACTTTAATTGGAATAAGACCTTTACTAACATAGCACCCCCTCATTCCTTAACATCACACTTGGCCCAATAGCCCATCTCATAATTCTTTCCAAATAATTCCACAAAATACCGAATAATTCCAAATAATAATTTAATTTCCGATTAAATTAAAATTAGAAAATATGGGGTGTTACAACTCTCCCCCACTAAAAGAGTTTTCGTCCTCGAAAACATACCTCAAGTAACCAGCTCGTATAAGAGTCCTTCACCTGACTCTCCAGCTCCCAATTAACAGTACCATCAGTCAATCCCAATTAACATAACCAACAGGAAACATGTTTCATACATTCAAATCCCAGTTCTTACGTCACCTTTGACTATCCAAAGTATACCACCCGCTATATCTCCAAAAAGATTAGCAACAACAGAACATAGGTACAACCTATACCATACGCTCATCCACTGAGTAATACAATTACACAATCCATAGTATGATCACACTGATCAACACTGCAGTAATGCATTCCATCTACCAAACATACCAACCTTAGACACACTTTTCCATCTAAGTGATAATGTAATACTTACATTTTTCACCAACCGCTTCCCTCAAGAATCTCAATACTCATATTTCCATACTATTGAATTCCAATTATCTGATTCCTCTTAAGTCACACCAGCAATTATCCAACACATTACATTCCGCTTTTTCCGCACTACTCTGACTACTCATCACAATCATCTATATCAATTAGATTTCTGAGTTTTACCCGATTCCGACTCTCTTTACTCATTCGTTTCAAGAATCATTCTTCATCATTCATGGTACTAATCTACCATTTAGCAATCCTTACTCGCATCCAACGAACCAATTCCTGATTTACTTCCTCTATTAAACATTCCACCATCGGAATGAGTGTACACAAGTAGTTATAATCACACTCATCGGCCTAGATATACCATTGCTTACATAATAGCTCAAACTGAATCTCACTCTTCTTTAAGGATTAAATCAACTTCGTCCCTCATAGAGTATAATTCCTCATTATATCTGGAATCCACAATATCACCTTAACAACGAAACAAAATTATTATAACATCATATAGTATCAACTCTTCGTTTTAATTTCGCCGAATACATACTCGTTAACTACGTACAACCGTAATAACATATTCATCATCTCGGCAATTATTCAAAGAGTTATAATTCTCCGACACGACATCCTTACATCCACTGAATTCCAAACCCAACATATAGATCAATACATATTCTCCATGTAGGCTTCCGACATATTAATTCCTTACTTCCCGCGAGTAGTACTCATAACACTACTCCACATCACACTTTCGCTGTGCGACTCTGATTTACCCGTCTTAAGTCATCATCCACCATGTTACACTCTTCCATATTCACTTCTTCATAAGTTCACACAACATAGTGAGTGATTATTCTCACGGCTTAGTATTCATCACATCTTATACCATTAAGGTAACAAAACAAGTTCATCTCATTTATATGATTTCCGTCTACTACCAACAAGAGATTAAGGGTGATCAAGTCCTCAATTTGTCAATAGATAGTTAAAAATCATATTTAAGCATAAACCGTCGTTACTACATAACAGTGTCCTTTCCGGGTTTGCACTCGAACTCATTAACATCGTCCTAGTTCAATAATTCACTATAGTGTCCTTCTTCTAGAATATTCTTCCGAAGCTCAAAACATCGGTTACACAAATCCAATCACTCAACCTCATTATATTATTCTCGTTGATTATGAATCCACCGCCTTCACCTTGGTACTTCAAAGTCAACCTACCGATCAACTCAACATCATCTTCCTGACCTTCTCTAATCTCGTCACGAATATCACTAGAAATCTTCTAGCATACCCAATCAAACACTACTAGGAGTGCCTTCACATACCAACTCAAGTCTCAAAAATTGTCCGATTAAATCCAACTCATTCATCATTAGCACCGACATATTTAAAGACTTCATACGCGACACAGTAGCACAACATTCTCCTTACCAGAATGGTAATTCAAACCAAAATTATAATCCTAGAAAAATACTCTAATCATCTCTGTCGCCTCATATTAGGCCCTTTCTGATCAAAGAGGTACTTCAACTCTTATAATCCCAAAACACTTCGAATCTTAAACCATACAATTAGCCTGCAAGACCAAGACAACATTCATAACTCGTGGTTTTAATCCAAATTCTATTATATCCTTCACGTCCAATTATCATCCCACTCGGAATCTCAACAAAGTCTTCCTCACGTCAACAAATGTTAGAAATTCCCTACAATTCTTCTTTTTATACTCATCGTTACTTTGGCATCACAATTACGACTCCAATTGTTCCCAAAGTTTATTTCACCTTTACTATTAATTCAATTCTCACTAAAATCCATCGGTACTCAAATCATCTTTATTACCGAATATCTCATCGACTTATTCATCAACAACATGTCTTACTCAACTTCGTTTCGAACAATCACGGTAGTAGGCATTCTTATTCAACAAGTTTCACACTTCCATAACCGACTTCAGAACCTCCCCTCATAGGGTCACTCTACTGTATTTATAACTCTTCCATAAATTAGAACACAATCCCTCCTCCTCGTAGGTTCAAACGGCACATTAATCCGACACTCGAAACTCAAGATATGAATTTTCCAATCATTGCCCGGAAAATGCAACACTGACATCATGCAGCGACACTCTATACGATATATCCAAACTCCTCAATTGGTAAATTCAATTCTTAAAATTACTCCTCAACAAACCTTCTAATTATTCCTTCGATCCATTCAACACTGACACTGACATCCCGTGCAGTACCAATAAACAAGTCTAGTTATAAGAACAAGAGTAACCGTAACTTCGCCTCCTTCCAACGTCATCCTGTCACAATTAATTATGTTACAGCTGCTGCAACCATTTTTATAACAAAGTTCATCTCGTTAGCTTTCCGACGCTTCAAACGGAACTCAATTCGGATGTCCAGAACTCCAGTTATGAATTTTCGAAGTTCCGCAGCTATTCGGCAATTTCCCTGCGTTTTGCTTACGAAAATCTCTCTCCAAAACTCATTCTCTTCAACTCTATCACATTCCAAACAGCCCCTTATCGTATCTCTTCACTTCCAAACATCCTTATAACTTAAGCGACACATTCCCCCGCCGAAGTCCGCTTTCTGCAACCTCACGACAACAATCCTCCTTGCAAACTCGTAACTGAACCTCTTCCGAGACGCAAGGCTACTCAACTGACAACTTCGCAGCACACCAGCAGAGCTGACACATCGCAACTCTCCGATCTCCTTCTCTTACAATAACTGTCAATTACCTCTAATCACCTTCCTTCAAGATGTTCCAACTCAATTCCCAGTGAAGTCTTAATTCCAAGTCACCTTCAACTCGGGAAACAACAAACTCCGACAACGCTCGCACTGTTTTCAACAACAGCCTACTGAATCAATCTTCTTCAACTGAAACATAACCGAGAAGCGAAGCTTCTCCCCCACTTGTTTCAATCCAACACCTGCAACAAACAACCAAGTACCGACAGTGATTCACTCACATGTCGCGTACCAAGGAATAAAATGCCGACAATATACAACTGTCGCGCAACTCAACTGACTCAACAATTGGCCGGACGGACCGACCTGCTCTGATACCACTATTGTAACACCCTTCTAAACCCCGCAGAAATTAATAAAATAATTTTCAGAGTAAAACATGAAAACAAGGGTGCCACAATTCAATTCAAAACAAATTATCACAAATTCATTGTCATGCTTTCACTAAGGAACAATCTGTCATAATACATAAACATCTCATGTTCACACAGCGGAAAATTCATCAACGGATAAGCATAACATCATCTATGCAATATCCCACATAATTTAATACAATAACATCACGATAGAGTATCATCATAAACTCTAATCTAACGTTCCCCTAGTGTTACAATATCAGAGCATGACACCGACGCTATACCAAATAAACTGACTCATGAGCTAATCCTCACCGAGCCAAAAGCCGCTACTCGCCAATCTGAAATCATCAAAGTAAGGGTGAGTCTCATTCTCAATTAATCAATGTTATGCATTCATAAGCAACAAAACATCATAATATATCATTCACCCAATTTGTCATATATTCAGATTCACATCTATTATTCATCAGTTCACACAATAATAGAATACATTACCAAAAGACAACACCATAACAATTACACCGTCATCAAATATTATAACATTGGACAATCTTCCATTCATGTTATAATTATACACAACAACCTAATGCAAATGCAACTATATGCATGTGGTACCAAACATGGGATAACCCATCTCACCGATCCACCACCATAAAGATTCGGCTACTTCTCTCACCAATTCCACACAATGGGAATTAGCTACCGCTGTCCCACCACCATAAGGGATACAGCCCACAACATGATTATGAAATGCATGTATCAACCATAACATGCTCATCATCAACATTAATCAACCAGATATCATAATCATCAACCACCACAATAATCAACAACCACACACAGTTATGTTGTTTCTCAACCATAATAAAATACATATTTTACATCAACAATATATGTATAACAAACACCAATTACAACCACAACATCATAGCAGATAAAACATTCACCACACAGTGCAACAACAATAGCACTCCTCACAATCGTGTACCAAGTACAACAAATCAACCCAACAATAACAGAGCATTTACATCATCATTCATCAAAACACATGATAACCATATTTACCATGAACAACATCCATTTTGCATAACAAGCAGAAGCAATCACATTATAACAACACCCATCATTGCACATATTCAATTATGCAAACAACAAACCATTGCACCTCATCAACTACGTAAAACAAGAATAAACCGCATTTGAAGAAAACGATACTTTTCAAAATAGAATCAAGTTATTGTTGTTATATTTATTTTATATGGTAGAACATTCAATTTAAGGAACAACGTCCAAAACGGCGTCTAAAACGGACTTACGGTTTGAAAGTTACACATTTTTACATTTTTCAAAGAAAACAATTATCGCTACAGCACGCGGCGCCAACCGGGTTCGCGGCGCGACCTGAGCGTATTCACAACTTCCTGGTTTTCTGCCCAACGGTTCGCGGCGCAAACAGTGGTTCGCGGCGCGACCTGGCGATTTTGCAGAATTACGGGTCTGCATTCAGACTCTGCGATTTCACATCCCTTTCACCCAAAAACGATTCCATACGTCGCATACAAGCATATAATCATCGAATTTCTCATCACACATCATTATACATCAAAACAACACATCAATAACCAACAATCTATACAAATTCATCAATTATCCCAAATCATAACATACCTAACAATATCAAATCCCAATATACCAAATCGAATCGAATCATACGTTAATCCATCTCATTACCCATAATCACATAATAGAAATTAACCGGAAGAGTCCCCCCTTACCTTAGCCAAGAGTTCTTGATTGGTCTCTCCCTCCATTGCTCCTCTTTCACGTTCTTCGTGTTCCAAACTCTTTTCACATTCCTTTCTCTTATTCTCCATGCCTTATTATTTTATAAAATAAACTTTAATTGGAATAAGACCTTTACTAACATAGCACCCCCTCATTCCTTAACATCACACTTGGCCCAATAGCCCATCTCATAATTCTTTCCAAATAATTCCACAAAATACCGAATAATTCCAAATAATAATTTAATTTCCGATTAAATTAAAATTAGAAAATATGGGGTGTTACACAGACCATTTAGAAATGCATCCTTCAGAAGGTCTAGACTGCTAATCACCTCATGTCTGAAAAGTTCCAGGTAGGTATAGGGTTCAGGTTCAGGCGGATTGAAGGTGAATTTGTAGTCAGGGTAGAGAAGACAGTAAGGTTTGGATTTTCTGGTAGGTAAGGGATGGGATATAGAAGGTGGAGGTACGGTGGATGAGGAAGAAGGGATATCTGAGAGAATGATTGATGAGGATGGAATATCAGAAATGATAGATTGAGACGAGGATGGAGTGTTTGTAAAGGGAATTGGTGAGAAAGATTTATCAGAAGGAGTTGGGGGAAGAATACTTAAAGGTGTGGGGTTTAGAATGGGAGAGGAGAAGGATGATGGAGAAGGATTTGGTAAGGTGAAGTTTACTTTTGGTTCAGAGGGAGGTGATTGGGGAGAGGGTTTAGGGACAGAAGGAGGTGGAGTAAAAACCTTTCTGGAGATTTGTACAGAAGAAGAAGATCTTGTTCTGCGAAAGGAATCTCTGATCCTTTTATCTCTTCGTTCTTCAGAGTCCACCTTGTCAGGATCATAGGTGACCCTCAACTTCTTGGCTTTCTCAGCCTCATCTTCTTGGGCTTTTCTTTTTAGCCTAGCCTTTAGTTCCTTCTGATCCTTCTTCAGAAGATCAGCCTTGGACGGAAGTAATCTGCCACGGATCCAAGCAGGATCGATATCTGATTGCTTCCTAACACAATCTTCCAGGTAAGACTTGACAACCTGATGCAGTTCTTCTTGAAACAGGGAGGCAAAACCTTCAGCAACAACTCTTCTTGAGAGAATGTCAGGAAAACTTGGGCACACAGAAGGTACATTTTTAATGAGTTCTAATCTGAACAGATCCACACCATTAAAAATGGGACCTTGAACTACTCCAAGCACATGGGATGCATTGAGTTTTCTGATGGAGTCCAGCACTTTGCTTTCAGTAAGAATGTCTGAAATCATTCTTCCAAACGGAATAGTCGTTCTTGAAAGATGAGGGTACTTCGCCCTTTCCTCTTCTCTTGACTCAAGGATTGAAGTCTTCAGATTCTCAAACAAAATGTGAGAGATGTTGATCTCAGTCTTTTTGCCATCTAGACCAAGAAAGTAACTTTCCAGTTTATCTTTCCAGTATTCAAAGTTTTCACCATCAAATACCGGCGGTCTAGTATAACCATTGTTACCGTTGTATTGCTCAGCAGAGCCAGATGTAGATGCAGGTGTAGACTTTTCACTTTCATCAACCATCTTTTACTGAAGCGTTTTTCTCTTCCTGAATCTTTTCTAAACACGGTTAAGTGCTTGCACCTTAGAACCGGCACTCTGATGCCAATTGAAGGATAGAAAAACACTTAGAAAGGGGGGGTTTGAATAAGTGTAGCTTTAAAAACTTGACAGATAAAAATAAATTGCACAGATATTTTTATCCTGGTTCGTTGTTAACTAAACTACTCCAGTCCACCCCCGCAGAGATGATTTACCTCAACTGAGGATTTAATCCACTAATCGCACGGATTACAATGGTTTTCCACTTAGTCAGCAACTAAGTCTTCCAGAGTCTTCTGATCACACACTGATCACTCCAGGAACAACTGCTTAGATACCCTCTAAGACTTTTCTAGAGTATACTGATCCACACGATCACTCTAGTTACAACCTGCTTAGATAACCTCTAAGACTTCCTAGAGTATTCTGATCCACACGATCACTCTAGTTCCTTACAACTTAATGTAATCAATTCTAAGAGTATTACAAATGCTTCTTAAAAGCGATAATCACAAACTGTGATATTTCTCTTAACGTTTAAGCTTAATCTCACTAATATATTACAACAGCAATGTAGTGAGCTTTGATGAAGATGAAGATTCTGAGCTTTGAATTTGAACAGCGTTTCAGCAAGTTTAATATGAGTTGTTTTGGTGCAGAATCGTTAACCTTGCTTCTCATCAGAACTTCATATTTATAGGCGTTGGAGAAGATGACCGTTGAGTGCATTTAATGCTTTGCGTGTTCCGTACAGCATCGCATTTAATGTTATACGCTTTTGTCAACTACCTCGAGCCTTGTTCACGCTGTGTCTACTGACGTAGCCTTTAGTAGCTTTTAACGTTCCTTTTGTCAGTCAGCGTAGCCTGCCACTTGTACTTCCTTCTGATCTGATGTTTGTGAATACAACGTTTGAATATCATCAGAGTCAAACAGCTTGGTGCATAGCATCTTCTGATCTTCTGACCTTGAAGTGCTTCTGAGCGTGATACCATCAGAACTTCAGTGCTTCTGTTCTCTTGTTCTTCTGATGCTTCCATAGACCCATGTTCTGATTCTGCTTCGACCATCTTCTGATGTCTTGCCAGACCATGTTCTAATGTTGCATGCTGAACCCTTTGAGACAAAGCTTCTGAGCGCTGAATTATGCATACTCTTTATATATTTCCTGAAAAGGAAATTGCATTGGATTAGAGTACCATATTATCTTAAGCAAAATTCATATTATTGTTATCATCAAAACTAAGATAATTGATCAGAACAAATCTTGTTCTAACAACACTTCCTTGCTTATTTACTACCACGACCACGTCACTCGGCGTATCTGGGAGGGACAAGTGTTTTTTAAATTACACTTTATAATTTAACCGTTTTTTATTTAGGTTTTTGTTTGCTACCCAAACAATAATGTAAACGTTTTTTAACTAACAATTTTTTTTTGTTTTTTGTTTTTGTGGTAATAGGATAGGCCCACGATAAAATCTGTGAACCACGCGCGGAAGATTCTTGATCTGTTTAAACCATATGACCAGTGGTTTAACGATGTGGTGTCTGGTTCCGGACTCGGCGGATTGTGCATGACCAGGTATATCACTCTCAGCCACGACATGCAGAGGGCTTTCGTGGAGCGGTGACACAAGGAGACGTCTTCTTTCCACTTTCATGTTGGGGAGATGACGATCACCTTGCACGATGTTCACTGTCTGCTCCACCTGCCAATCAGAGGGAGGTTGCTGCACCATTCCCGGATACATGGGGTCGAGGCTATTGAGTGGATGGTCGACTATCTTATGGACCCAAACATGGCTGATTTTGAGTGTCGGACGACGAATAGGGCCCATATCTGGTTCTCCAGCTTGAGAGATCTATATGAGAACCACCTGGTGGCGGCAGCAGAGTCAGAACAGGAGGGTGACGAGCTTTTTACAGAGTACCACCGTGCCTATGCTCTGAGGTGTTGGTTCATGTTCTTGGTAGACACTACACTCTTTATGGACAAGAGTGCAACATACGTTGACATGAAATATCTCCGCTACTTTATCAACCTGAGTACCATTAACCAGTAGAACTGGGGGTCAGCTATTCTGGTATACCTATACCAGAAGCTGAATGAAGCCTCCAACTAAAGGACCATGCAGTTGACTGGATCTGGCACACTCCTGACGGTACTTTCTTGTTAATTATTTCACATTTATTTATGGTTCGTATTTATTTTTAACATATTATCGTATTTGTGTTTCAGGGCTGGATCATCTCCTACTTCCCCCGCATCCACGGTACGATGACGCTTTGCCCAGGGCCGCCCGATACGTTCTCCAAAGGAGGAACAACGCAGTGGGACCATATCGCGGGTACCTCGACCGCACAGCTCACAATGACATTCGTTGGACGCCATTCAGTGACTACACTGTTGTTGTCCCATTTGACCGCATCGCGTTATACTCTGGCTGATTGGCATGCGGGGCTAACACCATGGTGAGGTATCTGCCGGAGCGGTGCATGAGGCAGTTTGGACGTGTGCAGATGATACCGAGGTCACCGTTTGAGGCTGCTCCCGACACAGTTACCCGAGTGGAGCTCACTACTATATTTGAGGACTGGGCGCGTCATTTGGTCACTGAGGAGTATCGGCGTATGCAGGCCACTCAGGAGGGCATTGTGTAGATGGGTATCATGCCAGCGGATAATGATGCTTGGGCGGGAAGCATTGAACCGAGGTATCATGGCGCAGGGCAGTCCAGAGGCGGTTGTAGTCGTGGAGAGGATGGTCGGTGACGCGGGTAGTGCGGCGGTATATACCAGGCAGAGGAGGTCCTAGGGTGTTAGGGTTAGGCATACCTAGTAGTTGTTGCCTATTTATTTTTTAGTCTTGACTTTTTTGTATTCGGATTGTATTATTTTGACATCTCCGTACACTATATATATATATATATATATATATATATATATATATATATATATATATATATATATATATATATATATATATATATTATTTGTATTTTATTTCAATTTGCGTGTTATATGTATTTTATATCAAGCACTATTTACATTAAGCATTGCTATTTACATTGTCGTTTAAAACAAAATACGGGACTAAATATTATAAACCCTAAAAAAAATAGGTTTCTGCATATTTCGGAGATGCATTTCCGAAACACCAAAAAATGTGAAATCGGTGTTTTCAGAGATGCATCTCCGTAATCACCCCCAATTGATATTTTCGGAGATACATCTCCGAATTCTGGGAAAATGTGAAAGAAAAAAAACTTCAGAAATGCATCTTTGATGTAGGGGTATTATGGAGTTTTCGCTGGAGGTTCTCCCCGTAGGGGAGTCTACAAAGAAATCTCCAAAATTTAAGAAACATCAAAATATTTTTAATTTGTATATAAATTATATAAATAAATTTAACGAAATACATTAAATTTGAATTCAGTTAATTTAATCAAAATTAATGATAAAAATAAGTTTATTATTAAATATTGTACCATAAAAATATAACAAAAATTTTAATTTTCTTCATATCGGATAATCTCATTGATTCTACAATTACGTTTCACTAACTTGAGAATTATCAACACTATTTCAAAATTTATTTTATACTTTAGATGTTATTAAAAACATTAAAGATTTTACAAAAATATTAAAAATTGAATCATAATATATATCGAAGGGTAAAAATAGATTTTTGTTAAAATAATAAGGGAATAAATGGAAGAAAAAGTCACAAGTTAAAAGCTACAAGCTCAAAAGCTACTTCAAATAGCTTTTCTAAAAAAAAGACAAAAGCTAGTAAAAAAGCTAAAAGCTAAAAGCTAAAAATAGTTACCAAACAGAGTTTTTTTAATTTATATAAGCTGAAAAGCTAAAAGCTCTTTTTATGACCTTACCAAACAAACTCTAATTTGTGTTGAAAACATGTTGAATGAGAAATGAGTGGGGTCACTTATAATACTTTGCAAAATCTTATTGGTTGTATTATTGTTTATATTTTTTATCTCACCTTAATTATTTGGAATCAATTATTTTATAGAAAATCAATTTTTTATTTATTTTTATTCTGACAAAAATTCATCATATTTTGTTGTCTATAAATAGAGTCTTGGTTCATTTGATTTGGACAAAGGAAAAAAAAATATTTTTTCTCTCTGATTTTTCTATTTAGCCTCCATTAAATTCTTGTTTGTGAGTTTGAGTGTATTGTACTAATTAAGTTATGTGTTTGGTGTATTGTACTGTATTTTAAGTTTTTTTTAATTTTATTTGTTTTAATAATGACTATCACTATATCTCGTCTTTATTACTTGCAAATAAAAAAATTAATTAAAAATATAAAATTAAAAAAATAAAATAAAAATAAATTATTAAGTTAGAAAAAAAACTTAAAATAAAATATTTAAGTATTAATTATTTTAATTTAATTTCAATCGACAATTGTTATTAATATATAATAAAAAATATAAAAGAAAATAAAAAATATGAAATAAAAGTGATGGGATAGGGTGTTGAATTTTATTAAATAAAAATCATTGTGGTGAGTAAAAGTTGAATAAATGTTAAATTATTAGGTGAAAGAGAGAAAAGATGATGTGGAGTAAAAAAAGTAAAAAATGAGAGTGTTGAAGATATAAACAATGATAGATAGTGTTAGACAATCTACAATGCTACTTAAAATACATCAATATCTTGACAATTTCTTTATGGACCCCAACCTTCTTGAAAACCCGCGGAGAAATTCCAAAAATGCCCCTTTATTTCGGAAGTACATCTCTGAAATCACTTTTTTTCTGAAAAAAATTGATTTCGGAAATGCACTTCCAAAAACACCTTATTTTTAGGAAAAAAAGGTGTTTTCGGAAATGCATTTCCGAAAACACTTTTTTTTTTTAGGAAAAATGAGTGTCTTCGGAGATACACTTCGGAATTCATTTTCTTGAGATCCACTCCCAAAATATTCTATGATACAGAAAACATAAATCAAGGTGAATCAATTGTATTAATAGTATAATTAATTGTATTAAATATATATTATTTTAATCAAAATATCTATTTAATATAATAAAGTAAAAGGAATATTAATTATTTTATACTATAATATATATATATATATATATATATATATATATATAGTAATATTTAATTGATCGATTAATTTACCAATGACATCTTTGAAATATTAATATTCTTTTATTTTACGATGTATTTTTGGTTGAATCTACGGTTTATCCCAAATTTTGGGAAGGTTTTTTCAGAGATGCATCTCCGAAAAAACACTTGGCACTTTAAATCCAACGTTTAAATTGGAAAACAAGTGCTTTCGGAGATGCATATCCAAAAACACCCAAAATTAAATATATTTGGAGATAGTTATCCCCACAGGAGGTCTACAAAGAAATTGTCAATATCTTTAACTCCCTTTTTCAAATATTGTCACATTTATTTGGGTTAATGAACTTTTTCGTCCCTTTAAATATTGCAGATTTCGTTTTTAGTCCCTCCAAAATTTTCCTTTAAGAAATCGTCCCTTCAAAATTTTTCTTCCGAACTATTGGTCCCTAACGTCAAATTTCGTAGCTAATCAGTGGCTAAAGTCGTAGCTAATTTCTAGCAAATTTGACGTTAGGGACCAATAGTTTAGACGAAAAATTTTGAAGGGACGATTTCTTAAAAGAAAATTTTGAAGGGACTAAAAACGAAATATGCAATATTTAGAGGGACCAAAAAGTTCATTAACCCCATTTATTTATAAGTTTTTTTTTCAACAGTCCCATTTATTAATAAAATATAACTTTTATCATATAAAGTAGCTTTTATTAAGATAATTGTTATAAAGATATATTTGATTTATATTTTGTAACTAAAGCTCGGGTCTTCTTAAAGAGATGTTGGTATCAAGGTTGTCAGAATCGAGTTTTTACTTTGACTCGTTTTACTTAGGTAAAATCGAAACGTAAAATCATAGAGTTTACCTCATATTAAAATTATATATACGACATATATATACTTATATAATATTCTAAATGCATTAATTATTTAAAATTTTAACTTAATTATAAAGCAAAGATATACTATATCATCATAATAAAGTGTAATATTCATAAACTTGTATCAAACTACATAAATTGTCCACTAAATTATAAAAAGTAACATCCAAAAAATTATAAAAAAACAATAATTTCATAAGTTTTTCAAGTTAAAAAAAATTGTTTCATCTTCAACTTAATCAAAAGTTTAATCCTTCTACAACATCATCTTCATTAGAACATTCATATTAAACTTGATTACATTCATCTCTAAATGTTAAAGATTTTTTAATAATATAACTAAGATATGAAGGTGAATAAAATTAAAAACTCATAGAGAAAAATATAAAATGTGATTTATAAATTGATAAAAAAAAGGTAAAATCAGGTCAAAGAGTAAAATCCAACAATTTTACACGATTTCACCGATTTCATAATGATTTAACATAAAAAGATTTCGAAATACGATTTTACATAAAAAGATTTTTACCTGCGATTTAACACGATATGTTGACCTAAAACATGAAATCTAAAGAGTTTAGGTTTTAAATCGAGATTTTAACAACCTTGGCTGGCACTTCCTAAAGGAAGACTTTAATCAGTTCTTCAAGGACTTTCATAGGGGTGTAAGCGGATCAGAAAAATCAATTAAACTGACAATCCAAACCAAATCAAATAGAAATAAAATCGATTATTTATGGTTCGATTCTAAAACCGAAGCGAACTAATGAAAACCGATGTGGTTTGGTTCGGTTCTCGGTTTTAGTTTTTAGGAACCGCCAAATCGATGAACCGAATTGATAGAAATAATTACGCTATAAATCTTTTATTCCACCCCTCATTAAGCTCAAATTTTGTACCGTTCCAACCATTCTCCATTTTTGTTTTCACTTTCTTCCTTTCAGCAAAACACGCATCTAAAACCAAACTCCAAAACGTAGAAAGTGGAAATCATAAGTCACAAAAACTTGCTTTCACTAAATTACTTATCTAGTTGCCTGCCTTAAATGTTGCTCTCACTATCCTCATTATGAAATGTTATCGTCTCCTTCTTCTTGTTCAAGTTCTCTTCGTTAATTTTGATATTTGTTTTTACCTTTTTGGTTTCTTCTTCAACAAAACTCCTTCTAGTCTTGTTACAAAATAGTTTTGATGAGTATTTAACGTGTGAAACATGTTAATTTGATGTGTGTTTTTTTCCCGTGTTCTATTTGTTAAGCTTTCAAATCTATTTCTAACATTCAGATGCCAAGTTTCAATTTTTTTATTTTATAGTGAATTTATTTCATGATGCAATGAAACCATGTCACTATTTCATATGGATTAAGAGAAACTTGTAAGCTGTTTGAAAAAATAAAGCATGAAATAAATGACATGAAATGTATTATTTTAAAAAAATAATAGCATAAAATACACCGAAAAATACGATAGTGGAGAATATATTGATGATTATAATGTTTGGAAAAAAACATTGAAAACTGATCAATGGAACCAAACCAGTTAGTTAGGTTCGGTTCTACTTTTGAAAAATGTTAAAAATCGAACCGAACAAAACCGATGAAGATATTATTGGTTCGGATCTTTTTTTACCAAAAACCGGTCCAAACCGATCCGCTAAACCCCTATACTTTTATGGTAGGGCCGTTTTGTCGAAATCAATTATTTCTTCGTTTTGACCCTTATACTTAAGAATTCCAATCCCTTGGGGTTAGACGATTATAGGCCAATTGGTTTGGTAGGGTATCTTTATAAGGCTCTTTCTAAACTTTTGCGGCGAGGTTGAAATTGGTATTGAGCTCTATTGTATCTCCGTGTCAAAGTGCTTTTGTTCCCGGAAGACAATTACTTGACGGGGTTTTGGTGGCGAACGAACTAGTGGACTTCGCGAGTAAGGAGAACAAGGGTTGTTTGCTTTTCAAGGTTGATTTCGAAAAATCTTATGACAAGGTTAGTTGAGGTTTTCTAAGGAGCATGATAAGGAAGATGGGTTTTGATGAAATTTGGTTCAGTTGGATGGAAGCGACTATTTTCTCTAGCAAGATGTCAGTATTAGTGAATGGCAGCCCGACTAAGGAATTTACCGTGGAAAGGGGTTTGAGACAAGGCGACCCTCTTTCTCCATTTCTTTTTGTTCTAGTGGTGGAAGGGTTATCGGCTTTAGTTAGGAAATCGGTGGATTTAGGAGAATTTGTCGGTTTTAATGTCAATGACAAATGTTTCATTGATATTCTCCGGTTCGCAGACGATACACATTTTGTGGGAGATGGTACTTGGAAACATACTTGGACATTTAAATCGGTTCACAGGGGTTTCGAAATTGTTTCGGGCCTTGGCATCAATTTTCATAAGAGTAAGCTAACTGGCATTAATATAAGTCATACCTTTTTGGAAGCTGTTGCCTTTTTCCTTTCTTGCATGACGGGAGAGTAGGGTTTCATTTTCCTCAAAATCCCTATTGGTTTTAATCTAAGAAGGATTTCAACTAGGCTACCTTTAGTTTCCAAGTTAAGGAAACAATTATCTAGCTGGAAGGGGCACTTTCTCGGTTTCGGGGGCAGAGTTACTCTCCTTAAATCGGTGTTGAGTAGCCTTTCGATTTTCCATCTTTCTTTTTATAAGGCTCCGGTGAAAATTTGAAACGGTATTATTAAGATTCAAAGTGGTTTCCTCTGGGGTAGTACGGGGGAGCGAATGAGAATGCATTTGGTGAATTGGAATACAGTTTGTCTCCCTATCGAAAAAGACGGATTAAGATTAAAAAGAATCGAAGATATTAGGAACGAAATCATTTTTAGGAACAATAGTTGGAATGTCCTTGACATCGTTTGGAATGTAAAGCTTACGGTTTGGAGGTGGTCCTTCATAGGAGAAATTACTCACCCAAATTATAATTTATACGAGTTTAGCAAAGCTCTTTTGCTTTTCTTAACTTAAGTGTCAATTGGTTGATAATATCTCTGTTTTATGATGGCTTATAGCGCCTCATTTGTAATAGGATTGAATACTTTTATACTCCTATCAATATATCTTGCTTACAAAAACAAAATTTGTTACTAAGTAAATCAAATTTTTACGAAAAACTTTTGTTTACTTTTTTTTTCTTCTAAATATATCTCATATTAATACTATTTGTGGAAAATTAGTCTAATTAAAAATAGGGAAAAACTAACATGTGCCCCAAGGGCACAAGTTAACGAGATATTTATAGAAATATTTTCTTGGAACGCGTGCATTCAATGTATTGAAACTTTAAATATGACTCTATTGCATTTAATTACATTTAACTTTTTCTAATTATAGTATCTTTAACATGTGCCCTTAGGGCACGCGTTAGTACTAGTTTGAATTCTGTTTTGCAAAATTGATCCTTTCTTTATTGGTAACAGGCCATACTTTTATTATTATTGGAAACACAACAGCGTTTATCTTTCAAAATGATTGTGTGCGCCGCTTATAGTGTGTAGGTATTATTATTACTCGTGACAGTAAGTATTTTTCCAAAGTTTATTGGAAGCAATAGGTATTATTATTACTCGTGACAGTAAGTATTTTTCCAAAGTTTATTGGAACCAATGTTTTAGTTTTAAAACCTTTCATTTACTGTAACTTTAGTTATAAAAGGATAAGATTCTGGGAATAAGGATATACGGATACAATGACATCCCATTCAATTGCTTCATGTGAAAACACAGCTGTGCCAAGTTGGCTTGAACTTCCAAAAGACATCACAACAAACATTCTTCAGAGGCTTGATACCATTGACATTGTAACAAGTGTTCGTTATGTGTGTCCTTTATGGTGGAACATTTTCAAGGATCCTCTCATGTGGCGCACTATTCACATAACAAGTGATACTCGTTTTCATTATTATGGCCAGTTGGTGAAGATTTGTCATTATGCTATTAAACAAAGTTGCGGTCAGTTAGAAGACATTAGCATGGAGAAGTTTGCAACTGATGATCTCCTTAAATCCATAGCTGAGAAGTAATTGTTAATACTTCTATTTTTCTTTTTTTCTTTTTGTTTTCATTCAAGAGATTTGTTTCTTAATGACAGTATCTTTTTGCTTTCATCAGACTTTTTTTTTTTAATATGTTGTTCAAATTTTACAGTGCTAGTAATCTACGATGCCTGAAGATTCCAAGTTGCCATAGAATTTCAAACAAAGGATTCAATGAAGCAGTAAAAAAGCTTCCACTGCTAGAGACGCTGGACATTTCACTGTGCAACTTAACCACAGATTCTCTTGAAGTTGTTGGCCAATATTGCCCTCTTTTAACAGTTCTCAAACTTGAGAGAATGGGGTTTAGATATAATGCACATGACATTGGTGATGAGGCATTTGTCATTGCAAAAGCAATGTTTGGATTACGTCATCTTAATATAATAGGAAATGTGCTATCTGATGCCGGGTTGCTTGCAATTCTTGCTGGTTGCCCTCATCTTGAATCTCTTGATATTCGTGGATGCAAAAATCTTTTTTTGAATGGAAGCTTGAAGAAACAGTGCCTTGATCAGATTAAAAATGTGCAACTACCAGAAATCGTTGTGATTCCAGTGCCTAGAGTTTCACCAGTACCAACATTTTATAACTATGAAGACTATTCTGACGATGACCGCATTACATATTGGGATTCTATAATAGATGATGATTGTTACGATCCTTACGATTGATGATAAAGAAATTAGGCTATTGTCATTGTTTTCTTTTCTTTGCATGTGTTTATCTTCTAGTAAACTTTGAGTTTTTAACCTTATAAGGTAATAGATATTTTGTTGAAGTCAATGGAAATCATGATTATGTCATTTTCTATTACGATTTGTTGTTTTTTGTTTGTTATTTCTATCTTAAATATAGCTGAAGGGATCTAAGATAGAAATAATAAAAAGGTCAAATGTCAATTAGTAGATAAATTATTAACATATTTTCAAATTTTGTTTTACAAATGTAATTAATATTAATTTTTTATTTAAAATAAGAGAAACTTTTGAGATAAGCAAGACACATTCATTCTTAAGCTCGCATCAGCTGCATTGTTCAAATCCTTATAGCTACAAATCACAATCTCCTGTGTGACCTCGCCGGAATCTTCTTCCGGGAGATAATCAAAGGTGTTTTACATATATATATATATATATATATATATATATATATATATATATATATATATATATATATATATATATATATATATATATATATATATTTACTCTAGAAGTAAGTTATTATAACTTACTTAAATCTATATCATTGATTCTTTTCAATCGAGTGGTTAAAAATAATAAGTAATTAAATATGGAGAGAGAAAACTATTACTTATTATTTTTAACCATTAGATTGAGAAGAATCAATGATATATATATATATATATATATATATATATATATATATATATATATATATATATATATATATATATATATATATATATATATATATATAGGGACCATATCAAGTGAGAACATTTTATAATGAGAGAATGTTAAGAATTTAATGTGGCTATTAATTTCTCTCTCTTGATGAATCCAATGGTTGATATTTCTTCCTCTCATCTCTCATTATAAAATGCTCTCACTTGATATTCTCCATATAAATAAATAAATATATATATATATATATATATATATATATATATATATATATATATATATATATATATATATATATATATATATATATATATATATATATATATATAAAGTGTCACTTTTGCACTAATTATTATGAGAGAAAAAAAAAGTATATTGAAATGATTAAAAGTTACGGGTATTATAGACAAAAGAAAATTATAACTTAAAAAGTAACAATCATTATTAGTTATTTTGGTATGTGTAAAAAGTCTAAATGTGACAATTAAAACGGTCCTGTATTAAAGCTTAAATATTTTAACAAAACACTCCCCATCCACTAGGCCACTTCTATTATTTGTATAGTAATTGCAATGCATTTGTATATGCATCGTGCAGAAATTTATTTATTAAATAGATTATATTTTGTTTTGAGTTTTGGTATTAATTTTTATTTTTATTAAAAAGTAATAATAAACAATAATATATGCAGTAATATATAAAACTATTAATATTTTAACTATTAAAATTTTCAAGTAGATTTAGCACTCGTGAAAGAACTCACATTGGTTTTAGATAGATTAAGCAATGAGATGAAAATATTAATTGATGAATTATTTAATAAATTAAATAATTATTAAATAGTTAAAATATTTAATAAACTAATAATTTTAAATATTAATTAGTTAAGGTATATATAACTATTGAAACATATATTTAAAATATAATTAAATATTTCAACTATTAATATTTAAAATATAATTAAATATTTCAACTATTAATATTTAAAATATTAATAGTTGATAGATTCAATAGTAAAAATATTAATAGTTTATATATTAAATAGTTGAAATATTTAATAAATTAAATAGTTAAAATATTAATAGTTGAAACCCAGAATTAAGGACCTAAACCAAAAAATACAGTAGCAGAAATCGAAAATTAGAGACCTAAACCAATATATATATATATATATATATATATATATATATATATATATATATATATATATATATATATATATATATATATATATATATATATATATATATATATAGGGACTAAACAAAACACATGCTAACTAACTAGGGACCTAATCAAAACATATATAAATTAAATAATTATTTTATTAAATTTTTCAAATTTAATTACTTTATTAAATTCAATAGTTAAATATACCTTAACTATTTAATATTTAAAATAATCAATTATTTAGTAGTTATTTAATATTCAGTTAAAATAATTAAGTTTTATTTAAAATAATGATTTAATATTTAATTAGTTTATTAAATTCATACCTTAACTATTTAATTTTTTATTGATTATATTTAATATTTAACTATTTCATATTTATTTGATATTAGTATTAAATAAATATTTGAAGTATTAAATAAATATATATTTGTTTTTATTAAATAAATAAATATTTGAAGTTTCATACATCAACCACGGATTCACTACTACAAAACGCATAAACTACAACACCGTGTTTACAACGTATTCATATACACTGTAGTGATAGATTAAAATCTTCGCGCCCAATGAGTTGCTGGATTTATAAACAGTAATTTAATAACGGTTGATTTTAAACACCATAGTAAAAAATGATGTGTAGCACACTTCGATTCCCAGCTACTACATTATTTTCTTTTTTCAGAGTACATCAAGCGTGTGTCACCTATCTCCATTATTTAAAAAATAAATTGTAAATCATTTAACAACGATTAATACACCAACTGTTGTTAAAGGACTTAATTTTCCACTACAATTACTTTTTCCAATCGCGATTAAAAGGTTTACTGATAAAATAAAACAAAACTTATTTCGTATTTCTTTCATAAGACGCCCTAGGTGAACAAGCGAGTCAGAGACGACAGAGGTATCAGAATCTTTACCCTCTTCGTGTCCATTTGTTTGGAGCTCAAATCTTCACCCTCTTTGTTCATTTGTTTCTTCAGCTTCCTGTACGGTACACTTCAACATCTTTATTTGTTTTTTCTTGGTTTATCACTACAAGAAATGTGCTTCCTAGCCACGTGAAATAGTGACGTGATTTTCACGTGTGTAAAATAAATCAGTTGTGACGTGAAAATCACGTCGCAACATATTTATAATATTTAAAAATAAAAAGTAACGTTAATCAAGGGGGAAAGTCAAAAAGTTTATAAAAAAATGTTGTGACGTGTAAATCACGTTGCAACTTAAAATAAAAAAATTGAAAACCAATTGGAGTCAGAAATGCACATGGGGGGAAGTTTGAATTTTTCAAAATTCAGTTGTGACGTGTAAATCACGTCGCAACTAAAAATTACAAAAACCCAAAAACTTTAATGGCAGAGTTGACTGACAAGGATCACGTGGGTTGGGAATGTGCGTTTGTTGCGACGTGAATTTCATTTCGCAACATGGCGATGTGAAAATCACGTCGCTAAAGTCTTTATTAGCTTTTGCCAAAACGCTTCTTCCTCTCTCTCGTTCCAGAAGTGTTTCTTGTTTCCCCCATCTCTTCTTCATCTCAACCCTTTCTTCTCCCATTCTCTTCTCCCATTCAAAATTCTCTTCTCCCATTCTCTCAAATTGCATTCTATTCCTTCCAATTGCAAAATATTCAAGGTAAGTATCAAATCTTTTTTAATTTTCTGTATTTTATTTATTATTTTCGTTTTAATTTGTATAATTTATTTGTTTGTGTTATAAATTTTTTTTAGGTGTAATATTTCTGATTGAAGGAGCATTTCAAGAAGATATTTGAAGATTGATAGAGGAAGATAGAGGTAATTTTGGCATTTTATTTTTTTAGGTTTTTTTTATTGATGAATTAGATTGTAGAAAATTAGGTTTGTAGAAAATTAGATTGAAGGTTAAAATTGATGAATGATAGTTTTGTAGTAAATTAGGTTTGTAGAAAATTAGAGTTGGAAATTAGATTGTAAATTAGAGTAAAAAAATTGATGATTAGAGTTGAAAGTAGATTATTAAAATAGATTGAATATTGAATTTTGATGATTAGAGATGATGAAAAATTGATGAAATATATTAGGTATAATAAGTTTGTATATTTGGTATAATTGAATTTTGATGATTAGAGATCATAAAAATTGATGAAATATATTAGGTATAATAAGTTTGTATATTATAAATAAAATGTTATTAGAAATGAAATATATTAGGTATATATTTAAAATAAAATACAATAGAGTAGAATTATATTTTATATTTCTTAAAAGGAATAATAAGTTTGTTAAGAACAAAATAGTGTGAATTAGTATTTTTTTTAAACAACATTTTAAAAGAAGGTTACTACATAGTTATTAAACAATAATATATTATTTTGTTTTAAAAATGTTTATTATAGTGTGAAGTATATTATTTTGTTTTAAAAAATAATATAATAATATTTTGCTTATAGTTGATATAAGTAAATGTTTAATTATTTACTTATAGTTGATATAAGTAAATGTTTAATTATTGTTACTAAAAAGAGAATGATTGGATATATGTGCAGTATGGAATATTATTTGTATTATCGTAGTTGGATGTACGATAGAGTGGAACCAGGAAGACGTGCACTTAAACCCAATTTTATAGAAGGAGTTAACGCGTTTATCACGTGGGTGTTTGCTCAAGAATGTTGTCGAAGCGAAGGAGGAGTTAGGTGTCCCTGTCTTAAATGTGAATGTAGACCTATAATTAGTAACCCAGATGAAGTGGTCAGGCATTTGTATAGAAGGGGTTTCATGGAAAATTATTGGGTTTGGACGTTTGATGGTGAAAAATTGCCGAGTAACGTACCAGAGACTAGCAGTACGCATGCTTCAAGTAGTCGTCCGTCAATGGAATATGAGGAAAGACCGCCTATTGAATATGAGGAAAACTTTAATCAGATCGGTGACATGGTTGAGGATGCTTTTGGTGTGAACATGACCTATGATCAACCTGAAGATTGTGATGGGGAAGAGATGCCGAACGAAGAAGCGCAGAGATTTTATCAGTTGTTGAATGAGATGAATACGCCGTTGTTTGACGGTTCGTCTGACTCCAAGTTATCAATGTGTGTGAGATTATTGGCCGCCAAGTCAAATTGGAATGTTCCTGATCAGTGTTTGGAATTCTTTGTAAAAATGATGTTGGACTCAACTGCAATGAAAGACAACTTACCTACAACATTTTATGAAGCAAAGAAGTTGGTGTCGAAGTTGGGCTTAAGAGTAAGAAAGATTGATTGTTGCATTAATGGTTGTATGTTGTTTTATGACAATGAGTTTGGTACTCAAGATGGATTGTTGGAGGAATGCAAATTTTGTATGAGTCCAAGATATAAAGTTCGCAGTAGAGCCATTAACACTAATCAAGACCGTGTAGCAGAAAAGTCCATCTTTTATCTTCCGATAATTCCAAGGTTAAAAAGAATGTTTGCTTCAATGCACAGTGCAAGTCAAATGACATGGCATCATACAAACAAAACAAGTCCAGGAACTATGCGGCATCCATCTGATGGCGAGGCATAGAAACACTTTGATCGAATACATCCTGATTTTGCCGCAGAACCTAGAAATGTCAAGCTTGGATTATGCTCAGATGGTTTTGCTCCTTATGTTCAAGCGTCGGGAAGTGCGTATTCTTGTTGGCCAATTATTGTAACTCCTTACAACCTCCCTCCCGAGATGTGCATGACAAAACCATATATGTTTTTGACGTGCGTCATTCCAGGACCTTCGAGTCCAAAAGCCGGAATTGATGTGTATTTACAACCTTTAATTGATGATTTGAAGAGGTTGTGGATTGGTGGAGAATGGACTTATGATATATTACGTAAACAAAATTTTACTATGTGAGCTTCCTTGATGTGGACCATCAACGACTTTCCAGCATATGGCATGTTGTCTGGTTGGGGTACACATGGCAGAATGGGTTGTCCGCATTGTATGAAAGAGACCAAGGCGTTTACGTTGGATAAAGGGGGGAAAAGCTCGTGGTTTGACTGTCACCGCAGATTTCTACCAAAAAATCATCCGTATAGAAAGAACAAGACAAATTTCATAAAAGACAAACAGGTAACAGATACGCCTCCGCCCCGATTGTCACCAGGTGCTGTATGGGACAAAGTTTGTGGGCTACCAAAAATTACAGATACTGGAAAGGCATGTAGAATTGAAGGATATGGGGTCGATCACAATTGGACAAAGAGAAGTATATTTTGGGACCTTCCATATTGGAAAGATAATTTGTTGCGCCATAATCTAGATGTTATGCATATTGAGAAGAATTTTTTTGATAATGTATTTAACACCGTGATGGATGTTAAAGACAAGACGAATAATAATGAGAAGGTTAGACATGACATGGAAAAATGGTGCAATCGAAAAGAGTTGGAGTTGAAGCCTCAACCAAATGGGGAATTATTGAAACCGAAGGCTTGTTTCAGTCTGACCTCCCAAGAAGGTAAAGCGGTTTTTCGATGGTTAAAAGAATTGAGAATGCCCGACGGCTATTCTTCCAATTTAGCAAGGTGTGCTGACGCCAACATTGGGAAGTTGCATGGTATGAAAAGTCATGATTTCCATGTTTTTATGGAACAATTGCTACCAATTGCGTTTGGTTCTCTACCTAAACATGTGCTTAATCCACTGACTGAAATTAGTCAATTTTTCAGAGATATTTGTGCTTCAGCTTTAAAAGTAGATGACATCATTAAGTTGGATCGAAATATTCCAGTCATTCTATGCAAGTTGGAACAAGTATTTCCGCCTGGTTTTTTTGACTCCATGGAATATCTACCTGTGCATCTCGCCTATGAAGCTTATCTTGGAGGACCTGTTCAATATAGGTGGATGTATCCGTTTGAAAGGTTCATGGGTGATTCAAAACGATCTGTGAAAAATAAGGCTAGAGTTGAAGGATCGATATGTGCACATTACTTGCATCGAGAAACATCACATTTTTGCAGTCACTATTTCAAGCATTTGATGTTAACTCCAAGAATCATTCGAAATCCTGTCAATGTTAGTGAAAGGAATCAATTCACTTTATCGGTCTTCGGGCTTCCAGGCCGTCCATCTGGAAAAAAAGGTGTGCATTGGTTGACCCAACAAGAAATGCAATCTGCCCATGTTCATGTCTTAACCAACTGCGTTGAAGTTAAACCATTTATTGAGTAAGTATACATACCCCTAACTTTTAATTTTCTTTACAATCATAAAACTCATTACTCTGAAACTTATAATGTGTTTCTTTTTAGGGAATTCAACAACACCTATTTTCATACTACCGGTGTACAATCAACATCTGGTGTCATCCATGCTCAATTTCCAGCATGGTTTAAGGAGAGATTGTATAGCATTGTTGTTAGAACAAGATTTGTTCTGATCAATTATCTTAGTTTTGATGATAACAATAATATGAATTTTGCTTAAGATAATATGGTACTCTAATCCAATGCAATTTCCCTTTCAGGAAATATATAAAAGAGTACGCATAATTCAGCGCTCAGAAGCTTTGTCTCAAAGGGTTCAGCATGCAACATCAGAACATGGTCTGGCAAGACATCAGAAGATGGTCGAAGCAGAATCAGAACATGGGTCTATGGAAGCATCAGAAGAACAAGAGAACAGAAGCACTGAAGTTCTGATGGTATCACGCTCAGAAGCACTTCAAGGTCAGAAGATCAGAAGATGCTATGCACCAAGCTGTTTGACTCTGATGATATTCAAACGTTGTATTCACAAACATCAGATCAGAAGGAAGTACAAGTGGCAAGCTACGCTGACTGACAAAAGGAACGTTAAAAGCTACTAAAGGCTACGTCAGTAGACACAGCGTGAACAAGGCTCGAGGTAGTTGACAAAAGCGTATAACATTAAATGCGATGTTGTACGGAACACGCAAAGCATTAAATGCACTCAACGGTCATCTTCTCCAATGCCTATAAATATGAAGTTCTGATGAGAAGCAAGGTTAACGATCCTGAACAAAACAACGCTTATTAACTTGCTGAAACTCTGTTCAAATCCAAAGCTCAGAATCTTCATCTTCATCAAAGCTCACTACATTGCTGTTGTAATATATTAGTGAGATTAAGCTTAAACGATTAAGAGAAATATCACAGTTTGTGATTATCGCTTTTAAGAAGCAATTGTAATACTCTTAGAATTGATTACATTAAGTTGTAAGGAACTAGAGTGATCGTGTGGATCAGAATACTCTAGGAAGTCTTAGAGGTTATCTAAGCAGGTTGTAACTAGAGTGATCGTGTGGATCAGTATACTCTAGAAAAGTCTTAGAGGGTATCTAAGCAGTTGTTCCTGGAGTGATCAGTGTGTGATCAGTAGACTCTGGAAGACTTAGTTGCTGACTAAGTGGAGAACCATTGTAATCCGTGCGATTAGTGGATTAAATCCTCAGTTGAGGTAAATCATCTCTGCGGGGGTGGACTGGAGTAGTTTAGTTAACAACGAACCAGGATAAAAATAACTGTGCAATTTATTTTTATCTGTCAAGTTTTTAAAGCTACACTTATTCAAACCCCCCCCTTTCTAAGTGTTTTTCTATCCTTCAATTGGCATCAGAGCGCCGGTTCTAAGGTGCAAGCACTTAACCGTGTTTAGAAAAGATTCAGGAAGAGAAAAACGCTTCAGTAAAAGATGGTTGATGAAAGTGAAAAGTCTACACCTGCATCTACATCTGGCTCTGCTGAGCAATACAACGGTAACAATGGTTATACCAGACCGCCGGTATTTGATGGTGAAAACTTTGAATACTGGAAAGATAAACTGGAAAGTTACTTTCTGGGTCTAGATGGTGATCTATGGGATCTTCTGATGGATGGTTACAAACATCCAGTAAATGCCAGAGGCGTAAAGCTGACAAGGCAAGAAATGAATGATGATCAGAAAAAGCTTTTCAGGAATCATCATAAATGCAGAACTGTTTTGCTGAATGCTATCTCTCATGCTGAGTATGAGAAGATATCTAACAGGGAAACGGCCTATGACATATATGAGTCCTTGAAAATGACTCATGAAGGAAATGCTCAAGTCAAGGAGACTAAAGCTCTAGCTTTAATCCAGAAGTATGAAGCCTTCAAGATGGAGGATGATGAAGACATTGAAAAGATGTTTTCAAGATTTCAAACTCTTACTGCTGGATTGAGAGTTCTTGACAAGGGATACACCAAGGCTGATCACGTAAAGAAGATCATCAGAAGCTTACCCAGAAGATGGGGTCCTATGGTGACTGCATTCAAGATTGCAAAGAATCTGAATGAAGTTTCTCTGGAAGAGCTCATCAGTGCCTTGAGAAGTCATGAAATAGAGCTGGACGCAAATGAGCCTCAAAAGAAAGGTAAGTCTATTGCATTAAAATCCAATATCAAGAAATGCACTAACGCTTTTCAGGCTAGAGAAGAAGATCCTGAAGAATCAGAATCTGAAGAAGAAGATGAACTGTCCCTGATCTCCAGAAGGCTAAATCAACTCTGGAAGACCAAGCAAAGGAAGTTCAGAGGCTTCAGAAGTTCAAAGAAATTTGAACGTGGAGAATCTTCTGATGACAGAAGATTTGACAAGAAGAAAGTCATGTGCTATGAATGCAATGAGCCTGGACACTTCAAGAATGAATGTCCAAATCTTCAGAAGGAAAATCCCAAGAAGAAATTTCATAAGAAGAAAGGTCTTATGGCAACCTGGGATGAGTCAGAAGATGATTCAGACTCTGAAGATGAGCAGGCCAACTGTGCGCTGATGGCGACAGAAGATGACGGATCAGAATCTACATCAGAATCAGATTCTGAAGAGGTATTTTCTGAACTTACTAGAGATGAGTTAGTTTCCGGTCTAACTGAACTTCTGGAACTCAAGTCTCAGATTAGTCTCAAATACAAAAAGCTGAAAAAGCTATTTGAATTTGAAACAAAGAAGCTTGAGTTGGAAAATTCTGAATTAAAAGAAAAACTTTTAAAATTATCCAATAATGTTGGATCTCCTTCGGATTCAGAAAAATCCACTCCTAGTCTAAACCATATTCTGAAAGAATATGATTTAAGTTTCAGGAAGTTCTTATCTAGAAGTATTGGCAGAAGTCAGCTAGCTTCTATGATATATGCTGTGTCTGGAAACAAAAGAGTTGGCATTGGTTTTGAGGGTGAAACCCCATACAAACTTGAACCTGTTGATGAAATGAAATTCACATACAAGCCATTGTATGATCAGTTCAAGTATGGTCACTCCCATGATATTAGGCACACTTCACATGCTCAAAGTTTTCACATAACACACACCAAAAAGCATGTGACACAACCTAGGAAATATCATGAAACTCACATTAAAAATTATCATGCTGTTCCTCCTATTGCTTACAATGTTAAACCCAAGTTCAATCAGAACTTGAGAAAATCTAACAAGAAAGGACCCAAAAAGATGTGGGTACCTAAGGATAAGATTATTCCTATTGCAGATATCCTTGACTGCAAAAAGGACAAAGCACAACATGTCATGGTACCTGGACTCTGGATGCTCACGACACATGACAGGAAGAAGGTCTATGTTCCAAGACCTGGTGCTTAAGTCTGGAGGAGAAGTCAAGTTCGGAGGAGATCAGAAGGGCAAGATAATTGGCTCTGGAACTATAAAGTCTGGTAACTCTCCTTCCATTTCTAATGTACTTCTTGTAGAAGGATTAACACATAACCTCTTATCTATCAGTCAATTGAGTGACAATGGTTATGATATAATCTTTAATCAAGAGTCTTGCAAGGCTGTAAATCAGAAGGATGGCTCAATCCTATTTACAGGCAAAAGGAAGAACAACATTTATAAGACAAATCTGCAAGATCTTATGAGTCAGAAGGTGACTTGTCTTATGTCTGTTTCTGAAGAGCAGTGGGTCTGGCACAGAAGATTAGGTCATGCTAGTTTGAGAAAGATTTCTCAGATTAACAAACTGAATCTGGTCAGAGGACTCCCTAATCTGAAATTCAAATCAGATGCTCTTTGTGAAGCATGTCAAAAGGGCAAGTTCTCCAAACCTGCATTCAAGTCCAAGAATGTTGTTTCTACCTCAAGGCCATTAGAACTCTTGCACATTGATCTGTTTGGCCCAGTCAAAACAGCATCTGTCAGAGGGAAGAAATATGGATTAGTCATCGTAGATGATTATAGCCGCTGGACATGGGTAAAATTCTTGAAACATAAGGATGAGACTCATTCAGTGTTCTTTGATTTCTGCATTCAGATTCAATCTGAAAAAGAGTGTAAAATCATAAAGGTCAGAAGTGATCATGGTGGTGAATTTGAGAACAGATCCTTTGAAGAATTCTTCAAAGAAAATGGTATTGCCCATGATTTCTCTTGTCCTAGAACTCCACAGCAAAATGGGGTTGTAGAACGAAAGAATAGGACTCTGCAAGAAATGGCCAGAACTATGATCAATGAAACCAATATGGCTAAGCATTTCTGGGCAGAAGCAATAAACACTGCATGCTATATTCAGAATAGAATCTCTATCAGACCTATTCTAAATAAGACTCCTTATGAATTGTGGAAGAATAGAAAGCCCAACATTTCATATTTCCATCCTTTTGGATGTGTATGCTTTATTCTGAACACTAAAGATCATCTTGGTAAGTTTGATTCCAAAGCACAAAAATGTTTCCTTCTTGGATATTCTGAACGCTCAAAAGGCTACAGAGTATACAATACTGAAACATTGATTGTAGAAGAATCAATCAATATCAGGTTTGATGATAAGCTTGGTTCTGAAAAACCAAAGCAGTTTGATAATTTTGCAGATTGTGATATTGATTTATCAGAAGTTGTTGAGCCAAGAAGCAACGCACCAGAAGCAGAGATTCTCAGAAGCAAAGAATCTGAAGATCAAGTATCAGCTTCTCTGGAGGATCTAAGCATTTCTGAAGAACCATCTGTCAGAAGATCATCCAGACTCATCTCTGGTCATTCAGAAGATGTCATTCTTGGAAAGAAGGATGATCCAATCAGAACAAGAGCATTCCTTAAGAACAATTCAGACTGTCAATTAGGTCTTGTATCTTTGATCGAGCCAACTTCTGTTGATCATGCTCTAGAAGATCCAGACTGGATAATTGCTATGCAAGAAGAACTAAATCAGTTTACAAGGAATGATGTTTGGGATCTTGTTCCTAGACCTGATGGATTCAATATAATTGGTACAAAATGGGTCTTCAGAAACAAGCTCAGTGAGAAAGGTGAAGTGGTAAGGAACAAAGCCAGACTGGTGGCTCAGGGTTATAGTCAGCAAGAAGGGATTGACTACACAGAAACCTTTGCACCAGTGGCCAGGTTAGAATCTATTCGTCTATTAATTTCATTTGCCACTCAACATAACATCACTCTTTATCAGATGGATGTTAAGAGTGCCTTCTTAGATGGTTATATAGATGAAGAAGTTTATGTCCATCAACCTCCTGGTTTTGAAGACTCTATGTCTCCTAATCATGTTTTTAAACTTAAGAAATCATTGTATGGATTGAAACAGGCTCCCAGAGCTTGGTATGAACGCTTAAGTTCTTTCCTTCTGGATAATGGTTTCACTAGAGGAAAAGTGGACACTACTCTATTTTGTAAAACCTTTAAAAGGGATATTTTAATTTGTCAAATATATGTAGATGATATTATTTTTGGAACATCTAATGCTACACTTGGAAAGGAGTTTGCTGAGTCTATGCAGGCTGAGTTTGAAATGAGCATGATGGGAGAACTCAAGTATTTCCTTGGAATACAAATAAATCAAACATCAGAAGGAACGTATGTTCATCAAACCAAGTATGTGAAGGAACTTCTGAAGAAGTTTAATCTTCTAGACTGCAAAGAAGCCAAAACTCCTATGCATCCAACTTGCATCCTAGGTAAGGATGAGGTAAGTAAGAAGGTAGATCAGAAGTTATACAGAGGTATGATTGGATCTCTTCTATATTTGACTGCTTCTAGACCTGACATTCTGTTCAGTGTTTGTTTGTGTGCTAGATTCCAATCAGATCCTAGAGAATCTCATTTAACTGCTGTTAAGAGAATTCTAAGGTATCTGAAAGGTACTACTAATGTTGGCTTAGTTTACAGAAAATCTAAAGAATACAACTTAGTAGGATTCTGCGATGCTGACTATGCTGGAGACAGAATTGAAAGAAAAAGTACTTCAGGAAGTTGCCAATTTCTTGGAAGTCATTTGATCTCTTGGTATAGCAAGAAGCAAGCAACTATTGCTCTATCAACAACAGAAGCAGAATATGTCGCTGCTGCTGGTTGTAGTACACAGATGCTCTGGATGAAGAGTCAGTTAGAAGATTATCAGATATATGAGAGTAACATTCCTATATTCTGTGATAATACTTCTGCTATATGTTTATCTAAGAATCCTATTCTTCATTCAAAAGCTAAACATATTGAGATTAAACATCATTTCATAAGGGACTATGTTCAGAAGGGTGTTATATCTTTAAACTTTGTTGATACAGACCATCAATGGGCTGATATCTTTACAAAACCCCTGGCTGAAGATAGGTTTAAGTTCATTCTGAAAAACATCAGTATGGATTTATGCCCAGAATGAGAAGATGAGAAGTTCTCATATATGAGTATCGTCTGAAATGAAAATGGATCATTTTTTTTATATCAGAAGTTCTGATTGAAATCTTTTAGAAATTATGATTCGGTTATTACTAACGTTTCATTGTCTAAGTTGATTCAGAACCTCTTTTAAAGCAAAACAGCTGTTACGTTTTATCTCGGGATGGTAAACCTGTCGTTACTATTCATGGATAAACGTGCGTGCAGTTGAAGGGACGCCGACCATAGGTAACTGTGCTAGTCACTTCATTTGTCTTTATTATCTCTCCTCACGTCACGTAACATTAAATGCTATTCATCATTCGTTTCATTTTATTTTCTTTTAAATACTCTTCAAACACTTCTCCTTCCCTCTCATATTTTCTCTATTCACTCTATCTTTTTGCATTCATATCAAACCCTACCTGTTCATTTTCTGCAAATCCATCATGAACTCTTCATCAAGCCCAGGAAATCATAAAAATGATCAAAACAACAAGAGAAAAGCTGTTGAAACATCACCTTCCAAACCCAAAAAGATAAAAATCACCTATGATCCTCTCAAGGTGAATCCATTCGAAGCAATGTTATCTGGAAACTATTCTAGACGTGTGTTTCAACCCCCTGGTGAAAGCCCTCCATCATCTTCATCTTCTTCCTCATCTTGTTTCCTTCTAGACTCAACCTCCTCTTCATCTAACCTTTCCTCTCCCTTAACCCATTCCGAAGAAATCTCTTCATCTTCACCCGCTGAGAATGTTGTCTCTGATAAAGATTGTGGAAGATCTGCATCAGAACCAAGTCTCCCTGACCCCTCGCCTGGAAGCCCAAGAAGCAGTCAATGAGGCGTTTCACTCCTTCATGGCATGCTGGCACAGACTTTGTCTTAGCTAGGGTCTTAGGTTTTGGTCTTTGTAGTTTTTCTTTTCCTTGTTGCATCTGCTTGTTAAACATCTTCATGTAATATCTTTTGATTATAAATGAAAAAGTTTCTTTGCTTTTACATTCCAGTGATTTTACTTGTCGTTTTATGCATCTGAATCTTTTGAAATATTCTTTTTGATGTAATGACAAAAAGGGGGAGAAGATGATAAATGATAAATGATTTGATTAATCTATCAGTTGCTGGGTAAAGCTCCCACACATTCACTAACAAGAACTGCAAGTTCTATATGGTTTAAGTGTTTTGCAGGTATAGAGAAGTGAAGAAAATCTTCAAAGCAAACACAAGAAGCAAAACCATGGAAACTGAAGCAAGCCGAGTGCTGTCAAGCTTCAGAGATCAGAAGCAAGAAAGAAAAATGAATCAGAAGCACTGATAATAGAATTTGATCCATTTTTTGTCTATTTGATCTGACAAAATTCTATTTGCTCTGATACATTATTTTAGCCTATATGGCTCTGATACATATAATGTGTTCAAACATATATTCTATGTTCTAACTCGTTCATGCTGACTTTTGTCGTTTAGTTTTTGTTCTGTAACATTTCAGGATGTAGAGATGCTCTGATGATGCTCTGGTACATTCAACAATGTTCTGATACAAATCTAGCATGAAGTGATGTTGGTAGAAATTCAAAGCTCTGAAGCTATCCGAGGGAAGCAGAAATCAGAAGCTGCGAATGTTCTAAAGATCCAGAAAACTCAAGTTCTGAAGCTGTCCTAAATGGAAGCAGAAATCAGAAGCTGTGAATGTTCAGAAGATCAAAGAAATTCAAGTTCTGAAGCTGTCCTAGATGGAAGCAGGAATCAGAAGCTGTGAGTGTTCTAGGGATCTAAAGAAATTCTAGTTCTGAAGCTGTCCTATGGAAGCAGAAGTCAGAAGCTATGAATTCTCTAAAGACAGAAGCTTATATGATCGTCTCTACCGAAATAATCAGGGAAGTCTTTTATTAAAGTTCTTCGAGTATTTATTTCAGGGGGAGATTATTTATCTCAGGGGGAGATTGTTAATCTCAGGGGGAGACATATTCATATGCTTATGCTATAGCTGTGTAATTTGTCTTTTGCCGTCTGTTCTTTCTGATCGCAAATTCATATCATTTATATATGTTTTTGTCATCATCAAAAAGGGGGAGATTGTTAGAACAAGATTTGTTCTGATCAATTATCTTAGTTTTGATGATAACAATAATATGAATTTTGCTTAAGATAATATGGTACTCTAATCCAATGCAATTTCCCTTTCAGGAAATATATAAAAGAGTACGCATAATTCAGCGCTCAGAAGTTTTGTCTCAAAGGGTTCAGCATGCAACATCAGAACATGGTCTGGCAAGACATCAGAAGATGGTCGAAGCAGAATCAGAACATGGGTCTATGGAAGCATCAGAAGAACAAGAGAACAGAAGCACTGAAGTTCTGATGGTATCACGCTCAGAAGCACTTCAAGGTCAGAAGATCAGAAGATGCTATGCACCAAGCTGTTTGACTCTGATGATATTCAAACGTTGTATTCACAAACATCAGATCAGAAGGAAGTACAAGTGGCAAGCTACGCTGATTGACAAAAGGAACGTTAAAAGCTACTAAAGGCTACGTCAGTAGACACAGCGTGAACAAGGCTCGAGGTAGTTGACAAAAGCGTATAACATTAAATGCGATGCTGTACGGAACACGCAAAGCATTAAATGCACTCAACGGTCATCTTCTCCAACGCCTATAAATATGAAGTTCTGATGAGAAGCAAGGTTAACGATCCTGAACAAAACAACGCTTATTAACTTGCTGAAACTCTGTTCAAATCCAAAGCTCAGAATCTTCATCTTCATCAAAGCTCACTACATTGCTGTTGTAATATATTAGTGAGATTAAGCTTAAACGATTAAGAGAAATATCACAGTTTGTGATTATCGCTTTTAAGAAGCAATTGTAATACTCTTAGAATTGATTACATTAAGTTGTAAGGAACTAGAGTGATCGTGTGGATCAGAATACTCTAGGAAGTCTTAGAGGTTATCTAAGCAGGTTGTAACTAGAGTGATCGTGTGGATCAGTATACTCTAGAAAAGTCTTAGAGGGTATCTAAGCAGTTGTTCCTGGAGTGATCAGTGTGTGATCAGTAGACTCTGGAAGACTTAGTTGCTGACTAAGTGGAGAACCATTGTAATCCGTGCGATTAGTGGATTAAATCCTCAGTTGAGGTAAATCATCTCTGCGGGGGTGGACTGGAGTAGTTTAGTTAACAACGAACCAGGATAAAAATAACTGTGCAATTTATTTTTATCTGTCAAGTTTTTAAAGCTACACTTATTCAAACCCCCCCCTTTCTAAGTGTTTTTCTATCCTTCAATTGTTGCACCAACTCCCGAAATACTCCATTTGAGAAACTTGTCTCAAGGCCCTATTCAAAGCGCAAATGAATGGCACACATACTTTGTGAATGGATATAAATTTCACACTCATACATGGACTGAAGGGAAAAAGAGCATAAAAAGTGGTGTTTTGTGAAAGGAGTTACAGATGGTGGTGAAGATGACTTCTATGATTTTGTCAAACATATCTACGAGTTGGTGTACACTTACTTGGACTCGGAAAATAAAGTTGTCTTGTTTTATTGTGAATGGTATGATCCAACTAGAGGCATAAAAATAGATAGGACATATGGTACTGTTGAGATTCAAATGGACCAGAGGTACAAAGAGTATGACCCTTTCATAATGTCACATATTGTTAGGCAAGTTTACTGTGTTCCTTATCCTTCATTTGTGCCACGTAAACGAGGGTGGTGTGTTGTCATAAAAACAAAGCCAATGGGTCATATTGAATCTGACGATATAGTGGAAGAAGATCTTGCTTTCCAAGTTGATGAAGTGGAACAAATTAATGATGTGATTGCAGATGAACAAACTACAAGTTTGTCTAATACAATGGTTGAGGGGCATCTAGTTGATTCGTCTATATTGGATGAAGAGCATGAAGATATTGCACCTGAGGACAATATCACATCAAATGATGAGAATGATGTGGATGACGAGCACGGAGATTTAGAATAATGAATATGTGTTGTTGACAATGTATTTTTATAATTTCACTTAATGAACTATGTATTGAATGTGTTAATGACAACCAATTGTTGAGATTATATTTTTATAATTTTACTTAGTGAACCATTTGTTGAATATATTTATATTAATTGTGTAATATCTATAAATAGGTAAAATGCCACCCCGACCTGATAAAGGTAAGGGTGTAGCTGATAGTGGTAAGAAGAAGCACCAACGCCCACGAGTAGTAGTATGTCAGTCACCTCAGTTGGCCACGTGTCCTCCCCCGCAGAGTTAGGTTAATCGTATGTCCATGGCCAGTACTCAGGGTTTTCTGCCACTACTCTCCTCTCCGTATCCATATGACAGTCCGTTTTTTATTACCCCACCACCACAGGGTTACCTATCCTTCCAGCAGACACAGATGCCCCCATCCTTCCAGCAGACACATGTGCCCCCATCCTTCCGGCAGACTGGAGGATTTGGTTTTCCACCTCCCACACAGATTAGTCCCTCATCTTTCCAGCAGACTAGAGGATCTAGTTTTCCACCTCCCACACAGACTAGTCCCTCATCTTTCCAGCAGACTGGAGGATCTAGTTTTCCACCTCCCACACAGACTGGTCCCACCCCACCATCTTTCCAGCAGACTGGTCGCACCCCACATCCCCCACATGTGCCCCCACAGGATGATGATCAGGCGGAGGATGAGACTGCGGATGATCAGTTGGATGGGAGCGATCTTCGAGGGGATGATGATCCGATTCAGATTCATATCATTGACGGGAGATTTTTTATTAGGCCCGAAGGAAGCTCGTAAGTTTCTTATTTATCAATTTTTAGTTAAGTATACGTTTCCATTTTTTATAACTTTATAATTAATGTTAATTCAATTAATGTTGTTTAGATTCACGCCGAGTCGGACTGCTGCCAAAGTTATAAGTTATATAATTCAACAGAATTATAAAAAACTTATAAATACTTTTAAAGATGTTAAGGGCGATGATAGGGAACATTGGTTTACGCATTTTCAGGTATACTTAATTTATTGTTTAAGTTATTGTTATTTAAATGACTTTTTCACTACAGTTATCTAACTTTTATTTTATCTACTTTTATTGCAGGAAAAATGTGTGTGGGAACCAATGAAAGAGAGACAGATTAAAAAAAATTATTATGGCAGAACTGCAAGACGACTTTCTGACATGCTACGACGAGTTAGAAAGCGTTAGGAACTTCATGGCATCCGTCCCAGTTGGATAGGAGAAGAAATCTTTCGGGAACTTCTTAAATATTGGGAGAGTGATGAGTTTGCGGCCAAATCTGAAAATGCAAAGAAGATGAGAGCATCTGAAAATGGTAGTTGCCTTAATGCGGTTGGAAGTATAAGCACTGCTGAGCATGTTCGACGCATGGTAATAATTATTACCACTTCTTAAAGTTATAATTTCAATTAATAATTGATATTATTAATTATAGTTTATTTTGTTATTTAGACTAAGGAATTAAATAGACCACCACTTATGACCGAGCTGGTTGCGAGGACTCGGAAAAAGAAAACAGGAGCTTTTGTTGACAATCGTACACAAAAATCTATGGTAAGTTATTTAAGCTATCGGTATTATATTTGGTTAAGCTATCGATATTATTTGGTTAAGTTGGGTATTATATTTGGTTAAGCTATCCGTATTATATTTGGTTAAGCTATCCGTATTATTTGGTTAAGTTGAGTATTATATTTAGTTAACCTATCGGTATTATTTTTTTAAGCTATCGGTATTTCTGTAAGCGATGAATTGTGATGTATTTGGTGGCGATTGTGAAGTGCCGATAAAGTGTTGATATATATGAATTAAATTGGTGATAAAAGTGTCGATTCTGAACTGATGTAAATGCTTATGTATGGCATAAATGATAATGTATCCTCTGCCGTGTGCATATATATATATATATATATATATGTGCTTATGTGATGATTGATGATATGATCGGTATATCCGAATGAATATTAACCTGATGATGCAAAAAGTATTGCAAAGTGGAAACCATGAATATGTGATTCCTTGATTTGTTGATGAAGTTTTATTATTCTGATTTATTAATTAATTCCGACAGGTAGAATTGGGGTGTTATAATTTTCATGTGGCATGTGAGATGTTGTGGCGTGAAAATCATGTGGCAATTAAATTTGTGGTGTGAAATTCATGTGGCAACTAAATTATATTTAACTTTTTTTTTGTATGTGTAGGATGATTATCAGGCATTGCTTGTACAATTTCTGACTGTTAATCCTAAGTATACTCCAAGACCGGGAGAGCCGCTTCATCCGGATGTGGATTTTTATCTTTGGAGTAAAGTCATTGGCGGCAAGGGGCCTAACGGGTGTTTTTTTGGTGGTGGAAATTTGGCAGGCACCTTGAGACCTGATGATAGAACTCTATATCAAAGAGTTCTCGACGGGGAAGGAGGTTCACGTCCTGTAACTTTAACAGATGAACAGAGAGAAACCGTAAGACAATTGGCGGTAAATGAGGTGAGGCGTGAGGCGGCGAAACGTGAAGCGGCACTGAAAGCCCAAATGGAGGCCCAAATGATGGCAATGCGGAATGATCATCAGCGGGTAAATGGAGGTCACGGCGAAAAGACAATCAGATATGGAGGCACAAATGCGACAATTTATACAATCTTTTGGTGGAAACCAAAATATGGGGGGTTCTGCGCCGAGTGATCAGGAAAATCTAAATGAAGATGAATTTCCCGACCCGGACTGATTGTTGATTTAATTTAGTTTTTATTTTGTTGTTACTTTTGATTTTGAATTTTGTGTAAACTATTAATTAAATTATAATTACATTATTTAGTAATATTAGATTTATAATTTTAGTTTCTTAATTTTTATATTTTAGTATATTTAGTTTATTGAATTAATTTATAAATTTTATTAATTTTAATATATTTAGTTTATTAATTTAATTATATATATATATATATATATATATATATATATATATATTTGGTTTTTTGAAAAAAAAATATTAGTGACGTGATTTCCATGTCACTAAGTAGTGACATGAAAATCACGTCGCAACATAAAACATATTAATTGCGCTTTTCATTTACTCCTAGGAAACTTTAGTGACGTGATTTTCATGTCAATACTTAGTGACATGTAAATCACGTCGCAACTAAAAATACTTTTTCTGACCCAAACGCTGCTACGCCTGCTCTGACTGAAAGTGCAGGAATCTCTGGTCCAAACTTTGCGACGTGACTTTTACTTCACTAAATAGTGAAGTGAAAATCACGTCACTAAAAGTTGCCACCTTGCCTCATGCGACGTAAATTATCACGTCGCAAATATTGATTTGTGATGTGTTTTTTTGGTTTGTGGCGTGATATTCACGTCACTACTGAGACTTTTTTTGTAGTGTATGTTGTATATGCTCAAATCTTCACCCTCTCTGTTCATTTGATTCTTCAGCTTAGAAGTACAGTACTCTTCAACATCTTCATTCCTTACGTGCATAAGATTCTTCAGCTTCGAAGTAGAGTACTCTTCAACATCTTCATTCCTTTTTTCTTTGTATATATGCTCAAGTCATTATGAGAGTACATTTTTCATATGCTTTAGGTTTAGATTTTGGGGTGTCATTCACATTATTATACGTGTATAATAAATTTCAGAAGTTGTTATGGATCATAGTTCAATGAAAGCTGATAGATTAGGTCCGGTTTATGAGAAATGAGTACTTGAATTCCTTGAATACGCTGATAAACATCTTCCCGGCAATAATGATATCTTTTTATTGTCCTTGTGTTGTTTGCGCGAATCTCAATAAGGGTACAAAGAACGAAATATTCCAGCATATTTGTTGTGATGGAATATGTCAAAGTTATATAATATGGACGTGGCATGGTGTTGAAAGTATTTTGGGTAAATATTTTCTAATATATCGTATCCACAGAGACTGAGTAATATTGTTGTCGTTCTATGGTCGGATTATACTGAGTGAGTGAAAAGTAGTGGTTTTGATTGTTTGTTCTCAAATTGCATATAACAGAATAATAATTGACTGATAAAAAGCTTAAAGACGAATAACAATGGTGAATGAATATGTTGAGTTCTAGGGTTCATCAACCTATTCATATACAATAATCAATTAATCCACATGTGAACATTATCTAAGTTATTATCTTCATTCATCCTCAAAACTGATATTATGTCTAATGATCAATCTAGAACCACCTCTACCGGTATGATATTCGATCGCTCAGAATAACTATAAAGATAAAGGGAATGAATAACAATGATTTATGAAAACTTCTTCAAAACCTCATCTCTGAGTATTAATCAACAAGTCAATGTAAAAACCTAGGGCGAAAGTATAAACCCTATCTCTCGATTGATAGATCAACAATGATATAAAATAAAAGCAAGGTTTTTCATTGATAATAAAGCTTAAATAATTGTTCACAGGAATTAATCAAAGTAATTGTATCTTCATAGGTTAACTACTACCTTAAATTCAACACAATGGGGTTTAGCTCTCCATAGCCATGAAGAACACACAAGGATTCATGGAAGGATTCATCTTCATCAAGGGAATGTCTTCAATTGATGTTGAATTCTCCGTCGAAAGTTGTTGTTTGCTTTGGAATAGGATTGCTCTCTGAATTTCGTTCACCAAAAGATCTCTCTCTTATGAGGATTAGGGCTTCTATTTATAACAATTTATCCTTGTAACACAACCATCGCGCCTCGGCACGTATTGGCGCGGCGCGAGACCAAGTCAGAAGGGATGGCGCGTCTCGCTCCTTATTGGCGCGGCTCGGCCTTTGTTTCACCTTCCTTCTTTGTGATTCTTCCTCTCTAGCAGCTCTACACCTGCGTGTTTCTTCGTCTTTACGTCTAAAATTCAATAACTGCACAAATAACACCCAAAGTGACGTAAGTTGTTCTACAATTAGCATTGAACCTCTAAAGTTCAATTCTAACTATAAAATCCTTAAAAAGCACAATATATGTTCACTTCTAGCTCAAAAGGTAGTCAATTTGACAAATGAAAACACTACTAATTCATTCCTAACAAACTCTCCCCAACTTAGAGTTTTGTTTGTCCCTAAACAAAATTACTTACCTCAATGAATACAACAAAATATACCAACAATCATGCTACAAGTTTTTCAAAAAGATTGTTCAAATGGTTCAATTTAGTGACCACCTCAGATACTCTTCATCTCCCTGCAAACTCAGAACATACACATGAAACAGATTTTGAAAGAAAATTACCTCCAGAAGTTCAAAACACTACACAACCGCAGTTGAATCAGCACTAATCACTCTCATAAAAAATTATGATGAATAAAAGAGGGGTTAAACACTCATCCAAACAATTAAATCAACAAATATCCATATCATACGTTCACTGTATTGTTAGCATCAAGTCCTGTGGAATTTGAGAATCGAATGGTCTTTATAGGGTTGTAATGTGGTTTAGATTCAAAGAAAAGAATATGTTCAAGGGTTGTTCCTATTCTAGGGAAGCATCCGAATCACACAACTCATTCCTTTTTCTCCCTCGTAGCTCGATGTTTCTCCTTTTTTTCTCAACAACTGTTTACTTTCAAACGTTGTTCTTCTTTTGTTTCTTTTTTATTTCAAGCTACGAATTTCTTTCGTTCTTTGCAAATCACCGCCTATACTTACTCTTCTTTTGATTATGACTCTCCCCAACTTGGAGATCAACATGTATTTAGATTATATGAATGCTCCCCTACTTTCTATGAAGGTCAAAGAGAAAATACATCACCAAATTCTATGGTTGATGGTCCAAAACAAAACTTTTTATTGAGATCAAAACTCACCAGGTGTTTCCTTGATGCATATGATGAAATTTATCTTGACCTCAGGCTCAAAGAATGGTTAGCAAAGGATCACACTCTCACAGAAGAAACTAAGTTTTAGGATGAAATCAGCTCAAAGAACTCTCAGATTCAAACAAGTGCCTAAATCACTTCCACAGATTTCCACAAACGATGCGACAAAAGGTTTAGCATGATACAAACAAGTCAAAATAATCGATGGTCTCCTGCATATAGTAAACAATGGAAAGCTTTCCTCACAATGGTTAAGGCTAAGCCGATCCAACAAAAATAGTGTACCATAAAGAACTTCTGTCAAGTATTTACTAACAACCTACGTTTCATGCACACACTAGGAGTTTGAGTTTGAAAATTCATACCGGACTTGTCACTTATTGAAAAATAAAGGGCAAAATTTAGTTTTCAAAAATTTCCATTCACTACCACTTTCATGCATGTTGCTCCATTGTTGGCATTCTCATTGTTTCACTCGAGCTTTTCATTATGTTGTAGAAACTACTCATTCTAAACTGGGGATAAAACAAACTAATAATAAACAGAAAATTGAAAAATGCAAAAGAGTAAATCCACCCCCAAACTTGAACTAAACATTGACCTCAATGTTTCAGAACAAGCCCAAGATGGTTGACTCGCAAAGGGTATTGCCATATCTATTGCTTCTTCCTAGCTTTCACCAGAAAGGTCCCCTTATTATTTCCTGAAATAAAAATAAACAAAACAAAATAAAACATTAGAAGTGTGGGTTACCTCCCACGAAGCGCCTCGTTTAACGTCACATGGCTTGACGATTCATGGTTGAATCATCAACCATTGTCTCTTTTTCTTCGTACTTTTCTTACCAATGTGAAGCCCCAAAAGTATTTCATGTTTGCTTGTTTGGTTTCTTCATCCTTAATTCTTACCACTTCAACTCGCGATCTCTCTTCCTTCATTTGTTTTGTCCTTTCCTCAAGAGAGATAACCTCCTTATCCGTTAATTTCTTCTTCTGTGAGAATCTATCCTTGATGAATTTGACACATTTTGGCTTTAACTCTAAACCTTTTAAAAATGGGATGGTGATTTGCAAACGGCTAAACATTTCCATTGGCCAAAAGTAATGACTCTCATTCCCTTCTTTATTAGGAACTTGTTGTCATACCCCAAATTTGTCCTACCCTTTAATTTCTAACTGGCTTAGACTTTTGCATCTCATCTGCATATATCCATCAGGTCATTTAATACTTCATGCATCACTAACCAATAATTTGAGACATGGGATCAGAGGTCTTCAAGTGAATTAGGGTTCTATTGGTTTGAGACTCCTACTTGAGATAAACTTGATTCACCGGGTTGTTCTTTGAGCACTGGGACCATGGAATTAGGGTTTGATTCGTGGAGTTTTGATTCATCAAATTACAAGGTTCACCAGCAAAGGGTAATTGGATCTTATGTTAAGGTGTCCTTCTGTGCTTCAATCCTTGTCTTCGTTAAAAAGATTTCTAAGGCATTATGGTTATATGAAGGGGCATCAACTGAGGAAAGACGTTATCATGGTGCAAATATGGAGTTGTGAGCTCATTGTTATTGAAGTGTTTGGGTTGTTGTTTTTGACACAAGTGGATATTGAAAATTAAATTGAGATGGGATTCACTATTGTGAGAAATTCATCGAGTTCTTAAGGTACAAGTATGATTGGATTAAGATAATAATTTCTTGGAACTCGGGTTACAAAAAGGAGACAAAAGTTTATCACGATTCAAAATTATAAGACATGAGCGCAAGGCTTCCAAATTCAAAGCATTCAATCCATCCAATCTCAAGAATACAAAATTCAAAAATTCAAATGTAAAAGATGGAGGGAAATGTTCATTAGTTGGTAACATAATTACAAGTCAATACCAAGCTCCGAATTTCGTTTGATCCATACATTACAAGAGATTACAACAAAAAGTGGAGCTTCATTTAAGGTTCAAGTACAAGTAAAAGAAATCCAGCATAAATTCAAACAAATCACCTACACCAACACATTCAGACCTCACTTGTGTAATTCATAAACCACCCAGCTGCCAGCTTCCCCATACATGATAGTCTGAACTTGCCATCCAAAGCTGAGACGAACCGGCAGTTTACGTTTTGCATCAAGCGAGCGTATAAAGCTGCAGCACGATTGAATTCAAGTCCGCATGATCAGCTCAGTTTCGACAGTCCAGAAATAAGCTAATCCTCCCTGCATTACAACCTGCACACACAAAAGAAAACAACATAAACATTCGGTCCGGCCTATACCATGAACCAATAACCTTCAACCATTCAAAGCTAACTGAAAAAAGAGAAATAACCGAATCCATTAGCTTTAGCCTAACTGCAATTCCACTCAAACTGACATTATAACAGAAAATCAATAAACATACAAATTCTAGACCTGCACATAAAACATACAGCTTCACTTACAGTCCAACATACACCTCCCAAATCTACATCCATTCAAATATCATGGCATAATATTCACTAACAGATCCTACTGTTACTAACAGCCCAATTCCCTAACTCCAACCAACTTCTAACCAGTCCGTGACAAACTCTTCAAACCAACAACTAACCTAACTGACTCTAAACAGAAAAATAACTAACCTATAACAGAATTCAAACTCATAAACTTTCTAACTGTAAAAAAAAACAGAGATAACCAACTGCTAACTGATTCAATCCAAGCCTTCAATCTTCAACAAACTCCCCCCTAATCCAATGGCTCACATCCTCTCACCTCCTCTATATAATCTCCCTTCCCTCCATAATTCAAACTCCACGCCATTTTCACACACCATAACCATTTCTCAACCTTCACTCATCATCATCTTCATCTCTCTCAATCATCTTCTTCATCACCTTCACGCTCATTTCAACCTACACGTCATTCCTCATTATCTTCATCCACCAACCTATCAAACCTGCAACCTCTCTTCTCCATCACATTCACTCATCTTCCACCCTCACCACCATTAGAGCACAACCACAAGCCTCCCTCAGAGTTCCTCCATTGAACTCTGAGTGAAGGTGTGCTAAACCACTCCTCTTCGTCCCTACCACCTCACTGTAACTCTCCTCGCGACAACTCTCAACGCACAACAAATAACAATACGCAAAACCGAAAGAAAAAAGAACAGAGAAGAAGAAGAAGATGAAGCGGCAAGCGAGAGCTAAAGAGGAATCGAGACTCACCTGAAGAAATTCTCCGCTTATCGCGTTCATTCCGCGCCTTCAGTGTACATCAAGAACACGGAGTCTCTCCTCTGGATTTCGGTACATGTTGCTCAGTTTCGTTGCGAGGTTAGTACGTCCAATTCCTTCGCTCTTAGTTCGACATTTCGTCACCGGTGCATAGATTAGACGTCCCTGAGTGTTTCCCCCAAGCAAGTGGCTTCATAACATTGCTCGCCGCCGTTTAATTTTTCTCTTTAGGTTTAAGATTATTTTCGCCGGTAGAATTGAGAGTGGTTGTCGAGAGTGTGAGAAAACAGAGCATAGAAGTAGAAAGAAGGCGAGAGTTCGAGACCGGCGGTATGCTGAATGTGGAAATTCATGAACGAGCACCGCCGTGAGCGATTCCCGGCAGCCGCTCCGGTGACTTCGTAAAGAGAGGGCTAAGAGTTGAATCTGATAGTCACACGTGATCTAACCCTAATTCCTTTCTATTTTCTTTTTCTATTTTAATTAATTAAATTGGTAATGAAAAAATCAAAAATCAAAAATCTGAAATAAATCTAATGGATCAACGCCTTGGGCCCTGCCACTGAATTACTGCTCTCCACACCTCACCTGGCCCATCACACCTCTGTTTTGACATAGAGAAAATCTGAAAGAACAATAAACAGAAGCTGGGCCAACACCCTTGGGCCCATCGCCTACAATTACTCATGCACTACCTTATTCAACTTTAAACTCCCCCTGAGCACATACTTTCTCTTATTAGATTTTTAGGTTTAACATAGTTTTCTTTTGTTTTCTCTCTTAGTGATAAAACGATAAAATACCATTAAAATTTTGTTAGATTTTTAGGTGATTGTTGATACTAAAAATAGTAGGTTTTTAGGGTAATTTTGACATTAATCCTTTGCATTTTCTCATTAAAAACTCATAAAAAAATAGTAGTATATTTCAGGACAATTTTTGAATTGATTCTTTTATGTTTTTATATCATTTCCATGCTATTTTTTGGTATAGTTGTTGTGTGATTTCGTTACTTGTTTTTGGCTATGTTTTAGGCCTATTTTGTTAATACCATTTTAATGCTTCTTTTAGGATTCCATTACCATGTTAACATTAGGATTTAGACTTGTAAATAAGAATAACTTTTACAACATTAAAACACTTAATAAATACTCAAAATAAAATCCCTTTAAAACATACCAAGAAAACACTTAAAAAACATTAATAAAAAAGTGAAAATCATTAAAAAGGGAATGGAAGCTTGAATCTCCCTTGCTTTAGGGAATCATTCGAGTGCTTGGATCTCCCTTGCTTTAGGGAACCATTCGGGCGTAAGTTCCCAAATTCTAAAAGACACAAACCAAAGAGTAACTCGAGTTTCCCTTGCTTTAGGGATTTCCTCGAAACACTCAAACTCTCTCTCTTTCTCTCCTTTCTTAAGGGCATTGTTATCTCCGCTCTGTTGCATCCTAGGTCGATCCCTTATGCAAGAGCGCGAGCGTTAACGCCGCCCAACTAAAAAACACAAAAACAAACAGAAAATCTTGAGCCGAACTACGGCGCTCTGATTCCTGAAAAGGATACGTAGGCATCAAGTCGCGGGGCTTGAACGAGCACACTTGTAAATATTTCCTTCTTTTCCCCGTATTTATTTTGCATTCATTCGCATGTAGGTAGACATAGTACACACCCTTTAGATAGAAACAAACATAGGTGGATACGATCGATACGATGGGCGCGAGGGGTGCTAATACCTTCCCCTTGCGTAACCGACTCCCGTACCTAGATTCTCTGGTCGCAAGACCCTGTTCCTTCCTTTGCTAGGTTTTCTGATATTCCTTTCCCTTATGGGATAAATATATTGGTGGCGACTCTGTTCATTTTTCGCGAGCATGCGACAACTGGCGACTCTGCTGGGGATGTTGCTAGACCTATTGCGGGTCCATTCTTAGCGAGTCGATCCTAGCCTGCGTTTGTTTGTTTATTTACTGGGTGTTTACTTGTTTTATGTCTATATCTTGTATATATGTTTGCATGTTTATTTTCTGCTTGCATATCAGGTTTATTTCTGTTTGCACATCATGCATATGGATTATATTTTATGTTCCCTGGGGTCTTCTGTTTTGTTTTGCAGGTGGGGAGTTTGTATGAGGTAAAAGGCCCACTACCCAGGCCAGTGACACATAGGATTAGCGTGGATGCTCATGTTGACTCCCGTGGCCCTTGCTACGATCGAGTTCAACATGGGGTACCACAACTGGGCGAGGTTCTTTCTTGGAACACTGTGTCTGGCACGCTTGTTGCCTCAAACACTTTGTACCCCATGGGAACTGTAGACCCTAGTGACCATTAGGGATCACCTGTCCGTGTCTAGACTTCATACCCGTGAGATTGGGGTGGGACAGGAAACCTTGACTCCTACATACCATTGCTTCTTCAGAGTTGAGGTCGGACCTTTATTTGGTCCGTTCTCATGGTGCTTGATATTCTGGTATCCAAAAAGGCATCGAACCTTTGATCCTGTGACATTAGACTTATACAGAGGCTTCACATCAGTTATCCAGAGATTGCACAGATGCTACTAAGATCATATGGACCTTGATCCCATGCTTTTGCATTGCATAACATCATTGCTTTATCCATTTCATTTGTGGGGGATCCTAAAGTCTATTTCCAAAAAAAAAAAAGAGAAGAAATAGAAAAAGAGAAAAGTTATTCTATACAAAAAATGCTTTGATTTCAAAAAAAAAGAACAAAACAAAAAGTGTGTGAAAGGACTTTAGGATCCCTTGGAAATGAAACATTGCATTCATACCATCATGCATTCCATAGTTCTCTCAGAAGCTAATTGGGGTCCCTTCCAACAGATTTCTGCTTCATCATCAAAGCTGACTTCCCTACATCCGTATCATACAAGGATTAATCAGAGGAGAATCATGGACCATCTTGAACAAAATTAGGCGGAACTTCGTAAGGACATGGATGCCATGGGTGAGAGGATGACCCAACTCTTGGGGACTCTCAATGCTGTTATTCAGGGGCAATAAGAGCTCAGACGAAGTGTTTCTAAGTTGATCAATGATACCCCGACTACTGTTGCTAATGGAGGATCAAAACCTGTGCCCGTGGAAGTTCCAAATAAGGAGGATTCACATCATGAGAACGATTCCGAGCTTGAAGCTTTCAAGTTCCCGATCGAGGAAAATGAAAGAAAATTCCATCTCTTGGAGGAAAGATTGAAGGCTTTAGAAGGTCGTAGCTCCTCTGGTTTAAATGCTATTGATTTGTGCCTAGTGCCTGATATCAAGATTCCTGCTAAGTTCAAAGTCCCCAGTTTTGAGAAATACAAGGGTATTACTTGTCCGATGAGTCACATCAAGGCATTCTGCAACAAGATGGCACCGTATGCAGAAAATGACAAGCTTCTAATGCACTTCTTTCAGGATAGCCTAAGTGGGCCATCCCTTGAATGGTATACACGACTTGAACGAACCCATGTCCGCACATGGGATGAACTAGCAGAGGCTTTTCTCAAGCATTACAAGTACAATAGTGACATGGCTCCTACTAGACTACAACTCCAAAGCTTAACTCAGAAGGTTGATGAGTCTTTTAAAGAATATGCACAAAGATGGAGAGAATTAGCTTCCAGAGTCCAACCTCCTCTTTTAGAACGAGAGCTTGTAGACATGTTCATGAATACTTTGAAAGATCCATATCTGAATATGATGGTTGGATGTGCTTCCTCCGAATTCTCAAGTTTGGTGGTCGTAGGGGAACGAATTGAAAACGCCTTAAAGATGGGTAAAATCCAAGATATGGCCAATGTTCCCGAATTCACTGAAGAAGAGAAAAGCGAAACATGTGCAGTTTCAGAGATTGAAGAAGAGAAACTCCCTGCTTATCCTCAGGTTCAGGTTCCTAACTATCAGATAGTCCCAGTTTCTCCTGGCCAATATATTCCACAAGCCTTTGCCACCACTATTAATCAACAACCTCAGATGGTCCAACAACGACCGATTCAGTATTTGCCACAAAAGCAATGTGTTCCACATCAACAAGGTCATCCGAATCAACGCCAACCGAGAAGTAATTTGGAACGAAGAAATGCTCCTTTGGACCAGATTCCTATGACATACACTAAACTTCTTCCATATCTAGTTCAAAGCTCATTGGTGGTTCCCAAATCTCTAAAGCCTCCACCACAACCGTTTCCACCTGGGTATGACCCTAATGTGCAATGTGGATATCACGCTGGATCAATGGGGCACTCAACTGAGGACTGCAATGCTTTCAAAGCCAAAGTACAACAGTTGATTGATGGGAGGCATATAAGCCTTCAAGAAGGAAACATATGGGTGAATGGAATTCCTTTGCTCGAATAAATGCCTAGATTTCAGAAAGTCTCCAGAATCAACAAATTCTTTCCTCACAACATATAGCTTTTCTAAGTTTGACGGCCATGCAAGGTTCCTCCATGTTTGATGGTGATTACCACTCTAGCAACTATGCTTGGGGCTCCCGCACGAGGGATAAGCAAGACGTACTCTTATCTTGAGCATTGCATCACTCGCATTGCTCGAATCCCTAAAGTAACACAAAGATTTACAACTCTTGGATGACTTTGTTGGAGTTTTCTTTTGAAGTAATCTGAAGTGTTTGGAAGGAACTACAGAAAGTATTCAAGATCAACAAGTCCAGACGGAGTCAAGCCTCCTCAACAATGGCAATCATCAATTCATTTCTGCATTTTTCATTTGTAATTTTCCTTGTTTTGTTAAATGTTTCTTCCATGTAGAACTTGTTTGTTTTTAATGATAATAAAAAAATCATAATAAAAATGCACTGCATATGCTAGTTTCGAATCAATCCATTCGTGTTCACTTATCGATATCAAACTCATGACTAAAGCAAAAAACATCAAAAGGAGAATGATGAAAAAATAATAAAAACGCAAAATCTCTAACTGTGTGCTTTCGAATAAAACCTCGTTGAGGATGTACAGGCATTGTTTCTAATCCCCAAACACTGGAGATATAAGGGAGATAGACCCTCGTTAACCCCTTTGAGCCTTAAAGTAGGAGTTTCTTTTCTATACAAAAGAAAAAACCCTCACATTTAACCCAGGGGCAGGGTAGCGTTCAATTAACCTGATCGAGCAATCAAATTCATCAGGAGTGTGCATCCAAGGATACAACAATGGTTATCCTTCAAAAGGTTGAGAAAAACCAATATCACAATGGTAATCCCTCATCAATCAAAGAATGGGGCGGTCACAATCACCTCCCGCAAATCAAAGATTCAGGATCACACGACTTGTTCAAAAAAAAGTGAATCAGAAAAAAAAAATGAAAGAAAAGCCTGCTAAGTCAACAACTTAAAAACAAGTGACTTAGGCAAAAATTAGGGCATCCCGCTGGACTCCAAAATAAAATTCAAAAGAATTTGTCCAGGCAAAAATTAGGGAAACAAAAAGGCAGAAGCGAAAAACGAGGATTACAAAATAAAGATCCTTATCAAAAGAACAAAGTCGTGTGATCGGACACCAAATCGAAAGGTAAAGTGACCGCCACGTCCAGAAGGCCTCATTGGTTCCTCAATCACCTCAAACTCCTATTGAAGGACGAATGCTCGTATCAGGTTAAGTTGAACTTAGGACTGGAGATCATCATGAAGAATGGGTGGGTTAGGTTAGATTTTGAGCCTTAAATCCTTTCTTTCTAAAACTATGAACCAGGCCACGTTACAACCCTTAAAAGACCTAATTGAAGCTGGGTTTATTTCAAGAGCATACTATACCAAGTTGCGTAAAACTGACTCCTAGATGTTTGCTTACCATTTATGTTGATATCGATATGACAAATAATTCAAACACTGAATGTCACAACTTTGTTTCAATAACATTCGATCTCGAAGCTAGCATAAACATTGCATTAAGATTATCATCTTCAAAACAATCATCTTTTACTTGTGAATAAAGACTTGACATCAAGGAAGATCAAACAATGAACAACTGCAGAAAGAGTTGATTGATTCTATGAGCCATTCACTTCAAAGGCTGATTACTCCAAGGGGCAAGTTGTGTGAAGACTCTGTCAACTGAGGCATCCATTCAAGCTTCAACCAATCTGGGGCAATTACGTCGAGATTTGACAAATCTCTCCAAGGATCCTTTAGGGCAAATTCCTTCATAGTCCATGAATCTTGGGGCACAATCTTCTGAGTTGTATTGCTCTCCCCGATCATAGGAGTTTATTTCTCCTGGAACTTTGGTTTCTCCCCAAGTGATAACACGATTTTATATCGTATATTTAGCTTAAAATCCATAGATATTTATAGCATTTTCCGTTTATTATGTTAATTTATTATGATATTACGCGAGTTTTTGCTTTGTTTCAGGTTTTACACTCTTATTATGCCGAATTGTGAAAAAGAGAAGAAATGGAGCCAAAACGACCCTTATCTATGCCTAAAAGACGTAAATTGGGTGCTGAAGTAAAAAGGGAGTGCAATTAAGGGCCAAGTGTGCTGAAAGAGACCCAAAGACCCAATGAAGCAATCCAGCCCACGAAGGAAAGCAGCCCAAGCCACACAAGTAAGCAGAGACGCACGTCTCTGCCACCTCAGCAAAAGGGAGACGCACGTCTCCACCTCCCTAAAGACTCTCCACTTGAGACGCACGTCTCAAGTCTTCCTGAAGAAACGGAGACGCACGTCTCCACGTCCCAGTCTGCAGAATCTCCTCTTTTCACGCAAAGCAACTGCAAAGCTTCCCCTATAAATAGAGCCAGCCACTTCACTTCAAACTATCCGATTTCCTGCCAACGAAGTGCTGCCGAAATTGTACCGCGAACTGCTTTTCTTTATTCTGCTTTCATTCAACCGTTTATTTTCTCACAACAATTTCTACACTGGAAATTGTTGTGAACTTTTCGTAGATCTAGCCTTACGTTAGATTTATCGCTTTATTTTCCTTGTTTTTATTTTCTGCCATTTAAATTCCGAACAACGATCCAGCCAACCTGTGGTGGAAGTTCGAGTACTTCAAGATTCAATTCAATTCAGATTTATTTAATTCAGGTTTTTATTTACCGCCTTATTTATATTATTATTGCATGATATATTATATGCCATTTAATATGCTTATTATTATGAACCGAACCGATTTATGCATGTTTAATCGTATCAATATGTCTGGCTAAATTACTAAAGGTGTCGGTATGTAAAGTAAGTTAACCGTAGGGATCCGAAATAAATTGGCTTAATTATGTTTTATTAATTATCACTTGTTTTTGGTTTATATGTCTAGTTTAATTAGTAAGTCTTAAAACCAATAGAGCGAAAGTTTGAGGGGTTAGGACGGTCAAAGGTTAAAATCAATAGAGCGAAAGTTTGAGGTCTTTAACCAGATAGTAGACATAGGACATTAGTTTTAAGGATGGCGAAAGCGTATTAAAACTAATTGGAACTTATTTATTTTCAAAAATTGTTTTTACACTCGAGCGGGATGGCGAAAGCGTACGTTAGGGTTATTAGCTTGCTCCGAGTCAACAGAGCGAAAGTTTGAGATTAGGAGATTTAAATAGATAACAACCTCGTAAAATAGGCATTTTATTAAGTACATTGTTTCCAAAAAGCTCTTCTAAAATCTAATGGGATGGCGAAAGCGTACATTAGGATTAGGATAGTAGTCCGAATCAACAGAGCGAAAGTTTGAGACGAGGATTTTTAATCAATGGAATTAGTAAAGATTTTTAATTTAATTATGCAAAAGCCAATGGACCTTCGGATTACCTTTAGTTAAACGAAATACATACTGATACCTGTCTTTTATTATTATTCTTTATTTTCTCACAATCACTTTCCCTTAGGAACAATCGAAATTTTAGTACTCCTAGCTTTACATAGTAACCTTAGATAACGGTAGATCGATTCATAGTCCCTGTGGATTCGATATCTTTTAAAACTACACGACACGACTGTGCACTTGCAGTTATCAGATTTATAGACACGCAAAGTCGCGATCAAGTTTTTGGCGCCGTTGCCGGGGACTATTTAAGTCGATATCGTAACTCACTGTTACACCGTAGAGACTAGGACAAATTCTTCCCTTTCTTTCTGAACGATTGTATGCCAAATACTCGTTCTGAAGGAGGAGATTTAATACAACGAATTAACGAGATCGAGCGTTTCATTAACGTTAAACGTCGAGCTCGCAATCTTCCCGAAGTAGCAGAAATTCCGATTAATCAGGAATTGATTTTTACTGATCAAATCAATCAAATCACCCCGAAGTTAGAGATGGCTGCTATTCGTCCTCTTAGAGACTATGCCGCTCCTTCGCGCGCTGAACCGCATTCAAGTATCGCACCACCTGCGATTGAGGCAAACAATTTCGAACTGAAACCTTCACTGGTCCAAGCTGTTCAACAGAATCAATTCTCTGGAAGCCCTGTAGATGACCCCAATCTCCATTTATCCGTGTTCGTGCAATACGCCGACACTATCAAAGCCAACAACGTTAGTTCCGAAGCTATTCGATTACGCCTTTTCCCTTTCTCCTTGAGAGATAGAGCGAGAGCGTGGCTTCAATCCCTGCCTTCCAATTCCATAACTACGTGGGACGAATTGAAGAGAGTATTCTTAGCGAGATACTTTCCGCCTAGCAAAACTGCTATGCTCAGAGGTCAAATCAACGGATTTACCCAGAAAGATAACGAATCGCTCTTCGAAGCTTGGGAACGTTACAAGGACATGCTTAGAATATGCCCTCATCATGGACTCGAACCATGGCTGATCATCCATACTTTCTATGGTGGTCTCTTATATAACACCAAAATGACTATAGATGCCGCTGCTGGCGGAGCATTAATGGACAAACCCCATGATGAAGCATACAAACTCATAGAGAATATGGCACAAAACCATTACCAATGGGGTGGAGAACGAGCCGCTCTAGAGAAAGCCCAAACCAAAGGAGGAATGTACGAAATAAGTGGTATAGACCGCGTTAACGCTAAAGTAGACGCTTTAACTCAAAAGATCGAGAATTTGACCATCACTCCTTCAGCCACCGCTGCAGCTGTAACACCTAACTGCGAGATTTGTGGATTGACTGGGCATGTAGTTGCTGAATGCCAACTCTTGACTGGAGTCCCATCTGATCAAGTAAATTACGCTCAAGGAAACCCTTATTCTAACACGTACAACCCTGGATGGAAAAACCATCCGAACTTTTCTTATAAGAACAACAATGCGTTGTACGCGCCTGGACAAGCACCTGCTGTACCACCTGGATACCAAAAAGCGCCTGTAGCTGCTCAAAACACCCCTAGGAAGTCAAATCTAGAAATCATGATGGAGAACTTCATAGCTTCCCAAAACGTACCCATGTCACAACAAGAGCCAAAGGAAACCCAAAAGAAAACAACTGATGAACAAACTGCTAAGACTGATGAGAACAATAACGAAGTGGAACCCGAAAAAGAGAAACCTTATGTTCCACCGCCACCTTATAAGCCACCAATTCCTTACCCTCAGAGATTAGCTAAATCAAAAACCGAAGCGCAATTTAAAAGATTTGTAGAACTTCTGAAGCAATTAAACATAACCATACCGTTCACAGAAGCCATAACTGAAATGCCTTCGTACGCTAAGTTCTTAAAAGAAATCCTATCAAACAAAAAGAAACTCGAGGATAACGAAACTATAACGCTTACCGCTGAATGTAGTGCTATCATCCAAAATAACATGCCTCCAAAACTGAAAGACCCTGGTAGTTTCTCTATACCCTGCGTAATTGGAAAAACCATCATAGAGAAAGCTTTGTGCGATTTAGGAGCTAGTGTTAGTTTGATGCCTCTTTCGACCTGTAAGAAACTCAATCTAGGTGAGCTTAAAGCAACAAGAATGTCTCTTCAACTAGCAGACCGTTCAGTTAAATACCCTGTAGGAATGTTAGAGAATATCCCTGTGCGTGTAGGTCAATTCTACATCCCAACTGACTTCATCATTATGGATATTGTGGACCGTCCTTTCGGGCCATACCCCTCCGTGGGTGGGATACGTGAACTGACTCTTTTTTGTCGATCGGACGCTTTCGCGTCACTTTTGAAAAAGTTTACAGAGTCGCCACCGACCTTTTATTTTATCCAATGAAGGAAAGGTTTATAAAAGAAACAGAAAAAAGACCTTTGAGAGATTCTGGGTAAGGGGGTAGGTTATACAAAGGGAAGGTGTTAGCACCCTTTGTATCCATGGTTATCCATGGGCTCTTTAGTTTGCTTAGCTCATTTGCTTTACTTTTCAATTGATTCGGAATGCTTTACCTGTGTTTTTGAAATACCTTTGCAAATAGAGTTTGTAATGATCCTTGTGCGGATATATACAAATGTTTGTTTATCTTTCGAAAGATGTTTTGAAAAGATCGTTAATTTTGTAATGATCCGTGTTTGGATGTATACAAAATATTGTCTTTTGGAAAATTCGTTTTAAAAAAACAACAGTGTATGAGAATTTTGTTTGTTTTGATTTTGAGCAAGCAAACTAGGAGGTCTACCCTGAGTTAGGAGGTCTTTATCCTTGTTCCCTTTAAAAATCTATCCATTCGTCGGATATAAACAAAAGGTTCGATTTTGTACTCGAAACAGTAGAAATGTAACTTTGATTTTGAAAAGAGTGAAAAGGGGTTACCCTAGGAGGTGCAAATGTGATTGTGATTGAATTCAGATATTTATCTTTGAAGTTAGTGATCTGACGGTTCAGTTTTATCTTTGACATACACGCAGTTTATAGGTGTGCTGGAAATTAAAATGCGGAAATGTAAAGTGCGGAAAGTAAATCTACGCTATTACATCGATTGTGCGGGAAATGTAAACTAGCCTATTTACATGAATTTGACATCCTATACATTTATCTAGGAATTTTAAATTGCAAGAAATAAAAGGCATATTTTTTGGATTTTTATGATTTATTTTAAATATAATTAATGCATGATTAATTAATTTTAAAATAAAGAAAAGATGAAAAAATGATCAAACTTAGAAAATAAGTTTAGAATATGTACAAAATGTTTGTTAATTGATTTTAGAACAAAACTAATTTTTTTGGAATTTTTGAAATTGTTTTTGGATTTTTTAAGTTAATTAAAACATAATTATATAAATAATTACACAAATAATTAAGACTTAATGATAAAATTATCCTAAATATGTACAAAATTAGTTTATGATATATAAACAATATTTAACACAAAGAACAATTTTTTTATGATTTTTTGACTAATTAAAATAATTAATAAGCAAATATATAAATACATACTAATTAATTATGAAAAATATTGAAATTTTGAAGAAAAATAAAATATTTTTATTTCAGAAAATAATATATATTTTTAGAAGTTTAAAATATTTTTTTTGTGGAATTTTTGGAATTTTTTAAGTATTTTTAATTATTTTTGCAATAAAAATAAAATAAAAATAGAAAATATAAAAAGGATATGATCTGGTGTGGCATGATTGAAAGTCCATGGTGTGGATTGCTGGATCAGGCGCGTTGGATGAAGAACTGATGGAGATCAAAGGCCCAGATGCGTGGATACATGATGCACATGGTTTGAGGTTCAACATGTGATCATGCTGAAGTCAAGGGTTCAACGTGGGGTCCACGTTTTTTGACCAGCGAATGGGATGATTAGAAATTGCCACGCAAGCGGTCAAAATTTCAGCGCCACTATTCATCATCTTCTTCCTTGGTACCTGCGAAATTAGCTGCGGATTTACTTATGGAATTTCCTGCGGATTTTCCTTCAGATTTCCATGCTTTTTGAAAACCTACAAAAACAGCCATGAACGAAAAAGAAAAGGACCCAGACTGACTTAAAATTGTCTCCTGAACACGATGGTGGTGTTAGTTTTTCAATTCAAGCCTTGTAACTATGGATTCGAAAGGATTCAAGTATGAACACTCATGTTCAATGGTTAATGGTATAGGCTAATTTTCACGTGGGAGTTGGCATGTTAAGACCCAGATCATCTACATGGGACCTTATGAGCATGATAGAATGGTTAGTTTACATTGATATTAATTGTATATATGAAAACGAAAATAAAATTCATATGTACATGAAGAGTATTATATGCTTTATACGACTCTCATGGGCCTGTGTTTAAAGTTCAATCTTACTCTATTATCTTTGAGAAGATGATTAGAATGCTTGGTTTGTATTAATATTGATTGGAAAATTGATTTTGAAAATTACAAAGTATGGAGATTTTTTGAGAATTTTGAGAGGTTTGTGGCTATTCTCTTGCTATCTCTTCGTGTCTCCTTCTATTGTGGATGTATGATGCTTCTTTTATAGCCCAAAGGCTGCTTGGAAGTGAAGCAAGAAGCCTTGTTGCCTTTGTTGAAAGTTTGGTTTTTAAAATATTAAAAACCTTGAATTTTTGACCAATCCTTGACTCCATTCAATGCTCTTGCCTTGGGCATCAATTTTCTGCAGAAAAATGAAGACTTTGGAGGTGTGTCATACTTGGAGATCAAGCCATCAATTATCCATGCAATTTCCTTTAATTTTAATCTTAAAATAAGATAAAATTATGTCAAAAATGGATAATATAGATGTGGGCTTTGTCTTGGTCGTGGGAGGCCCATAGTAACATGGCAAAGATGTTTGGACCACAAAAACTTGGCATCTTTTGGAAAAAAAACATTTTTGAGCAATGTTGATTTCATGCATTTTCCCAAAATTTAGCCAACTTCAACAAGGTGTAAATCCTTCAATTTTTGTCATATGAAGGAGATCTTGCACTTTTTGGAAACCTTAAAGAGTCCTCTAACCAATGTCTTTGGTCTCATATCAAAATGATTTTTGGTTCTCCTTGTGTGTCCATTTGAAAAAAGTGTCTTTTTGTTGACTTTGAAAATGACCTGTAATGTCTTTGGCCATATTTTTCAAATGGTGAATGCAATGACCATGGGATCAATTGCATTTGAAAGATAATTGAATTTCCTTCAAAATGAGCTTTGGTTGACATTTTTTGGATGAAGGATGAGAGAGTTATGATCAGTCAAAGTTGAGTTGACTTTTCAGGCAAAAACCCTAATTTTGAATCTTAGGGTTTTGTTGATTTTTGATCTTTCCTTGATGAATTGTGATCATCCAATGATCAAATGTTGAATCCTTTGACAAAATATGGACTTTGACAAAAAATTTCATTTTTGACTGTCAGTTGACTTTTTTGGTCAAACGGGTCGTCTGTTGATTGTTTGAGCTGCTGACGGTGCGTCTGAGTGAATTGAAGTTTGAAAATTTGTATGATGGTACTTTGAGATGTATGGATGTATATGAAATCCATTTGAGCTCTCAAAACTTGTTGCTCCTGTTAAAACAAGAAAAACCCTGATTAGGGACTGTCTGTATAGGAGGCAGTTAAGCGTACCTGATTTTTGTGCAGTGTTGAGTTTCTGCTAATCATGTGATATTCAGAAGACTTCTAACACAAAAATCTTGGAAATTTGAATTGTGAATGATTGATTTGATTGATTGTACAAATCACTGTGAATTGTACTGTCTGCAGTTTGTCTGTCAACCGACTGTTCGTGTACTGAAGCAGCAGTTAAAGTGAAAAATCAACCGTCAAAGTTAATTTTCTTTTTTTTTTTTTTTTGTTGTTATTTTTGTTTTTGTTTGGTGTGAAGCATGAAAATTTATTTACATGACTTGTTAGAAAACAGAAACATAATAAATAACTGATATTTACGGTATGCGGGCAAAATTACCGATAATAACCTGAAAATTATTTAATGCACAGAAATAGAAATATTTGACTGGCAGAAAATACACAAAATATTATCTTAGTAATTAAGCAATATTATGACAACTAGTACAACATTTAATACTGACAGTATAAATATTACATACTATATTGAAAAGTACGACGAATAAACGGTACGTTTAAGAAAATAAGAAACACGACAAATTTTAAAAATGACGGTTGATGAACCATGCTATGATCAATAACATGTAGAGGATTGGGAATGCAACCATTGCAGGTCCACACTTCTCAGGACTGTGTAGGCAGAAGAAAGTCATGATCACCGTAGCAATGGTGATGACTGTAAGAAACAGTGTCTCTATCCATTTTGCCATTCTTGCTAGGAAAGAAGAAAGAAAATGGATGATGAAGTAGAAATTTGAAATATGATTTAGAATTTGATGTGAGATTTGTGGGAAGAATGAGAGGTATTTATAGAATGGAAAGATGATAGAGACGTTGGGGAATGATGTGATTCCGTACAAAAGGAAATTTGAGTGGTAGTGAGATTTGAAAGAAAGTGTAAGGTATTGTTGGGAAAAGAGAGATGGATAGAATAAAGTTGAGATTTGAATTTGAAAGGATAGATTTGAAAAGATTTTGAAAATAATGGAATATAGCACAAAAGTTAGTGGGAAAACAAAAACAATTGTTACCAGTACAGTGTGAGTTTCCTGCTTTTGCGCCTGCAAAAAGATTTAACCCTGCATGAACTGTGTTAGTACTATTTATCTGTAAAATAAATAAATAGTATTTGTGAAGTAAAGAACAGTATTTGGCGTTTGCGTAAGAATAAATTCCACTGTAAGCCAAGTTACTGTGTAAAAAAAATTCTGAAAACCAAGTTCTTCATATGTCAGGATATTTTGAAAAAATCCATGTTTATATGAGACTCTTAATTTTCATATTGAAACTTTCCTGAAAAAAGAAGTGGGCAAATTTTGGGGTATAACAGTTGCCCCTATTCAATCTTCTTAAACCTGAAGAGATTGTCTGAAATCTGAGGGTAGAAGATGATTGAATAAATAGATGCCCTGAAAATTTGCACTTACCTTGATCAGCAGAGATGTTGGAAGTTGCATTTGAATGTTGTCTGTGAAATGTTGTTGGCAGATTGAAACATTACCTGAGATGGGCTTTCGGATGCCACCTGGACAATGTGTTGATGGTTTGTTCATCAGAATGAATCTGTTGATTATATCTTGATGAAGGATTTGAAAGTTGATCATTGTGGAACCGTTTGAGGTATCACTTTAGATCTGCAATGTTAGATCGTTCTGGAACCGTCTGAGGTTTCGCCTTAGATCTGCAATGTTAGATCGTTCTGGAACCGTCTGAGGTTTCACCTTAGATCTGTAATGCTAGATGATAAATGAGTTGAGAATGAGAGTTCTTCAGAGTGAATCTTTGGTTTGATTGTATCTGAAAGGACTGCTTGTCTGAATAAGTTTCAGGATGAACACTGCATGTGAGTGAGAACATCTTTGCTGAAGACATCTGTCTACCTGAAAAATCAAGTTAATAATATGCGATGTCTATGATGCATGTATGATATGAGATCCTCGAGCTAGAGGAGAAATATGCAAGTTATGTTGTGTATGAATATGCGTATGATGCATGATTGTGAATGTGAATATGAGTGTGAATGTGATGCATGGTTTATGCAGCTTAGAGCGTGTCAAGCTCCTGATTGGGAAAATAAATCCCAGCTTAGTCGTCAAGAAATGAAGGCATTGTGATTGGGAAAATAAATCCCTGCTAGCCATTTGGAAGTGAAGGCATCGTGGTTGTTGATGATCTTCTGTCTCGCTTGAGTACCCTGGGTTGGGGAAATTCTTTGAGAACCAGGATGTTCTATTGAAGGATCTTTGATTACTGCTCGGGGATGAACAGTAGTTTTGAGAGTTCGGACTGTGACGCCCTTTGGAGTGGGAATGAGGAAGATGCATAATCCTCCGATGCACTATCTGACCAAGTTTGGGTGCGGAGATCACACCTTCTGAAGACAGTAATCTGGAACAACCCTGCTGGGGAATAAGACTTCTTTCGAAAGAAAAATCTTTTTGAGGGATTTGTTGAGGAATGTGTCTCCATTGGGGAAACTTCCTTCTGATGCTGGTTTAGGATAATGTCCAAATAATTGGGACATGTCCGGAATGCTATTCCTGTTTTTCCTGGTAAACATCAATCATATTCAAATGCATATGTTCATTCAAAATATCATTGGGATGCTCGCGTATTCAAAACAGAAAAAATGAAAATGTTAGTTATAAGCTGCATTGATTTTTGAAAAGGTGCCGTGATAGGCGGATTAGTATAGGGAGACAACAATCCTAGAAGTAGGAAATTGTCAGAAAGTTTTGAAAAGTATTTATGAAAAGAAATAGCTATGTGAGAACGATCCAGTCAAGTTTCAGTTCTGCTATTGCCAATCTGTCTTCGAGCATCTCATCCCTCACTTGTTGGAAGAAAGTGATTGGACTGATCGGTGTCTTTGAGGTGTTGAACCTTGTCGGTGAGTAGGCAGCTGAGCGGGACATAGTTGTATGCTTTATTCCCTAATTTTTGCCTAGGCTGCCCTTTCAGGTTTTCAGCCTACCGGGATTGTATTTGTTTTGTCTCTAATTTTTGCCTGGATCGCCCTTTCGGGTTTTCAATCCACCGAGACGCTCATTTTTGCCTAAGTTGCCCTTTCAGGTTTTCAACTTAGCGAGCTGTATTTTTTTTTTTAAGCAAAGTACTTTTTGACTATGTCTGCATTCACAGGGTGTGGGAAATCCTCGCCATCCATGGTGGTAAGCAACATGGCACCGCCGGAGAATATTTTCTTGATTATGAATGGCCCCTCGTAGGTGGGGGTCCATTTGCCTCTGGGATCACCTTGTGGTAAGATGATGCGTTTGATAACCAAGCCACCAGTTTGGTATGCTTGACTTTTGACTTTCTTGTTGAATGCTTTGATCATGCGCTTTTGGTATAGCTGGCCATGACAGATAGCTGCAAGTCTTTTCTCATCGATCAAGTGTATTTGGTCGAATCGAGTTTGAATCCAATCGTCTTCGTCTAGATCGGCTTCTTTCATGATCCTTAAGGAAGGAATCTGGATTTCGATTGGGAGAACTGCTTCCATACCGTAGACTAACGAGAATGGAGTTGCCCCTGTTGAAGTACGCGCAGATGTGCGATAACCATGAAGAGCAAAAGGTAACATCTCATGCCAGTCTTTGTAGGTTACTGTCAT